>NC_044324.1:37334154-37645554 GCF_007399415.2 Gopherus evgoodei
AATTCTCAACAAGTTCCTCCCTATTGGTTAAAATCAAGTCTAGAACAGCTTCCCCCCTAGCAGCTTTTTCAACTTTCTGAAATAAAAAGTTGTCTGCAATGCAGTCCAGGAACTTATTGGATAGTCTGTGCCCCGCGGTGTTATTTTCCCAACATATATCTGGGTAGTTGAAGTCCCCCATCACCACCAAATCTTGGGCTTTGGATGATTTTGTTAGTTGTTTGAAAAAAGCCTCATCCACCTCTTCCGCCTGATTAGGTGGCCTGTAGTAGACTTCCAGCACAACATCCCCTGTGTTTTTTACCCCTTTTAGCCTAACCCAGAGACTCTCCACCCTTCCGTCTCCTATGTCCATCTCCACCTCAGTCCAAGTGTGTACATTTTTAATATATAAGGCAACACCTCCTCCCTTTTTCCCCTGTCTATCCTTCCTGAGCAAACTATACCCATCCACACCAACATTCCAGTCATGTGTATTATCCCACCAAGTTTCAGTAATGCCAATAATGTCATAGTTGTATTTATTTATTAGCACTTCCAGTTCTTCCTTCTTATTACCCATACTTCTTGCATTTGTATAAAGACATCTAAGATACTGGTTTGATCTTGCCTCCCAGCTTTGCCCTGACCCTCCTTCCTCTCTGCCATTATAGCCCGTGCTCCCTCCTGTTTCCAACCCATCTCCCAGGTCTTGTTCCCCACTTACCTGTGGGCTTTGCTCACCTGTCCCCGTCGAACCTAGTTTAAAGCCCTCCTTACTAGGTTAGCCAGTCTGTGCGCAAATAAGGCCTTTCCCCGCTTCGAAAGGTGAACGCCATCTGTTCCTAGCAGTCCTTCCTCAAATAGCATCCCGTGGTCGAGGAAGCCAAAGCCCTCCTGGCGACACCATCTTCGCAGCCAGGCATTCACCTCCACGATGCATCTGTCTCTGCCCGGACCCCTACCTTCAACGGGAAGAATCGAAGAGAATACCACCTGCGCTCCAAACTCCTTAACCCGTACTCCCAGAGCCCTGTAGTCACTCTTGATCTGCTCAGCGTCACACCTCGCAGTATCATTTGTGCCCACATGGATGAGTAGCATGGGATAGTCGTCAGAAGGCTGGATAATCCTCGACAAAGCCTCTGTAACATCTCGGATACGGGCCCCTGGCAGGCAGCATACCTCCCGGGATGAACGGTCAGGGCGACAGATGGGTGTCTCCGTCCCCCTCAGCAGAGAGTCTCCAACCACCACTACCCTAAGTTTCTTATCAGTGGTGGCAGCAGACCTCCCGGCCTTAGGGGTATTGCCTTGTTCTACCACTTATTGGATGAATATATGCAGAATCTAGCTCAGAGTAACCAGCTAATATTGCTGTGCAAGCTGCTGAATGCGTTCTTGCTGAAGAAATTACCATTTTGGCATAAAATGTGGATGTTAGAATGTATTTTGCTGGTCTCCTGCAATATATTTATTATTTTCCTTGTACACTTAAAAAGAGAAGATTTCTTTGCTTTCTTTTGTGTATAAATCAAGCCTGATGAAGAGAAATATTTTGTACTGTTCTCTCTAACCCAAAAGGGATATACTAAAAGTGGGAACATTGTCTTTTATAGTCTGAAGCAAGGAACGAGAGTAGAGAAAGTAGATATGAAAAGTCTTGCTAACTCTTGTCTTTGGAGCAGTAATAATTAAGCACCACACTTTTTAAAGGGCCTCAATGCAGCCTCTAAGTCTGTCTCTCTCATTTCCTAGGCACAATTGATGGTATTTAGGCCTAAATTTGCCACTACAAAATTGCAGTCTTTGCATCTAAAATTATAGTTACAAAACTGAAGGCTGCTTTAAAAAAATTGTCTCAAGTGTCTACAGCCAAGTTTTAAAGACCAAACTAACAAACAAAATTCATTAAGAGAGTTTAGTAAGAGCTCTTCAATGTGCTGTGTGTTAAGAGACAAAAGTTTTTCAGTTGGTGAAAAATTCCATGTTAGATAATCATTATTTGCATTACTGCAATGACTGAAGGCCCAGCTGAGACCAGGGCTCCATTGAGATCAGAGCCCCACACAGTAAGTGACAGTCTCTTTCCCAAAGAGTTTACAATCAAAAGAGACAACAACCCCCCACATATAAAGAACTCTATCAGAATAGCAAACGACAGCATGCTTATCCAATGGAATAACTAAAAACCTGTGATCCAAACAACTCCAGACTTTGTGTTTGAAGTTTCGTGGCTTGTGCCAAACTCCAGTTAAAAGCATTGAAAGATTAGGCCTGCTCTCTTTCTAGCTATCTCTGATGTTATATTTTCCAGATTTACCCCTTCAGGAGTGTTGTGTACACCAGTATAACTTCTTAAAAAAAATCACTCTCCAATATCATTCATACTCTTAACAAAACTCACCACTTTACCTCATTCTATCTTGTAGTCCCCTTCTCAGTGCTTCTAAATTGACTGTAATTATTGTAAATGCATTTACTTACATAGGAATAGAAAATGGTGAAAGATTGAGGCCCACCAATATTTTCCCCCTATAATTGCAGGAAATTAAGTATGTGGAATACAACCACCTCATCCTAACACATGATCCCTGCTCAAAGCTTGAACAGAAGGTGAAACCCCATAAGACCCATGCCAAAAGGCCCTGAGGGAAAATTCCTGCTCTGCTTGAATAACTCCAGAAAGCAGAATAGTAAAATCATATGTAAATATATACCAGATGCACCAGCAGACCTAGAGATTACTGTATGACTTAAAAAAATTATTTCGTCCTCAAAATAAGAAGCCTACTGAGACTGGCAGGAATACACATGCATCTTATTATCAGAGCCCATGATTATGATGAGGATAAACTCCCAATTTCACAGCCATCTCCATTAAACTTATTACACATCATTTTCAAACTTGCATTGTTGTTTATATATTCAAAAATGTGGGAAATATATCTAGATAAACCAAAACACAGGAACTGTAGTGTGTCACCTTTGCTCTTGAGCCAGACAGTATCTCATCAGGTCTACCTTACAGCCCAGCATACTAAAACCTACCTGCTACACCTCTGAAAACATGAATTTGAGTGGCACTTAAAACAGTGAACCAAATTCTGCTCTAAGTTACACCAGTTTAAATCTGGCATAATTTCCAAGCAGCATGTGACCCAGTGTATTTTCTGCCCTGAGTTGAATTGGCATGCACTAAAGGAAATCTATACATGGACTAAACTCATTACAGCTGTTCCCTCCTTCTTTACCAAAATGGAAGACTTTGTGGAAGGAGTGGTGATCTGGTGATACATCAGCCTTTGATGTAAGAAGGTTGAGTTCAAATTTTGACTGAGATCCACAAGTGAAAAAGAGTTTGATGATTTGTTACATCCACATTACCAAATCACCACTGTGAGGTTCAATTCAACATCAGTGGTTTTATGGTCTCTCTTCAACAGTGGCTCAGGTGCACTGGCAAACCAAGGTGAAAAAGAACATCTGGCTTTGCTGCAGGAACATATTCCTGGGTATACTTTAATGTCATAATCAGCAAAGAGATTAAAGCTCTGACAATCCAGCATAGGATAACTTTTCACCCAGTATTTGGAACACACATTTCCCACTGAATTCCCAGTATGCCAGTTGCCATGTTTCAATGTGGCAGACACAGGAATCAAAAGATTCAGGATTGGCAAATTTCATATGTCTTTGGAGGAGAGATTTAGGAGTGGAGGAACACTCCTAGATTGCTACTGGGGGTATTTTAGTTGCAGTCCCTTTAAAAGTTCATAAAAACAACATTAGGCACTAGTGGGAATTATTCTGCTGATAGATTTATAGAACTGCCACTGATGGAACTCAATGACTGATCTGTCTAGATTTGGAGAATAATGGTAACAAAAATGATTTTTAGTTTGTTCATGTTGTTTTAACACAGCACAAATGTATTATCTATAGCAATACCGTAGCATGACTGCTCTTTTGAAATCATCTGGCACTTATTAATGGCAACCATTTTAAGAAGTATCATCCATATGGGAGGCATACTTGATAGCAAATAATATTTCAGTCTATTTGTATTTCTCATTGATTTACATATCATTTGCTAGTCATTGATATTGTGTTATATTTCCCTGTCAAATGTTTTATCATGGTTTCCGTAACAGCAGTCAACATCTGTAGAGCATGAAAGTGCTATGTGTTGGGTTTGTCCCAGCTTTGTTCATGCTGCATAGTACCACCTCCTACCAGTCACCCCATTGAAACCAATGGGTGCTGCTCATGGTGTAAAGCACTACTCATCAAGAATGCAGATGGCAGGATTTGGCCTGAGTGAACAAAGCTAAACCTAGTGGTATGTCCAGTGCATATGTGAAAATGACTGGGATTTAATTTAGGAGCCATTTCAGTGAGGTACTTAGGCAAATGCTTAATCAGAAATACAAACTCTTTGGGTATGTCTATATTACAATTAAAAACCTGCAACTGGCCCTGACCAACTGACTCAGGCTCACCGGGCTCGAGCTTGCAGTGCTGTTTATTTGTGGTGTAGATGTTTGGGCACGGCTCTAGGACCCTGTGAGTTGGGAGAGACCCACAGCTCAGGCTGTAGCCCGAGCCTGAATATTTACACCACAATTAAACAGCCCCATAGCCTGAGCCACACAACTCTGAATCAGCTGGCATGAGCCAGCCACACAAGTCTAAATGCAGTGTAGACATGTCTTCTGAAGCCAGTGGATAGCTCTTATTGGTGCTGGCTCAGGCCCATGAGCAGTCATATTAACATCAATAGGACTGACTGCTCACAGGTTTAAAGTGTGTTACCTTGCTGATTCACAGCCCTTCACCCTGAAACAGCATCATTTAAAGTCAATAGGAGCTTTTCCACTGACTTCAGTGAGTGTAGGATTAAGCCCTTAGTTCCCCAGTCAGCTCTTATTAATGGCAACATGCCCATTTAATTCAACTGGAACAGCAATTTTTTTCAAATGTTGGCTCTATTTGCTGTATATTAAATAGTGGGAAAAGTATTATTTTTAAGAAAACTGCTACAAACAAAGTAAAACTCTGGATATGCAAACATTTCTCTACTTAAAAATGAATAACATATTGTATACAGCCTTTTTTCCCAAAGGTCTGTAAATAGCTAACAGTCTTTGTATGGATCCCTTCTCCCATTCCTAAAGAGTAGTTGCCTCTAGAGTGGGATGTGGCAGATGTTTAGCCATACCTAGCAACAAAACACCAGAAGCGAAGAAGAATGGTATGCAGTTGACACTACTGGGGGAATTTAGATAGGTAGAAAGAAAATATCAAATTCTAATCTAGGTATCTGTGATGGCCACCATCTTAACTGGCACATGGGGTTTGAACTGTTGACCTCCAGAGTTAAAAGTGTGAGCTGCTGTAGACTGAGCAGCTAAGTCTCCCTTAATGGTGTCTGTAAAAGACTCTTTTCTTTCAAGAATTAGGCACTGAGTGAGGACTTGTAACACACAATGACCAACTTATCTTACAGTTACTTAGAATCTGTGGACATGTCTGTGTACTGTGGGGCATATTCTTTACTCCGTCCAGCTTTTGATGCACATGGGATGGGGCTGTCAGAGAGCTGATATGGTTTCCTGATTTTTGTGTTCCAGCTGCAGGATGGCTAGAGCACTCTGGGTCCTTCTTTAACTTGCACCAGCTAGCAATATTCCCTAGGGGACCATACACTAGCTGGAGATTGACAGAGTCCTTTGCACTCCAGATACTCCTACTTCCTTTCCCTGTGTGCCCCAAAACACCTTATGTAATTGCAGTGGGGGGTAGAATTCCACTCCCTTGCTTGAAGGATAGAATGTGTCCCTGTAAGTTGGAACTGTCACAGGTAAATAGTAAATAAACTGAACTGTTACAATAGAGAGCCTCTGTGAACAGCAGTATTTTTAGCTACTCTCTCTAGAAGTGGAGAAATTATGCTCTGCAGAGGTATTACTTAATCATGTTTGATTATAGCCACCACACAATTTAGTCTTTTATATACTGCCACTTAGTCTACACTACTGGCTCTCACAATATTAGTGCAATTCAGATTAAAGGAATATTGTTGGAAAATTCTCAAAGCAACCCTTCTTTATGCTCAACTCCCACTAGAACTGAAATTAAAATGCATATTCTCCATCTACTGAATAGTGACTTCAGTATAAAGCATTTAAAACCTTCTAAAAAGTCTCAGATCGACATTCTGCAATGCCAGGTTACAGAGAAGCAGAGTCTGAAGTTATACATGAGTTACTTTCTTGAACCAAGAGACTACTGCAAAACAATTTCTCTGAACACTCATTCAAAATATTTAATGGATTCCATTTGTCTGTATTCATACCCTTTTTTGTATTCCCTTTCAAGGAAACTGAAACAGCAGATGTTAAAATATAAGAGAATATTCATGGAACATAGATTTTGAATTAAAAAAAACCTCTGGGTTGCAATTTACTCCTGTTAAAAGCATTGGGTATCAGTTATTATGTAGAGTATAGCTGTCTGCACCAGTACAAAGTGTCCACTGAAACTGGAAATCTTACACGGTCTGATCTAAAGTGCATTGAAGTCAAAGGGATCCTTTTCATTGAAGTCAATGAAATCAGACTAATTGCTCCTTTAGAGAATACTGAGTGATAGTAGGGAGAAGGATGTGAGAGAAAAGGAAGCATGGTGTTAGCTGTGAATGTTTAGAGCAGGGGTGGCAACCTTTCAGAAGTGGTGTGCTGAGTCGTCATTTATTCACGATAATTTAAGGTTTCACGTGCCAGTAATACATGTTAACGTTTTCAGAAGTTCTCTTTCTATAAGTCTAAACTATTGTTGTATGAAAAGTAAATAAGGCTTTTTAAATGTTTAAGAAGCTTCATTTAAAATTAAATTAAAATGCAGAGTGTCCCCCCCTCCCCCGGACCGGTGTCCAGGACCTGGGCAGTGTGAGTGCCACTGAAAATCAGCTCGCATGCTGTCTTCGGCACACATGCCATAGGTTGCCTACCCTGGTTTAGAGCCACTATTCAGAGTGGCCACTAGGGGGCATCTATCAAGGAGGTAAGTATTTGTGTAAACAGGAAATAAAAGCAGTCTTGCATTCAATCCAACCGTCACATTCTGGAACTCTGTAATCTCAAGGAAGCCACAGAAAGCACAACATTTCTGGAAGGAACCAAGAGAGGCAGAACTTGGAGAACTGTCTTCAGACCTTCCCCTCTCATTGGGCTGGCCCTCTAGCCAGCACACTTTCCCCTGGAAGGACAGAAGAGAAAGCAGAGCCTGAGACCAATTGCATAGTACAAACTGCCTTCTGTTCCTTGGATGTGATCCAGTTTTCCAGCCATTGAATATTTGCCTGGCCTGCCGAGAGAGACACTAAGCACTGTTTCAGTATTACTTTCTAAAAAAATGCACTAAGCCATTTAAAAAAAAAAACCACCATGAAATTGGCTTATCCGTGAGATTTTAAATAAGTTATGGGTTTGAGTTCATGTTTCAAGCTTTTCTCTGCAAACCATCAGGGCAAAAAATTTAGGTCCAGCTGCACAAAAGGAGTTAGGCACCAAAGTCCTGGTTTTGGCTCCACTCTGATGCCCAAAGCTGTAAACTTCTGAACTCACTTGGTACCTAAGTTTTCAGAGTAAGATTTCTCTCATTATCTATGTTTCTGCTTGTGGGCACGTGCACTGCTGCCTCACTCAAGGCATCCAGACAAAGTCTACATAGCAACCAGACACCATTGGCTGGCCCATGCCAGGTGACGGGCTCGGGCTGTGAGACTATTTCATTGCTGTGTAGACTTCTAGTCTTGGGATAGATCTTGGACTCTAGGACCCTGCAAGGTGGAATGGTCCTAGAGCTCAGGCTCTGCGCTTCCACAGCAATGAAACAATCCCACAGCCCAAGCCCTGCAAGCCTGAGTCAGCTGGCATGGGCCAGCCACAGGTTTTTCTTTGCTGGGTAGGTATCTGGGGGTATGCCTATCTTCTGACTAAGCCAAAGAACAATTCACAAACCAAGGGGGCCTGGTTGGGTAGGTTTGTTCAGAGGCCACCTACTGGATCTCCTTCAAAATCTAGTCAGAGGAGAAGCTGGTGGTGCTCACCTTAAAACTTTTAGCCCCATGGTTAGGGCACTTGCTTGGGCTTTTGGAAGCTCAGGTTTAGTTTCTCCCTCTCTGGAGGCGGTTATGGTGGTGCCTATCCTCACTGATTAGAACATTTGCTTTGGATGTGGGAGACTGAGGTTCAGTTTCCCTCCCCTCTACCAGAGGGGGAGAAAGGATTTGAACAGGGATCTCCCACCTCTCAGAAGAATGCTCTAATCACTGAACTTTGGGATATTCTGAAGCGGGGCTCCCTCAGTCTCTCCCACTGAAGCTGTTCCACTGTGGATAATGGAGTGATTAGAAAAGGGGGACTGGACCTTCCAGGTGGGTGCCTTAACCACCAGACTACAGTGTCATTCTCTTTCTCTCCCCTCTCTGGCCATGTGACTGAAGCGTTTGGCAACACTGCTGTTTTAATGCATGTCAGGGGAGCTGAAAGGGACCATTTGCTCTGGTCTAAGCAGTCCATGAGAAGGTTGAGTTAACTTGATCATGATCTACAAATACCAATGGGGGAAAGAGGGGAGAAGGAGATTCTGATAGCAGACAGCTCTTTAATCTTGCAGGAGAAAAAGCATAATGAGATCTAATGGTTAAAAGCTGAAGCTAGACAAATTCAGACTAGGAATAGGATGCAAATTTTTAACAGCGAGAATAATTAACCATTGGAATAATTTACCTAGGGTTTGTATGTATTCTCCATCATTTGAGGTCTTTAAGTCAAAACTGGACAACTTCTTAAAAAGATATGCTACCTACAGCTCAAACTGAAGTGATGGGTTTAAATCAGAAATTATTGAGTGAGGCTTCTTGGGTTGTGTTAGGCAGGAGATCAGACTAGCTCAGGGATTGGCAATTTTTGGCACGCACCTCACCAGGGAAAGCCCCTGGCAGGCCAGGCCGGTTTGTTTACCTGCCGCATCTGCAGGTTCAGCCAATCGCGGATCCCACTGGCCGCGGTTCACTGCTTCAGCACAATGGGGGCTGCGGGAAGCAGTGGCCAGCACATTCCTCAGCTCACACCACTTCCAGCAACCCCCATTGGTCTGGAGCGGCCAATGAGAGCCGCGATCAGCCGAACCTGCGGACAAGGCAGGTAAAAAAACCGGCCCATCCGCCAGGGGCTTTCCCTGGTGAGCTGCGTGCCAAAGGTTGCCGATCCCTGGATTAGCTGATCATAATGGTCCCTTTTGGCCACAGAATGTATGAATTGGTCCATGACTTGCCTCTTTTATACCATGCAAGGGGTACAAGCCCTACACAGGCCAAGAGGGAATTAATGAGGGTCTGTGGGCCAGATGAACCCCTCTCCCAGCCACACCTGCCGTAAGTGTCAGGCATGAAGAGGGAGTTAAAAGGAAAGGATTTTGGTCAGTTGGAGGCTGACTAGGAAGGAGAATGGATCTCTGCTTCTCTTTCTGTGAGGGAAGCCTGCACACAACCAGGAACCTGAATCTGCCTACCAGCTAGGTGAACCTCCCCAGGGAAAGGAGATTGACTGGGCAACTATTTGCCTGAAGACTAACCCTGAAATGAAGGGCAGAGTCCTGCCAAAGATTTGCTGAATAAGCCTCTTTTAGTTTTCTTCTTTTGGGACTTAAAGGGAGTGGATCTGGAGAGCTTTTTAGCAAGGGGTGGCAACTGACCATTAGTGTCCTTGAGGCCAGGTGAGTAATGCCATGTTGGGCTGCAAGGGGGCACAATGGAAGCAAACCCCGCTACATACCATAACCAATATTTCTATATTTTTCTAAAGTTGTTTTGTTGTTTCTCATATTCTTAAAACAATTTTATGTTTGCACAATATGAGACTTGTGAAATCCATTCATTAGAACTGGCTCCAGTTTTTCAACTTTTGATAGTTTTATGTCAGAGTTTCTCTGGGAGATAAAAGGAAAAAAAATTAAAGTAACATTTGTAATTTTTCTCTCCTGCTTTTTCTTCCCACTCTGTTGATTACTCACATGCTCTTGGGAGCTTTTCAAATTTCCACTGCTGTGTGTTACATAACATCGTAGAAGAAAAAAAGAATATACAGAAATTAGAGGTAGAATCTTTTACAGAAGGATTATTCAAGAGAGCCATCCTGGGCCCAGTGGAGAATTTTCATTCTGTGCCAGTAGTTAAGTCCTTATTGGTTTTATGTTTTCCTAGAACTTCTGTATTTTTCACAAGTCCAAAGTATTTATTTTTATATAAAATATATATATATATACACACACACCCCTCTACCTCGATATAACGCTGTCCTCGGGAGCCAAAAAACCTTACCCCGTTATTGGTAAAATCACGTTATATCGAACTTGCTTTGATCCACCAGAGTGCACACACCCCCTCTCCCCGGAGCACTGCTTTACCACGTTATATCCAAATTCGTGTTATATCAGGTTTCATTATATATATATATGGTCAGAATTTACTATATTAAATTTGTTACATTTTCTCTTTGATATTTTAGTACAGAAAATGTGCTGCATAAATTTGTACATACATCTTTTATTTATTTCTAGATTTTGTTAAAATAATCCTTTTTTCATTGTTATTGCAGATCTCAGATGTTTTCTATATATATTTTTTACAAACAGTTACTATTTTCATGTCTGCTGCTAATAATAATGGGCCAAATCTTAACTGGCATGAATGAGCAAAGTTGAGTACATCTCATTCACCAGTTGAAGATCTGGCCCATAACTTCCAAAAGTTAGTTTATTGGTAACATACACTTGTATACAACCCAGAGATCTAATATTTGAGAAAATTCATCCTTAAACTATTGAGAAATCCAAAGCTCCCTGATCATAAGCTTACTTATGTTAAATGTGAATACTGTGATTGGGACTGTACAACTCCTACTTGTGTTGGAGAGCAAGGGGGGTTACTCCTGTGAGTAAATGCTCACCAACAGTCTAGCTGCACACATGTAGGGATGGAATATCACTGCCACCAAAGGCTTAGCTGCACTAAAATAATATGACGGGTACAACTTCATTGATAGTGGCTATAATTTGGTAAGGTGCAAATATTTTTACCACTATGTTGGTTAGTCTTATGTCACAGTGGCATAAATGCCTGTGTTCAGTCTATACTACAGCTTTCTCTCTTGCTACCATAGGTGGGGAATTACGGGTCTAAAATGCCTGTGTAGACGTACCTTATGTAATATGCTCCATTTTTGGTCTGGAAGCAGAAGTGGTGCATCCCCGAGGATGCACACAGAGTAGATCTTCCTGCTGTTTGCAGAGCCAGCTGGCTGAGCATGCACCATCCATTGTCTGCTGTCTGTAGAGCCAGCTAAGCACAGTTGGGTCTTGCATCTAGCTCAGTCTATGTTCCAGACTTTTCTTCTAGCTGCCCTCATCCCTGCAGGTCCTTCTGTTGCTTCTGTCTCGAGCCCCCTGCTGCCACTTTTGCTCTTCCTTTAATCCTTGTTGAGTCATGGAGGAAACAAAACTCAGCCAAGAAATCCTAAAACCATCTGAACTCTGGGGAGGGAGAATAGGAACACTTGAGTGAGCTGACAGAAAAGAGGGGACAATGGATGGATAAAGCAGGAGCTTGGTTTGTTTGCCCCACTTCAGGGTTTGGTGTCCTGCATTGTAGGCTTATATTGATTTCTATTCACAGATAGGGCAAACCCAGGCCTTCATATAGAGTTTCTTTTCTACCTCTAAGTGGTTTCCATTGTTTGTCTCTGTCTCTGATGGTTTTCAAGTGACTGTGGCAAGCGTAGACAATAGAATCTTTCATTACCTTCCCTGCTGATGAGGAAGGGGTGACAACTCTCTCTTGCTCAAGTGGCTAATCATCAAGACACATCGTCTCCTGGTGACAAATTTCTACTCTGTCCGTAAAGCAGCCTTAAACATTATCCGTACACACAACTCCCAATGATTGAGTCTTAACAAGTTATGAGCTTTCTGTAGATACTTTAAATGTTACTCTTTATGGATAAGAAACTTGTAAGAGATGTTTGGTGTCATGATTTGGTCAGGTCTTAGGTGAGAGCTATTTGTAAATAACAGGGGACTCTTTGCCAAGGGGTGTATGTATCACAGGCAGTGAAACCTTCTTTATTGCATGTGAGCTCTGTTATCTGTTAAGGTCTGTAAATAGATGAGACAATGCTTATCAATAGAAACTGAAGTTTAAAAAAAACACTGTAATGTTGTTAATGCTGAATTAAGAATGAATGGCAAACTAAATGCATTATTTGATATTGAACTGAATAGGAAAGTATATGGTTACATAATGGGAAATGGAAAATGATTTTTTACTTGGAACAGTCTCTAAAGCTGCCACTTACAATTGTGATATTGGAATAAAGCACATCAATGTACATTTAGTGCCTGACTTTTTAAAAAACAGATCCCAGTGGTTACAATTTATTTCAAGCATAATTACTAATCTTTTGACTGAATGTGCAAAACAGGCAGTTGGAGGCCTAAAAGCTAGAATATGAACCTTCAATTTAGTGCTCAAAATTGACTGTGGATTCAAAACTGTTCATTTGCAAGGGCTACTTGCCCTCTGACACCAGTTGTTAGCATGTTTGTTAAAAGCTGTGGCTGACTTGGGCCAAATCTACACTGCCACTTATGTCAGCAAAATTTATGTCACTCAGGGGTGTGAATATTTCACCTCCCTTAGCCACATAAATTATGCCAGCATAAGTGGTAATGTGTACCGCATTATGTTGGCAGGAGAGCTTCTCCCACTGACATAGGTACCACTGCTCATTGGGGGTGGTTTAATGATGCCAACAGGAAAGCTCTGTCCCATTGACACAGAGGGCTACACAAGAAATCTCACAGCAGTGCCTACATTGGCAGAGTTTTTTCGACAGAAGTTTGGTCAATGATCAAAAAGTGTTTAAAGGAAACCATTGTTGCATGTTCACGCTGTCGCCCTCTGGCAGCATAGCGCATCCACACGTAGAGCAGTTGCATCGACAGTAAGAGCAATGCACTGTGGGTACCTATCCCACTGTTAAGCTCTGCACCTTCTGCTGCTAGGTGTTGTGGGAAGGTGGAGCAGATTGCAGTGCATCATGGTTCTGGGCTCAGTGCCCCATGATGCATTGCTTTCCGTCCCAGCATTCCATGTGCTTCCGTCTTCAGTTCATGGCATTTTTCAATATCCCTTGTTTTCTGCTCACTCTGCCATCTCAATCTGCAGGAATGGATCTCACACTGTACTCCAGTGCTCTGCTAGCTGTCACTAGTACATCGTGAATTGCAGTGGAATTATTCTTGAAGTTACCAAGACAATGGCAGTCACAGTTGCCTGATGTGCTGTCCAACATGGATAGCAGCAACATTAGATTGCTTTTGGTATTCATGGAACTATGGAACATCACTTTGGGGCTCGGGAAACTAGCACTGAGTGGTGGGATCACATTGTTATGCAGGTCTGGGATGATGAGCAGTGGCTGCAGAACTTTTGGATGTGGAAAGCCATCTTCCTTGAACTGCGTGCTGAGCCCTCCCCAGACCTGCAGAGCAAGGACACCCAAATGAGAACTGCCCTCTTGCTGGAGAAGTGTGTCACAATTTCCAGATTGCTATTGGTTGGTCACAAATCAGTTTGGAGTTTGGAAGCCAACCATTGGGGAGGCATTAACGCAAGTGTGCAAGGCCATTAATTGTTTCCTGCTGTGAAAGACTGACTCTTGGCAATGTGTATGAAATTGTGGATGGCTTTGCAGAAATGGGTTTCCCTAACTGCAGAGGGGTGACAGAGAGCCCACATATTCCAATTTTGGCACTGGAGCACCTTGCAATGGAGTACATCAACAGTTTTACAGGCACTTGTGCATCACTGTGGGCATTTCACTGACACAAACATGGGGTGGTCCCAAAAGGTGCATGACACATGTATCTTTAGGAACATTGGCCTGTATAGAAAGCTAGGACTTTCTTTCCAGAGTAGAAGATCACCATTGTGCTATGGCTCATAAAGCAGTACATGGGAAACCTAGATAGCAGTAAGGACCAGTTGAACAATAGGCTGAGTAGGTGCAGAATGACCATGGAATGTGCATTTGTCAGATTAAAGGCACACTGGTGATGCCTTTATGGCATTTTAGTCCTCAATGAGGAAAATGGTCCTCTGTTTGTTAACCCTTTACAGGTAAAAGAGACATTCACCCTTAACTATCTGTTTATGACACCTTCACAAATATTATGCAACATGCAACACATGGCTATGACCAATCAGGAGACAAGATACTTTCAAATCTCGGTGGAGGGAAGCCTTTGTTTGTGTTTTTTGGGTTTTGCTTTGTTCTCTCTGGGTCCTGAAAGGGACTAGACGTGCAATCAGGTTTCTTGCCAATCTCCCTGCTACAGTCTCTTATATATTCAGAATAGTGAGTATTAAGTAGAAAAGGTGGTTATAGTCTTTTGATTGTTTTCTGTATTTGCAAATGTGTATTTTGCTGGAAGTATTTTAAATGGTATTTTTGCTGGGGGGAAGCTTCTCTCTAGTGTCTATAAGCTAAAATACCCTGTAACTTTTACCATCTAAATTACAGAGACAACTTTTACCTTTTTTTCTTACTTCGGGGTCTCCTTTCCTGCTTCTTGCTTGCTGGAAAGTGACTGCCGAGACTGGATAGACACCTCCAGAGTGGAGAACAGCTTCCGACTACACACAGCACCAGGTGACCCCGCCACGGGTCCATATCATCTTCTGTCTCCACCTCTTCATTCATAACTTCCTCCTCTGGGTTAGGTCCAATTTCCGTTGTCTCCAACCCCATCAAAGTATCTATGGTGCTTTTGGTGGTGGAGGTAGGGTCACCACCCAGGATAGAATCCAACTCCTTGTAAGAACAGCAGGCCTGGGGAGCAGCACCGGAGTGACCGTTTGCTCCTCTCACCTTCTGGTACATGTTCCTCAGCTCCTTCACCTTTGTTCTGCGGTGCGTCCTAAACATAGCACTTTTTGCGCAAGCTGCTGAAATCTGGCTATAGGTATCAAAATTCCTATGGCTCGAGCACAGCTGGGCCTGGACAGCCTCCTCTCCCCATATACTGATCAGATCCAGTGGTTCTGCATTGCTCCAAGTGTGAGAAAGTTTGCTGCATGGAGCCACCATGGTCACTTGGGAAGATGTGATGTGAGTACTCCACACTGAGCAAACAGGAAGGAGAATTTCAAAATTCCTGGGGCTTTAAAGTGGGAGGGGCAGAAGTTTGTTTACCTGGCTGTGGGGCAGTGGAGTTGGAACTGTCGACCAGAGTAGTCAGGGTGGGCATTGTGGGACACCTTCTAGAGGCCAATTACAGTGATAAAAGCAAGCTCAGTATCTACACTAGCATTACGGTAATAAAACTTTTGCATTAAAAGCCTTATGACTCTAGTCAAGGTGGTTTTATTATGTCATTGAAACTGAGGTGTTCTGTCGGCAAAAGTGGCTTTATAGTGTGTATACGTCCACTGTTTTGTTGCCAAAAGTTGCTTTTTTTGTGAAAAAACTTGGCAGTGTAGACAAGGCCTTAGTCACTTCAGTGAGTGTGTTTTCCTTCTGCTGTGTCCATGGCCACAGCAATTGAAACTATATCATTATTACTGATAACTCTTTGATTTTAACTGTTTTCCTTCAAAAAAAAATGCCAATTTTTTGTTGTCGTTTTGTTTTCCTTTAGTGAGATTAAAACCAAGTGCTGTTAAGAGTTGTGTAATGCAAATTAAGCAGCTGCAGAAACGTGGTAATCAAGTTTGCCATTGCTGAACAGGTAGTAAATTTTGAATGCACATATATCTTTCCATACACATACACCTCTAAATCTAGTTATCTGTTTATATTGCATGTATTCACAATTGTATAATTATTTACTGTTCCATTGGAGAAGGAAAAGTGACAACTATATTTACAGTGGAAATAATTAATCGAAGTGGAAGGTTTTTCTGTATCTGTAACTGACCCATCCTACTCCCATGGATGTCTTGGGACCCTGTCTGACCATAAATCTAGTTTCAAGAGCTAACTGCACTAGTGAGTGAATGAGGGGGGAAGAGTTACACAAAGGGATCAGCACTGGAAACAACAATCTATTAATTTTTTTATAGAAAAAACATTGCAGGCGGAAATGGAAAAAAATAACTAGTTGCAATTGTAAAGAAAAATAAACTTATTTGTTGTTTACATGCATAAGGCCTGATCGTGCCATAGAGATTCCTGGGTGAATCTTTCCCTGCACCTGATGGAAGTGGGGAGTTGGCTACATCTGTACATAAAGCCCTAGCCTCCCACACAAAATCCACAGGGTTTGGGGTGAAAATTGTATCCTGTTGTGCCTGTTTTTTTTACCTTTAGCTCCTTGCCCTGGTTTTACCACAGGAAGGGATAGACTTCCCCATAGTACTGGAGGGATGCTAGATGAGGAGATGATAATGCGTGAATGCATCATCAAGACAATGAAATGACAGTAATGAGGATGGTCATATGGTGAGAGTGTGTTACACATATATAAGGTAGTGAGATGCTCACGCTGAGTGTGATTCAATCTACTTCAGAGGACCTGCACCAATTATGCCCCTGCCTTAAAGGTAGCGCTGGGTAAGCATAAGGTAGTGGTATGTTAAAAAACAGAAAGCATGGTGCACACACAGCACAGTGGAATACTAGCGTGTATACTGTAGTGTTGTAGGAAACTAGCAGAGAGTATACGGCATATGTAACATAGTGGGATTCTAATATTTGCAAGTCAGTCAAGTGATTATTCGCTCTAGCGGGTACTTCAACAAGCTGTTACTATTTTTTCTTTTTAAACTGCAGCTAATGTGCACTCACAAAAGAGAGAAATTCTTTCTGGCCTTTGAAAACATCAAAGAAAGGAAAGTGGCTGGTTTACGGGACTGATACTGAGAAAGTGATTCCTGGGTGAAAGGAGCTGCCACTCATTGGTTTAAATCCAAGCCCTGGTCATAACGAAAAGCTGTGAGCATTCAGGGATACTTTTGTGGCCTTTGTGGAATGACTTCATAGCACCAGTCCAGGCCAGTTCCTGGCTGCTTAGATGTAGGCATCCCAAACACCACAGTCTCAGCTGGCATTCTAGTTGGCTTTCTGAGCAGAGACGTCAATGACTTAATAATCCTCTTGTTCCACATGTGATCTGTCCATGAATATGGATTACAATCAAGGGCAGGACTCTGAAACCTATCAAGGTTAAACAGCTGGTCACATGGCTGCTTGGAGGGGAATAGAAGGAAGGGTGAAAGGTGGATGTATTTTCTCCCCTTCTGGCTGGCTAAAGTAGCAAAAGCCTCTGCAGAAATATTGCCTAGTCATTTTTCAGTTGGTTTGCTGTTTGTTTTGTGATACTTTGACGGATAAAAAGGAGCAAGTCTTGGAGTTTTATTTGCGTTCCTTGACTATGGAAACAGCCCATCACCTTGCACTATCTCTGTAGGTACTTATATGGTGGCCACTCCTCTATGAGCAAAGTATTTGAGATGTTTCAACTTCGGTTACTTGTGTACCAGATAATGTGGATGGCTAATTGTCAGACTTTGGCGGGGGGGCTTGTGAAAGGCACACATAGAAACAGCAAGGAGCCAATCTGTACATTTGGTCACTTAAGTCATACATAAGTTTGGCAGAATTCAGTGTTTATAATTTCAATGAACAGAGTCCATGTTTAAGCATTTTTATCCATTTAAATGTTCACAGTTGTACATATGTGTGAGTATTAAGTATTTTTTATTCATTTTAATTCTTAAGTTGTGGAAAATTATGGGGCAGTGGTCAGACAATATTTTTTAATGACAGTAGAAGTTGAGATTCAAAAAATTAAAGCTTTATAGCTGTTAAAATACAAATTATCAACATCATATGTCAAAATACACAAACCTGCTTAAATGAAACGCTAATAAGCTTTCAAGCAACACATTTCTTTCTTTGCCTAACTGAATATTTTTATTATTGTTGGAAATATTTTTATCAGTTTGTGTGTTTACAAAGAAATCCTTTTTATCAACACTTATTGATTAAAAATGTAATTATTCCAAGCCTAGTCATATGGTATGTTTCTGGTCCCTGATTGGATGACTGGAACTCTTTAAACCATAGAATAATAAACCAAGGTTAGCGTGTCTCCGATATAAATTTATGGGCCAATGATCATTAATGCTAAGTCATGAATTTCAATTCTCTGAATAAATATAAATGAGATTCTATAAATATAGCTAATCGGACTCCCGGCTCTGACTCACTGATACATTCACAAATCAGTGATACTCAGGAAAAGGAGTAGGAAACTGATTAAGCAACGGAGACTGTCAATGTGACACTGATGTGACAGCTTGAGAAGCTGATGTCAGAAACGGGTTGTTTTATAACTGTCATTTTTTCCTGTGAAAAGCTCAAGAGCATACATGATTGCAGCCTCTGTCTGGCCTGGTAAGTGCTGGTAAAATTACCCAGGGCTGACAAAGAGTGGCTAGTAACAGGTGCAGCTGAACCCAGTTTTAACGCAATTATAGACCTGGACAAACCTGTATTCAGTACCATTACAATAGCCATGGATAAGGTGCTTAGAGCATGTTTGCAAAAGATGCTGAACCCTATTTGTCCAGGCCTACAATTGCAGTTAAACTGTACTCAGCATTGCTCTCTCTCTGACACACACACAAAATAGATTGATGATTTATATTATCATAGCACTTAAGAGCTCTACTCATAGACCAGAACCCTGATGTGCTGGGTGCTGTCTGAACAAGAAGATGGTCCCTGCTTCCAAAGATTTTATACTCTGAGTAGAAAACAAGAGAAAACTGGACAGATGTGGGACTACCGGGAAACAATTATTAGACAATATATAACTTGTTATACCCTGTGGGTAATAAGGTCATATTCCTTCATAGAGTTTTATCACCTCCTTTGAGAACTTTAAGACCTTTGATTCCCATTATTAACTGTAGGGGATGCTTACACTATAAGTGAATGTAAGATTGTATTCATGCTAGCTAACGTGTTATAATAATAATACCAGACATGGACTTCAGTATGGGCCAGAGTACAAACCCACTGAGAAACCTGGGTATGTACTCTGACTGCTAGCCTATGCGGAAGCTCATGCCACCACATCTGTGCTACTGTTGTTACCCAAGGCAGCTTTAATCTAGCTATGATGGGTATGCCTACCTGTGCTATGATCACACCTTCACTTGCAGTGTAGCCAGACCCTTAGCGAGAGTTGTAGGTGCCCAGCATCTGGTTTGTAATTGTTGGGTGGGGTTTTCAACAAATTCTAAAGCATCTGAAGCATCTAACTCAAATTAAAATTCAATAGGAGTTGTGCCCCTACTTCCTTAAACTCCAGAGGAGATACACTGATGACTGGGATTGCCAATTTCTTGCACTCTTTCACCGTCTCTTCTCCTGGTTCCTTTGGCATCTGTTAACTGTCACTTCCAAGCCCTCTCACTGTTAACAAAAGTGTGTGTGTGCACATGCACACACACACGCATATGCACATTTCCACATCAGAAATAGTTGAGGCAGAAAATTTACAAAGCACAGTCCAAACCCAGAGAGATTGAAATGAGAGGCACTTTCTACTCCAATACCTGAAATACAAGGAAGTGTGAGACAGCTACTTCCTCAATCATCAGGTGTCATAACAGCCTTCTCAAAAATCAATGAGGAGAAACTGTGCCTAACCCTGGGGAAGAATGAATTGTGCTTTGTAGCAACCTGCAAGGACACTGGTGACAAATAGACTTAGGGATACCCATGGTGTTTGGATTTTGATTTTATCTTGGGAGGATCACATTTATGTATGATAGATACCTGACAGCCTGTCTTTTTTTACACTGTGGCATCCCTTGTACAGCTTGTCGTGCCAAAAAAGTCATATTGAATTAAGTGAAACTAAATATGAATAAAAACATATTTGTCACTGCACTTAAGCTGACAGCTGTAGCAATTTTCACAGAGCAGACACACACAGCTTGATGACAAAGAGGGATGCTTATGTGGATTTCTAATTGCAGAGTTCTGTTGCAGAGGCCACCGATAATGGGACTCTGATGTAAGAGGGATTAGGAGACAATCAAAACCAGGTGGTTTGTTTGGATTTAATAAGCTTGCATCATTAGCGACATCTAACAGAGTTAAGGAATAAGCTTTTCAGACTTTGTGGAGGAAGCAGAAAATATTATTATAAGCTTCAGTGTAGGATAGAAATAACTTGGTAACCCAAAATGTGTAAATGCATTACAGATATTGTAGGGGGGAAATCATTAAAAACCAGTAACAGCAGAGGGGGAGGAGGGGAGGGAGGAGTATTTTCACTTTCACCACCTTTTATTGATCATAATGATGGCTGCTATCAGAAATGGCATAGACATAATAGAAGTAAACTATTCTGATTTTCATGTACAATGTAAGATTGGGTTTTTGAATTCTTACTGAAAACTTTGACCTATAACTAAGGCTTGCAAGAAACATAATAAGCTCCACATCTATTCTTCAGTTCCACCATAAGCCATCTTCAAATCTCTGATCTTAACTATGGTAAAGTGCAAAACTGTGGAAACTTTGCCTCTTTGAATTGGTCAATAAATATCCTTTTCATATTCCACTTATGTTTATTTGTATATGATGAACTGAAACTCTTTGTGTTCTTGGGTTGGTAATTGGCCCACTCACTTAAAAATACATTACTCCTGGGGGATTCTGCACCAAAAATTCTGCATATTTTATTTGTTAAAATAATGCAATATAATCACATGAGTTTCAATTGTTTTGGTAACTTTTTTAAACTACAATACAGAAAAAAGTCACAATAGCTATTCAGCATTTCCTAAACACATGAAAGTTAAGTTCCAAATACTTGGTAACTAATACCCTGCATTCTGGTTACAATCCTGGATTTTCATTTAAATTACATTACAGAACACCAAATAGCACAAAAACAAAAAAGTACAGCGTCATTTTAAATTGCTCAGACTTTCACACATGAAAGTCATACAGTTTTGCTAATCATTGTTCTGGACCTGGCTGAGTACTTTGGGAAGTGCTTGGTTCTGATTATCCTGACATTTTATTGACTGCTTGATAAATGTTTTATTTGCCCTCAAAGCCTTTTTAAAATGGGTAAGAAAAATAAATCCTGAGCTGTAATCTAACCCCATTGTGAGACTTTGGCACAGGAAAAAGGTGAGAAATCCCATAGATCTTCCTAGCTGAGGGTTCCCTTACTGTCATTTATAATAATATTCCTTTACATTGCTCTGTCAATGTAGGGGCCTTAAAACTTTCACAGGTTTTGTGCTCGTGGGGGAATTGAACAGCTAACTAACAATAGGAACAATAGGCATGCTGCTACATTTCTGCCTCAGAGAATGAGATCAGTTACCTCAGGCAGGCTGCTTCATTTTTGCCTCTAGCCTGCCTCCTGCATAATAAAAAGCCCTACTCTTACACACCAGGGAGCTGCAGTCCCAAGAGAGAGGAACAGAGTCTCTCTCTCTCTCGCTTGTTGGCACACACATATACCCAGCCCTGCTTCCCCACCCCCCTGATGATGATCATCCAGGCAGCTCGCCTAGCCTTCCACCCCTGTCTCTGAGGCTACTCCAGGCATGCTGGAACAGACATGCTGCCTGGGCTGCTGGGGAAGAGGCACGTGTCCTCTGGCAGATTTTTTTTTTTGCATTTTACTGTGATGCATCACTTGGTCTCTGTGTCTCCAGAAACTCACTCTATATTAACCACTGCATCTCCCCTACCCACCTTTTTATCTTCATCTGTAAACTAATCAAATGTGTAATTGAGGCAATAGCTGTAAAACTTGCTCTTCTCCAGCTTCATTCTGAAACCTCTCCCTTCTGATTGCACTGAAACTAAGGTTCTTCTTCGAGTGCTTGCTCATATCGATTCCAATTAGGTGCGCGCGCACCGCATGCACGCTCGTCGGAAGATTTTTACCCTAGCAACACTCGGTGGGTCAGCCTGGTTGCCCCCTGGAGTGGCGCCGTTATAGCACCGGATATATACCCCTGCCGACTCAACGGCCCTTCAGTTCCTTCTTACCACCCGTGACGGTCGTTGGAACTGTGGAGCGCGGCTTTGCTGATCTCCACATCCCTAGCTTCTCGTAGTTCTTTGCTCTTTACTGCATTTATAGTTCGAGTTCTTGTAGTTCTAGTTAGTGTTAGTCCTTCTATTCATAGTTAGTATATATAGTTTAAGGGGGGATCGAGGATTAGCCCCTTTCCTCCACCCCAGTGCGGGCCCATGCCAAAGGCACCGGGATTCAAACCGTGCTCGGCGTGCCAGAAGCCGATGCCAATAGTGGATCCCCATGACTCCTGCCTCAAGTGCCTAGGGGAATCCCACCTTGTTGACAAGTGCCGCATTTGCAAGTCATTTAAACCAAGGAAGAAGAAGGAGCGGGACTTTCGATTGAAGCAGCTCCTCTTGGAGTCAGCACTTAGTCCTGCAACATTGGTACTGAGCGCCCAACAGACTGCCTCAGTAAGGAGCGCACCTTCGGCACCGGATCACTCCGGTACCCAGAAGGAGTCCCGGCACCGACCTCTACTGGCACCGACTCCTCGGCATTGTTCCCTTTCCCCAACTGGGAAATGACATAGTGCTCCGACTCTGGCCTCGTAGAAAGAGCATTCGTCTAAGACGGTTTGTCGAGCACCGTCATCTGCTGCGGCACCGTCGAAGACGGCACCGCAGATTGCAGCTCCACCTGGCGTGGCACCGTCGATTCTGGTCCCACAAGGCCCGCTGAGTCCGGTGCCAGACAGCTCCCTGGCTCCGGCTGTGGTTGAGCTTGTTCTCCCTTTTACACCAGAGACCTTCTCTACAGCAAGGGAGCTCATTGCTATGACGGAGCTGATATGTCCGTGTAAGCCGGTTGTGTCGGGGCTCGTCCCTCTCAGGCGCGGCGGGGAGCCAGGGCGCCTCCTAGCACGCTGCAGTCCGGGTAGGCTTAGCCCCTCCGCAGGTGTTGAGGGGAGTTCAGGGTCTGCAAACAAGGTAGAGCCCCGGCCCTCTAGCCGGGGTCGGGGCTCTCAAAGTAAATAAGCCCCAGCCCTTGGACAGTGCGGGGCAGTAACAGTTCAAGCTCAGGCCTCTAGCAGGGGCTGAGCAAACACAGTATCAGCCCAGGCCCTGGGCAGGGCGGGGCAGTAGCAGTTCAAGCTCAGGCCTCTAGCAGGGGCTGAGCAAACACAGTATCAGCCCAGGCCCTTGGCAGGGTGGGGCACCAAACTCAAGTCTAGTTAGCTCTGGCCCTCTGGATCAGGACAGGGCAGTGGCAAAGTCAAAGGGGCCCAGCCCTTGGTTCAGGCGGAGCACCAAACACAAGTCTAGTTAGCTCTGGCCCTCTGGATCAGGACAGAGCGGTGACAAAGTCAAAGGGGCCCAGCCCTTGGTTCAGGCAGGGCACCAAACACAAGTCTAGTTCGCTCTGGCCCTCTGGATCAGGGCAGAGCAGTGGCAATAGGCGAGAAGAGGGGGAGTCTGCCACCCGGTTACAGGTGGCAGGGGGAACGCAGGCCCTCCCACTCCACTGCGTTCCAGCCCGGGGCCCTAGCAGCGGTCAAGACCCGCTGCGGTCAGTGGGGATCCTGGCCGCAACACACTGACATGGGTTCGGGCTCTTCAGGAGCCAAACCAGGGTCGGCTACCCCCGGGCCACTTCCAACCTCCCCCTCTCTGGGTACCTGGTCCTTGCCAGTGTTGTCTGGGGGGTCCCAGACCATGGGCTCCTCCGGGTACCGGTCGTGGGGAAGCTCAGGCCATTCCTCGAGGTATCGAGTACACGGCAGATCAGGTCGACGTTCCTCCAGATACCGGATCTGAGGCAAGTCCAGCCGGCGCTCCTCTGGGTAGTGGGCGCGGGGCAGGTCCGGCCAGCGCTCCTCTGGGTAGTGGGCGCGGGGCAGATCCGGCCAGCGCTCCTCCGGGTAATGGGCGTCGGGCAAGTCAGGCCAGTGCTCCTCTAGGTAGTGGGCGCAGGGCAGGCTGGGCCCGGCGGGAGCCCGGGCACCAGCGTCTGTCCTCTCCGGCAGCCTGCGCCCAACTGAGCGCTGGGGCCGGGCTTTTATACTTCCTGTCCCTCCCCTTGACTTCCAGGGGCGGGGACAGGCAGTGCTGGCTCCGCCCACTGAGGCACCTGCTCTGGCTCGTCCCTCTCAGGCGCGGCGGGGAGCCAGGGCGCCTCGTTACAGTCCTCAACCCCCAGGACCGCCGGTGTGGGTTGTTCAATCCATCGGCAAGCCAGCCCTCATAAGGCCTCCTTCCATCGGTTCACCAGGGAGATGTCATTTCAGATCACGGTCTCGGAGATGCTCTCGATCATGTTGTTCCCACTCCCGGCGCCGCTCGCAGTCCCAGCACCGCTCTCCATCACGGTACCAGTCGCACTCGCGGAGATGTTCAACATCTCATTCCCCGGCCAGAGACTCCCGGTACCAATCTGGTTCTCAGCACTGAACTCGGTACCGTGTATCCCACAGTCGCTCCAGGCGAAGGGACTCGACATCCCTGTCGACCTCCCAGCACTGGTACGGTAGAAGGTCCCGGTCTCGCTCACGGTACCGCCATAGCTCCCGGTACCGCTCCCCGGTGCTGCCTCTGGATCAAGCTTCAAGAACAGTGGCGCCCTCGAGACACACATCAGTATCGTCTCAGGCTGGCAGTGCATCCTACCATCAGGAGAGGGAATCTGACGTCCCCAGCCAATATCCACAGGGACAAAGCCACGATCAAGGGCCTCATCACTGATCCTTCTGGACACCATGGGCATACCACCAGGCCCAAGGTGCCCCATCAGTGGCTCAACGTTTGGCCCCGTCAGAACACCGGGTACCAGAATGACAGTGAGCCGCCCTCCCCCTACGGGCATGGACGAGGCTCCAATTCCCTCTGCAGTCACCGAGGTTCCACCTGATGCAGATGATGCCCCTCAAGTGCACGACCCACCTCAGGACCCGTTGGTCCCAGGCCTCTCCTCCTCCTCCTCACCTGATGAGGTGGTAGCAGGAACCTTCACCAATTGATCTCAGAGCCCATCAAGACCTCTTGAGGTGGGTGGCCCAGAATATGAACTTGCAGGTGGAGGAGGTCACTGAAATAGAGGACCCAGTCGTGGACATCTTACCAGCTGATGCACTCACTAGAGTGGCTCTCCCATTCATCTGCACTATACAAGCCAATGTGGACACCATTTGGCAATCCCCAGCTTCAATTCCACCTACAGCTAGAGGAGTAGAGAGGAAATATATGGTCCCTTCAAAGGGGTACAAATATCTCTACACCCACCCACCTCCCTGCTGACTGGTTGTCCAATCGGTGAACAAACGGGAGTGTCATGGCCAGCAAGCATCAGCTCCTAAGGCGAAGGAGGCTAGACGCATGGACCTCCTAGGCTGCAAAATATACTCAGCTGGGGGCCTCCAACTTAGGGTGGCAAACCAACAAGCCCTCCTAAGTCGGTATAACTTTAATACGTGGATGTCCGTAGGGAAGTTTACAGAGCTTCTTCCCCAGGAGTCCCGTCTAGAATTTACGGCCCTGCTTGAAGAGGGTAAAAAGGTAGCAAGAACCTCCCTCCAGGCCTCTCTGGACACAGCAAACTCGCCTGCCAGAACTCTGGCATCCGGAGTGACGATGAGGCGTATCTCCTGGCTCCAGGCTTCAGGCCTTCCCCCTGAATTGCAACAGACCATTCAGGATTTACCCTTCGAGGGCCAGGGCCTTTTCTCAGATAAAACCTACCCCAGGTTGCAAAGTCTGAAAGACAACCGGGTCGTAGTGTGCTCGCTGGGTATGAACACACCAGTGACCCAATGAAGGTCCTTCCGGCCCCAGCCACACCGCCATCACAACCAGTCTAGGCTGCGTCAGGACGCTAGCAGAAGGCGTGGCAGGGGGAATCAGTGGAGGCAGTCTGGTCCTCAAGGAACCCAAAGTCATGTGCCTCCTAAACCACCAATGAGGCCCAAGCAAAACTTTTGATGGGACGCCCGAGGACGGCCCACCAGTTATCCTACCGGATCCTTCTCCCTCCTTTTTCAACCGCCTCTCCCATTTCCTCCCTGCCTGGTCCCAGCTAACGTCAGATCGTTGGGTCCTCCACACTGTGGAAGCAGGATATCACCTCCAGTTTGTTTCAAACCCCGCCCCCCACACTCCCTGCCCGTGCCTTTTCAGGGACCCCTCTCACGAACAAGTCCTCTTTCAAGAGGTCCAGGCACTCCTAAAACTGGGAGTCATAGAGGAGGTGCCAGAAGACATGAGGGGCAAGGGGTTCTATTCCCGCCACTTCTTAAACCCCAAGGAAAAGGGAGGTCTACGACCGAACCTTGACCTACGAGAACTCAACAAATTCCTGATAAAGTTGAAGTTCCATCATCCCATCCCTGGATCCGGGAGACTGGTATGCCGCCCTCGATATGAAGGACACTAATTTCCACATCACCATTTATCCACCACACAGACAGTACCTCCGTTTTGTGGTCAACCACTAACACTTTCAGTTCTCAGTACTTCCCTTTGGCCTTTCTACAGCTCCAAGTGTCTTCACCAAATGCATGGCTGTAGTAGCCGCCTCCCTCCGGTGTCGTCGAGTACACGTCTACCCGTATCTCGACGATTGGCTTATTTGAGAGACTTCCCAGTCACAAGTATTGCAGCACCTGTGCATCATCAGAGACCTCTTCGGGAGCCTAGGCCTCGTGGTCAACACAGAAAAGTCTACTCTGACACCCACACAGAGAATAGACTTCATCGGAGCTGTTCTGGACTCCAATCTGGCCAGAGTCTGCCTCCCCCAGTCGCCTTTTCAAACGATGGCTTTTATAATTCGAAGTCTTCAATTTTTTCCGAAAACGTCGGTGCGCACTTGCCTCAGCCTAGTAGGTCACATGGACTCCTGCACCTTCGTGACCAAGTACGAGAGGCTATGTCTCCATCCCTTCCAAACCTGGCTTGCTTCAATATACTGTCCACACAGAGACAGTCTGGATTCAGTGCTCACTATCCCCAGGAAGGTTCTCGACTCCCTCACTTGGTGGCTAGACCCCTCTCTGGTTTGCGCAGGGATGCTGTTTCACCCATCGCAACCCTCAGTGGCCCTAACCACAGAAGCGTCATCTCTGGGTTGGGGTGCCCACCTCGGGAGCCTTCACACTCAAGGCCTCTGGTTGCCCCAAGAGCTGGCCCTGCACATCAATGTGAGGGAGCTGAGAGCAGTCCGTCTAGCATGCCAGGTGTTTCGGGACCATCTACAAGGCCGTTGTTTATCAGTGTTCACGGACAACACAACGGCCATGATTTACATAAACAAGCAGGGCGGAGCACGCTCCTCCCTCCTTTGTCAAGAAGCCATTTGCCTCTGGGACTCTTGCATAGCCCACTTTATCAATTTGGTAGTGTCTTTTCTCCCAGGAGTCTAGAACACTCTGGCAGATCACCTCAGCAGGTCCTTCCTGTCTCACAAGTGGTCGATACGCCCGGACGTTATCCATTCTTTTTTCCAGAGGTGGGTTTTTCCCCACATAGACCTCTTTGCCTCTCGAGAGAACAGGAAATGCCAAGTGTTCTGCTTCTTCCAAGGACGCTCCCCGGGCTCCCTCTCAGACACATTCCTGATCCCGTGGAAGAGGCACCTACTTTATGCCTTCCCACCATTTCCGCTCGTCCACAGAGTCCTACTCAAGCTCCACAGGGACAGAGCCCACCTGATCCTCATTGCTCCAGCATGGCCGAGGCAGCATTGGTACACCCTGTTGTTCGACCTCTCAGTGGCAGACCCAATCCCCCTGCCACTCCGGCTGGACCTCATAACACAGGACTTTGGCAGGCTTCACCATCCGGACCTGCAATCCCTTCATCTCACTGCATGGCTGCTGTGTGGTTGAGCCAGTCTGAGTTGAGTTGCTCTGCCTCGGTACAACAGGTGCTCTTGGGCAGTAGGAAGCCTTCCACGAGGACGACATATCTCGCCAAGTGGAAGCGTTTCTCCTACTGGTGTGCTCAGAATAACTTAGTCCCCTGACAGGTATCTGTCCCCACTGTCTTGGATTACCTATAGTCCCTGAAAGAGCAGGACCTGGTGGTCTCTTCTATAAAGGTGCATTTGGCAGCTATTTCCACCTTCCACCCAGGGGAAAGTGGCAGTTCAATCTTTTCTCACCCCATAGTTTCCAGGTTCCTTAAGGGATTGGAGCGGTTGTACCCTCAAGTCAGACGCCCGACCTCTACCTGGGATCTAAACCTGGTGCTAGCCAAGCTTATGGGTGCCCCTTTTGAGCCTCTGGCCACCTGCTCGCTGCTGTACCTCTCCTGGAAGACAGCCTTCCTTGTCGCTATCACCTCAGCAAGATGAGTATCGGCGCTTTGGGCTTTGACAGCGGATCCCCCGTATACAGTATTCCACAAGGACAAGGTACAGCTGTGACCGCACCCCTCTTTCCTCCCTAAGGTGGTGTCTGCCTTTCATGTCAATCAAGACATCTTTCTCCCAGTCTTTTTCCCGAAGCCGCACTCATCACGTCGGGAACAACAACTGCATACCTTGGATGTCCGCAGGGCTCTCGCCTTTTATATCGAGAGGACTAGACCCTTCCGACGTTCACCTCAGCTCCTTGTAGCGGTGGCAGACCGGATGAAAGGCATGCTGGTCTCTTCCCAAAGAATTTCATCTTGGGTGACATCCTGCATCCGAACATGCTATGAATTGGCTCACATTCCGGCTAGCCATCTCACTACCCATTCTACTCGGGCGCAAGCCTCATTTGCCGCTTTCCTGGCCCATGTCCCCATCCAGGAAATATGTCGCGCTGCTACCTGGTCATCGATTCACACCTTTGCCTCACATTACGCATTGGTTCAGCAGTCCAGACGATGCAGCCTTTGGCTCAGCAGTTTTGCACTCTGCAATGTCTCACTCCGACCCCACCGCCTAGGTAAGGCTTGGGAATCACCTAATTGGAATCGATATGAGCAAGCACTCAAAGAAGAAAAGACGGTTACTCATCTTTGTAACTGTTGTTCTTCGAGATGTGTTGCTCATATCCATTCCAAACCCGCCCTCCTTCCCCACTGTCGGAGTAGCCGGGAAGAAGGAACTGAAGGGCTGTTGGGTCAGCAGGAGTATATATCCAGCGCTATAGCGGCACCACTCCAGGGGGCAACCCAGCCGACCCACCGAGTGTTGCTAGGGTAAAAATCTTCTGATGAGCATGCACGCGGCGCACACACACCTAATTGGAATGGATATGAGCAACGCATCTTGAAGAACAACAGTTACAAAGGTGAGTAACTAGCTTTTTCTAATGAGTTTTTCCTGATCAAGTCCTACAGTCTCAACTCTGTCCTCATTCTCTTTGACCTCTCTACTGTTTTGTCCACTGATGATTACACTCTCCTTCTAGTAATCCTGTCCTCTCATAGGTTTTACAATGCTGTACTTTTCTCGTTCTCCTCCTAATTCACTGATTTGTGTTCAGTGAGTCCATTCCATTCTTTCTTGACACCTCCTGGGAATATTATCCACTTGCATGGTTTCACCAACATATTTATGTTGATGACTCACAAACGTACCTTTCCACTCCTGCTTGCCTTCCTTCATCCAACTGTGCCTCTTTGCCAGTGACTCTGACATCTCCCCTGGATGTCTTGCTTGAATTTAAAATGAAACACAGCCAAAACTGAACTCCTCACTGGAATTGCTTGGAAAATGGACTTTTTAAGTGAACATTTGAAAACTGAAAATTTGTCTGAAAACCAAAAACTTCCCATTAAGAAATGCTTCTGGGGCATCTTTTGCTTCTGTTGAGAGCTGAGCAAATAATTGATTTGTTTTCCAGTTCAGTTGCTGAATCAAGACTGATAAAATTTGTTTTGACCAAACCAATTTTTTCTTTTTAAATTTTGTCTTATAACATGTAATCAAAAATTATATTTTCCATTGACCAGCTCCGATGCCCAAAAAACCTAAGTTTCAATGGAAAATTTTAGAACAGCATTTCTGCTGATCTTCCCACCATTCCCTCCCTGATATTGCCACAGTAACTGTCACTGAGGCCTGAATCGCAGTGATCATATCAGACTCTACCCTCTCTCTTACTCTGCACATCCCAGATGTAGCCAATATTACAATATAAACATGTTCTTCTCCCTGGTCTTTTCTAAGATCCATCTTATTTTCCTGTCCGGACTGTTAATATTTTCATCCTCTCTCATCTTGGTTACTGTAATCTTTCTTTCGCTAGCCTTCCTATGATACCTCTCGGGTCCACGTATAATACAGCTGCTAAGATCATTTTCCTTTACCACTCTCTTGACTAGTTTTACCACATCAAGTTCAAGTTTCTTGTGCTTATTTTCAAGGACCTTCATATCTCTGTCTCTCCTTACTTGTGAGCTCTTGTCTCTATGTCCCCCCTGCCTCCTCCACTTTGCTAACAGTGCTACCCTTTATGCCCTCTGTCACAGGTCCACTCACCTCCTGGCTGCTTTGGGAATTAGCTCTTTCCAGGTCCAATCCCCACTTCTGCCACTTGTTGTGTTTTTCTCCTTCCAAGGTTTCAAAGTCTTTCCATGCCAACTGCCTCTGGGAGTCTTTTCATTCGCTGCCAAAACTGTGCCACTTCTCCATCCATCCTCTACTCCAGGTTCTAGTTCCAGGACCTCTAACCAGCAGCCAAGGTCTGCACCATCTTAAACCTTGCCGCCATCTTAAACCTGAGCCTTTTTCTCTCCCCTAGGTTTCCCTCCTCTCTCTCATGTCCAGAGTGTGGCTGCGGGCTCCCTCACTGCAGCCCCCTTCTGCTGCCAGCTTCCTGGCTTTACACTAGTCCTGCCTGTTCCCTCTCAGCTGGGTTCCTTCATCATTCAGGGAATTACTTACCCACCTAATTCCCCCCAGCTGTGGCTAATCTGGTTAATTGGGCTCTCAGCCTCATTAACCCCTTCTAGTCTAGTATGGGGTGAACACCCCCATCACATTCTCCTTAAAATGATCTGTAAGACCACTATGATCTCCTCCTCCAAATCTTTCCTGAAAACTCCCATCTTCTTCAATGCCTATACATGATGGCTTGAGGGGTGGATGGAGATTAATGCTTATTTTGTCTATTTACAATGGTAAAAAATTCTATTAGCTACAGACATGCCTATAGACCAATATTCTGCTAATAGACCCACAGAATAAAGTGCCATTGGGACAGAATCTGAGTCATAAGGGGTAGATATGACTCTAAATCCACAAGAGGAATTGATCTATTGAGCAAGTAGGTGCCTTTTATTACATAGTCCATTTTAATAGTAGAACCTCATTTTAATAACTTTTTATGACTGCAGTAGATGATCTCCAGCAAAAGAATATATAATGATTGGTACTGAACTGACAGTTGAAATTAACACACATTTCACAAAAGGGTTTTATCTTTTTTCATGAAAAAAAATTAAATTCCAGGCCTGCAATCACATGGGGGGGTGGGGAGCAATTGAATTATGAAAAGAAAATGTGCTTATTTCAGCCATCATTATGTTTTTCTATTTCATGCTCATTTGTGTGTGTTTTCTCTTGAAACTGAGGTGGTTTTTTTTTTTAATTCATGATGAAAATAGTTTTTTTTCACTGATGTGAGGCTAGGATAATTTAAATCAGATGCAAACTGACTTGGATTAAAAAAAAGCCTTTCAAATTAATGAATCAGTACTACAGTACATGCATGCAACTACATTTTGATTTAATCTTATAGCTACTAAAAGATATTGTCGAACAGATGCATGAAACTCAAATGAACATGATGCATTTTTAAGACCAGAATTAAGGAGGCAATATCTGACATAAAAGCATTGGAAAATCATTTCCAGTTTCTAGTTAGCCATACAAAGGGGTTTCTGGAATTGTGACAATTAGTCCCGTTAGTCCCCTCACCAGGCACATCAGAGACTCACACAAATGATACAAATACACCTTGCCTCCATCAGTTGTTTAATCTGATTGGTACTAAAAGCCTATTCACGTCACTTCTAACCATTTAAATTCAAGTTAGCTCATCAAAAATGGGGGGGAAAGGGTTTAAATTGCATTATTAACAATAGGGTAAGCCTTGGACTGCTGATTAAATCAATTTCTCTGAGATAAAAATCATAATAGGCACCGGCTGTATTTATCTGACAGGAAGCATGTCATTGGTAATGTTTTGTGCTGTTTTTAATGAGGCTGATTGTCATCTTCCAGCAGGGAGAGTACAAAGGATCCTGCAGGACTGGATGAATGGAATCATTTATCGATCAAGTTGTCAGGCCTCTCAGGCACTTGGTAACAGCAGCATTAGTACTTAAAATCAATGTGACAATGTATTTATATGAAGCCTCCCTGGATTAGTCAGATGATTTGAAATTTTAATAGAACCAGTTACATGCTAGTTACCATTTCCAAGATTGTCAAGTTCTGGCTCGACAAGTTTAGAGCCCTGCAAGGATACAAAAAATTGGATCTGCATCCTATCCACATCCGTATCCATGATAATTAACTTCTATCCGACCCACAGTCTGCACTCCACCTTTATATATATCCGCACCCTAACCAGCACCCTACCTCACTGTATCTCTCAGGAGGCATGTCCATGTGCATCCATGTGTACTCTACAAGAAAGCTATGTATGGATTAATAAAAAAAAAAGTTTTATTTTAAACATCAATCTTATTATACAGCAGGCATCAGAACAAATGGCCCTTTATATAAAAATAATAAAATAAATGTCTCAAGTCAATAATGCTCAAAATCACAAACTGAACTATAAAATAAAAAAGTCAGCTGCCTATTTAGCTTGTGACTTATACCAGCCCTGAACTGCAGGACTTCATCATAGGTTATTAGAGTTGGAAGGGACTTCAAGAGACCATCTAGTCCAACCCGCTGCTCAAAGCAGGGCCAATCCCTAAATGGCCTCTTCAAGGAGTGAACTCATAACTCTGGGTTTAGCAGGCCAATGCTCAAACCACTGAGCTATCCCTCCCCACCTTGGTCTTAGATGTCTTCCCCAGGACAGCTGATTTTCTTTGGAATATTACTATGTAAAAACATTACATTATCCGCAGATTCTGGCTTAAGTGAAGTACAGTTCTCATTAATTGTGTAACCAGAGACTGAGGAAGTGCTCTCAGAGGGTGCACAGGATGCACAGATGGAATGCACAAACTGTTGTGCTTGCATTGTCTCCACCACTCCAGCAGTTGCACATTTTCATTTTTTGTCAGGTTCAGGGTGATATACTTTGACATTTCATCGTCACTTCCATACTTGCTATACAAATCCTCAGACTCTGTTGTGACCATTTTGTCTCCTTTGGTGATGGTGTCTGTGTAGCAGCTAATGAAAAAAGCATAAGATTCATTGAGGAATATTCTTCGTCTCTTGATAAACTTCCTGTCTCTCATCTTCAGTGAAAACGGTCATCCCTTTCATTCATGGGTGTGGGAAAACTGCTACTCCGTGCATGGGCTTGATTTCAAACTTTTCAATGAGATGTTGCAAGGCTTTGGATTGAGATGACTTAGATCAGGGGTTCTCAAACTGGGGTTGTGACCCATCAGGGGGTCATGAGGTTATTACATGGGAGGTCTCCAGTTATCAGCCTCCATCCCCAGACTCCATTTCACCTCCAGCATTTATGATAGTGTTAAATATAAAAAAAGTGTTGTGAATTTATAAGGGGGGATTGCATTCAGAGTCTTGCTGTGTGAAAGAGGTCACCAATACAAAAGTTTGAGAACCACTGACTTAGATTATCCTCATCAGTAATAGAAGGATGGAGATGCTTTTTCAGCCTTCCACACCGTATGGGCACCAAGTGAAGACTGGGCTGTGATGACTGCTGTAGCACATCTGACACTTCCTTGAAGCGCTGCAGAAACTCTATTAAGATGCTGAAGGTGTTGTGGTCAATGCTATCAATGAGCTGAGTATCCCCCTTTTCTGTCAAAATATCATATATTCTGTCCAACTGCTCCTTGATTGTCTTAAACATGAATAGTTTGTTGTTCCATCATGTTTCTACATCTCCTTTCAGAGACTTTTACCTTCTGCTTTGAAGTCCAGGTCTCCTGAAGTAAGAAGATCTTGGCATCAAGGCCACCCAGAGTGGGGGGGCAATTTGCCCCAGGCCCCGGGCCCCGTAAGGGCCCCCACGAGAGTTTTTTGGGGCTCCTGGAGCAGGGTCCTTCGCTCGCTCCGAGGGCCTCTAAAACTCTGGCGGGGCCTGGGCCCCCGGAGCTTCTTCCGCTCCGGGTCTTCTGTGGCAGGGGGTCCTTCCACCTGCGGCCGAATTACCGCTGAAGCGGGACCTGCCACAAAAGTGCCTGGTCTTCGGCGGTAATTCAGCGGCAGGAGGCCCCCGCTGCAGGTCTTCGAGGCACTTCGGTGGCGGGCCCCAGAGCGGAAGAACCCCCCCGCTGCTGAATTACCACCAAAGCGGGGGCCCCACCACCACCGAAGACCCCAGGCCCCCTGAATCCTCTTGGTGGCCCTGCTTGGCATTCGTGGATCAGTTTGGTGGGTTTCTTCTTTCTGGTTTCCCGATTTGGTAGTGTGGTTGAGTATGATATTTATAATGAGCGCTGAGCAGCTTATTCACACATAGGACTTGAGGGCTGCAACCACGTTCCCTCCTCGGTCCATAACAAAAACTATCTGGTTGGTAATGCCATGTATATCAAACCTTCTGAGTGCTTGAATAACAGCAGATTGAATGTTCTCTGCAGTTTCTGGTTTTCAGCTGTCAAACTGAGTCACACAAAGTACCTGCTCCACCATTTGGAACTGTTGTGGCTATATGTAATGAACAGTTACTCCCAAACAGGCAACCTTTCTGTAATCCTACGTACACGGATCAAGGGTAACCCCTCTATCCACTGTGCCAAGAATGGTTTGCAGCTCCATGGAGATTTGTTTTCTTTTTACTTCTGCCAGAAGCTCAGCAGGCCAGGCTAATGTTGTGGAATGTGGTATTAGCACACATGCATCATTTTGGCCATATTTGATACCCATGTAAATCCAATATTGAAAATATGCAAGGAACACCTTACCACTGACTACCTCAAAAGGTCTTATGTCTGTTGTTTCAGACTACAATAATTCCTGACTCATAGTTGTCTTCATGTCTCATGTGATACTGACACATTTCTTGGTGAATATCTTCAGCAAACTATATCCCAATTCTGATCTACATTTATGTTTAAGTAAGTTTGAAGTATCAGTTTTATGGCTAGAAAAAGCACAGACTTTTTTTCAGATGACACATGCAACATATTCATCCACAGTATCTCCATTTTCAACAATAAGAAATCTGAATATATTCCAAATTGTTGATTTGCCTTTCTCATTTCCCTTCAAACTGAATGCACCACCACTTAATTTCTTTTGAATTTATTTCTTTTCAAATACAGAGTTTGGAATCTTTTCTGGATGCAACCGGCAAGGAAATGCAGAGAGGTGACACAGTGATGATTTCAATTGACACTGATGAACTGACAATAGGATATAAAAGCAAAGTGAACTTTCGCTGGTATTAGTTGAATTTGTGATCCTCAAAGATGGCAAACAGTATTACCACATCTGTGGATGAAGATATCCGTGGATATGAAGTGGATAAACACGGATTTGCATGGCTTACTTTTAATGATGATCATGTTATTGAGTAGAACACTCTCTAAATACACACATTTTCTCTGAAGAAAATACAAACTAGGCTTACCCTTATTGAACTCCCAGCCAGGTTCCACTTTAGCCAATAAATGCATTCTGCTTAAGTAAACTTCCCCCCTGTTTTCAGCAATTATTCTTATTCGTTTCTTGTTCATGCTGTGTTTCTGTGTGCTATTCGTGTCCCACTCTAGAGACAGTTGTATTTCAGTGGTGAGTGAAGTGATCTTTGCCTATAGACCCAGATTGTTCCCTGTGGCTCCATAATATATGGAGGGCAAAGAGTTTCCTCTTCCCCCGTATGCTCCCTCATGTGTCCTTTGTGGCCCAAACCACCCCAGTGGGGGAAGGAGAAAGAGCCCGAGCCCGAGCCCATACCCATAGACAGTGGGCAGCAAAACTAGCTAGACACACAGTAGGGAGTATGCTGCACCCTCTGAAGGAGTGTAGCAGCTGGAGCTTTCTCCCCTGCTTCCCAGCAAACCTACTGAGGAAGCATTTCTCCCAGAGTTTCCACAGAACAGTAAAAGCATCATTGATCCCATAGTCAGTTGAGGTATTGGAAATGAAAGATGCTTCTAAAGCTAAGGGATCAAGGAAATAAGGCATAAATTTTTAACAGTGAGGGTAATTAACCTTTGGAACAATTTACGTAGGGTCATGGTAGATTCTCCATCACTGGCAACTTTTAAATCAAGACTGGGTGTTTTTTAAAATATATGCTCTAGTTCAAAAGGAATTATCTCGGAAGTTCCATGGCCTTTGTTATGCAGAGGTCAGACTAGATGTTCACAATGATCCCTTCTGGCCTTGGAATCCATGAATCCATATGTTTTGTGCAGAGCCTCTAGTGACAGTTTTACGGTGTTGTAGGCAAGTGATGTTAGTGAGGGTTTGCTTGTTTTTTTGTCATACAACATATTTCCCATTTCTGTTTCATCTTTAGTATTTTTTTCTTCTTTTCCCCCTCCTTTATTCTACTAAAACACCCCATCCATGTTTATTTCTCCTTCATTGTCTCATTGCCCACACCCTGCTCCCCCTTAGCCCTACTGATCCTCTTTTTCCCTGTGCTCTATGCCCCATCCCCACTTGTTTGCCTCACATGTGACCCTCTAACTTACAGAGGGTCAAAACCAGACATGCCAAATCTGCAAAATAACCCACAGAAATTGGGCTTGGTTTTGGCTTAATTGGCTTGTAAGTTGCTTGTGGGCTAGTTTTTGGCTTGCAGTTTATTGCTTGTTGTAGCTTGTTGCTTCTTTTTCTGATCAGCTCCCGGCGAGCAGGGGCAATGCAGGGAGAGAGTCACAGGTTTACAGCGGGCCCACCACAGTCCCAGACTGTACACCGGGGAATCTAGTCACATAGAGATGGGCTTCTTAGGGATTGGTTTGTTTTGGCCTTGTTTTGAAATGAGATTAGCTTGATTTTTGGCTTTATTTTAAAAGTTGGGGTGCTTATTTACCACGTGAAAGTTGGCAACTATGGTCAAAACAGTTTGTTTAAACACTAGTCCCAGGAAGTGAGTCACAGTTTTAGAGAGAAGATTTCCCCCCCCCTTTTTAGTGGCTAGAATTCCAGCCAGGGCATGAAATGAATTGAAGAGACTGAGGCATAACCCTTTTCATTTATCTTCATCATACTTTGTCAGGGCACCAAGTGTTTTGTTCCTTCACTCAATGAGCTTCTTCCGGTGTAATCCATGGGGAGTCTGATTCATTCACAGCATCCTTTAATAATAAACCGGGAGGTAAAAGCTATGCCAACAGTAGAATCCATATTACGTTTACAAGAGTTTTACATATCAAGGCACTGGAATTGCATATGGTAATTTAAAGGAAAAACGAGAAACTTATACCTAGCTTTCTATTTGGGCAGGTACTAGCTGGGGATATCAGGAGGAGAAGGGTTCTCCCAGGTCACAGAGTGGCTGCAGAGCTACTCCGCACAGGCCTTGCTGCCCCAGCATGCTCCTGAAGTGGGAGGAACAAGAGGAACTACGGATCATCCAAATGTCAAATCCTGAAGCGTCAGTCCTGTATGTTGCTGTGTGTGAAGTCCTTCATATCCATCACTAGCTCTTCTGCAAGGGGATCTCCCTGGCCATGGATTTAGGACTGGATTTGTTTCTTAGGGTACGTCTACACTACAGGGTAATTTCGAATTAACATAAACCAGTTTAATAAAACAGATATTATAAAATCGATTGCACGCGGCCACACTAGGCACATTAATTCGGCGGTGTGCGTCCATGGTCTGAGGCTAGCATCGATTTCTGGAGCGTTGCCCTGTGGGTAGCTAACCAATAATAACAATAACAATAACTTCGATTTGCGGCCACACTAACCCTAAACTGATATGTTAATATCGATTTTAGCATTACTCCTCTCATTGGGGAGGAGTACAGAAATCGATTTAAAGAGCCCTTTAAATCGATATAAAGTGCATTGTAGTGTGGACGGGTACAGCGTTAAATCGATTTAACGCTGTTAAAATCGGTTTAACTGCGTAGTGTGGACCAGGCCCTAGAGCAGACTTTTGCTCATTTTCAAGCATTTTATAGGGAACATTGGGTTAAATGAAGTGTTGTCTGAGTAAGGATTGCAGATACCATGGCAACTGCTGTACATTGCAATTGATATTTAGATGAAGCTAGATTGCTAGATGGAGCTCATAATAAGTGACTTAACAATTGCTGGATTGATTTTTGTTAAGTGAAGTGAATACCAGGAGCTCCGAAGCTATTCTTGGGCTCTAAGGCTGTTATAACTAGTTGGGGGCCCATGTGGCAATCCCCACACAAGCTAAACTCTCACTGACATTGGTGGGAGTTTTGTTTCTTTGACGACAGTAGGGTTTTAAGTTATGGTGGCTGGTGGTGAAAGTGATGGCTAACTACAAAAGTACTGCGTAGATTGAGATGAAATGTGTGCAGTCAAATGTCAGCACAAAAAAGAACACCTGTCATCAGCACCTTCGTTTTTAAAATGCCATGATCAGCAGTGTATGATCTTCTGGCGCAATGTTCAGGAGTACCTGCCTGTACCTCTGTATGGACAGCACACCAGACTTGAGTTCAGGAAACCTAGTTCCATTCCCTGGTCAGCCACTGAATCATTGCATGACCTTGTGTTTTATCTTTGTATCCTAGTTTCCCAATATGTAAAGTGGGAGTAATAAGGCATATCCATCTTTTATAAAGTATTTTGAGCTCTGTGGATGAAAGGTACTATTATTCAGTTCCCTCATTCTGGAGTGCACAACTGCATACGTTTCATTCATGGTCATTAGATTCTTCTGAACTTCTTTAAGGTGAATTGAAACTATTGTAATCATGGTACTGAAAAGATGACATTATTCCCGTTATAGTGACTGGGACCAGAACTGACTATTTGGGTCTTATAGTTTGCAAAACTACTTGCATCATTTCCACTAAAATCTTTTACCTAACAAGTCATTGAGCATCTGCAGTGATGGCACCACTGCCATTTATCAGAGTGATCTATTCAACTTCCCAGCTGCTATGCTTAAGAACCTTTTCATATTAAGCCAAACTTTTCCCTCCTCTCATTCAGGAGTTTTATCTTTGTCCTACCATGAGCTAAGACAGTAAATACCACTAATTCTTGTATTTTATTCAACTGAAGTTTTCTTTTATTTTTAAAGACAATGATTTGTCTGCTGCATCTTCTCTGTTCTTGACTCTGTGGGTCAGAATCTCAGCTGGGGTAAATTGACATAGCTAGCAGCAATGGAGCTATACCATTTAGTATTATTAATTTGTATTGTGGTAATGTCTAGGAGCCCCAGTCACAGAGCAAAACCTCACTGTGCTGGGCACTGTACAAACACAGGACTAAAAGACAGTACCCACCTCAAAGGGTTTTCAATCATAGTAATTTACACTATTTCAGTGCTGTAACTTGGCTCCCTCAATCTCATCACATACATTTTTTGTACTCTATCTTCACGTAGATTTTTGTATTCGTGTTCCTCTATTATTTTGTTTCCATTAATTGAATATTCTTCAATAGCCTTTTAAACTGTGGGGAACAGAAATGCACTTGATCTTTTAGGTGTTGTCCTACCAGGGCAATGTAAGGTGAACCACTACAGCCCCAGTTTTACATGCGATCATCTTATAAGGCTGTTGTCAGAATGGGCATCATGCTGTAAACTCGTATTGAGTTTGCTACCCACAATCACTCATGGATGTTTCTCTCTCCTGCTGCATTCCAGATAGGTATTTCCTCTTAGTAGGTTGTTGTAAATCAAACTCAACAGCTATCTTGCCCATGTTCCAATGATCCCGACATCTTGTTCCAACAGTATCGCTAACCATTCAACATCTTTGAAAACCAGAATAATTATTTTTAAAAAACAAAATGCAGTTTCTCCATAAACAAACTTTTCTTGCCAGATACACGTATCACCACCTTCTCCCATAGCACAGGTTTGGGAATGCTGTGCTGCTATTCAGCACCATGTTTGTCATGCCTTTGGAATCATACTGCTATAAGGCTGTGTTCGCCGAGTTACATTTTAATGACTTTTTGTGCATTCTAATTATTTCTGTAAGAGTCTATTGATTAGATACAGGATCAGAAATGACTACTGTAGAGAATATGAACTATCATTTGAATTTTAAAATGACATTTAATTATCAAGACAATTCCAGACTAAATGAAAAAATTTAGTTGAGCAGACATTTTCATATAGATTACGAACTTCTATGTGTTTTAAACTGTATGAATTGTGACATGATCCAGGGAACTTCGAAACCACACCAATTACTTTGCATCTGGCATTGTACTCCATCTGCATAATGAAAGCGCAGAGGTCTTTATGCTTCTTGAAATTCATTTCAGTGCATAGTCACGTGAGTGCTTTCTATTGTTTGCTACACAGATGGAAAACTAGCAAATGTCCCAGAAGTCAAACATGATTTGCTTTGGATCTTGTCTTGGTTTTGTTCTGTTTTATTATTTTGGCAAATTCTGATATCAGAAAATCTGTAGTCTTTCTAAAGAGCAATTTAAAGTATAGGTGACCATACTCTGCTTTCAGTACCCAGTGTGGTTGTACCAATGGAACTGAAAGGCGAATGTAGTCCATAGTTTCTGAAAGGACATGTTACTATCGGTAGCCTCACTCCATGCAGTGGTTTGGAAAGAGTCAGTGACCAGCTATGGGAAGTTTTCTGAGCTTCACACCAACATCATACCTTTCAAAGTGCTGTGGCTCTTTATGCCATAGTGGAACCTCACTAAAGTGTAATAAATGGTTCAGTGGGGGAACCTAGTTTAAAAGTTGTTAAGAATACCTAGCTTTTATCAGTAGAGCTCAAAGCACGTGACAAAGGAGGTCAGTATCATTATCCCCATGGTGAAACTGAAGCAGAGAAGGACGTGACTCTCGCAAGGTCACCCATCAATTACAAAGCAGGAATAGAATCCAGGTCTCTTGAGTTCCAATCTAGTGTGCCAATCACTAGGCCCCTCTGCCTCTATTTTTAGCAATACCTTGGATTTTGTACTGAGCCTTTAAAATTTTACAGTTATTGCAACTGACACATGCTTTAATGTGCAAGTGTCAGGGAGGGAGAGGGTATGGAAGAAGAGTACTTCTTTATGGAAGGAATCTCCAGTAGAATTTAATAAAACCACAACATAATGAGAATTTTATTGCAGCATACTCTAACATTCTAGAATTTTCTGATCTCGTCTTTTAGATTCTGTCTGATCATGTCATGTCCCTTAGGCCCCAGTCCTACAAAGACTTGTGGATGTGCCTAACTTATGCACAGAGAGTAGTTCCATTGAAATGGATAGGGCTACTTACAATGCATAAAGTTAAACACATGATCTCTGCAGGATTGGGGCTTAACGCCATAAATCCTTTGAGGCACAGATGATCCTTTACTAAAAGTATGTACAGTGCCTAGGCACAATTGGGTCCTGGTAGTGAAGAGCCCTCTAGGTATTACTGCAATAGAAATGTCATATATAGACTATAAATATTGTCATTGTCATCCTCATCTTAATGAATCATTTTATTTCTTTTCTATTCTTCTAGTAGTTTTAGATAGAGAACTCAGGCTGGGCCTTCATCAGCAGTTATTCCATTGAGGCCTGACGCTGCTCAGAGAAGAAAATAAAAAGTAAATGAAAACAAACCATATGTTTAGCCCAATTCTATGTACCATCTAACAGCCCAGCATATAAATCTGTCAACTGAAGGACTGATGCAATGTAAATGGCCTGGTGCCCCAATGGGTATGTGTTTCTTTTATCTCCTTGTCCCGCTTACATGTATTCTTCTGGCCATATCCTACCTACCTAGCAGGTAACATTCAGACCTCCCTTGGCATCTCCTATGAAGACTTTTTTCTTGTCAGCTCTGTAGCCTGTACCTTGGCCAACCATCATTCTTAGCTTCACCTCTGGTCTCTCATAAATTTTCCAACCCTCCCCCTCATTCCCCTTGACTAAGTACTTAACCTTTCCAAGTAAATTCCTCCGCTCTCCTCCCACCCTGTTGTCTGAATTTCCACAGCTGTTTTTGCCAACAATCTAGGTTGTCTCTGTCAGCAGTCCTCGCCTCACCTGCTACCTGCTGCAAGCAGATTTGGCTTTCTCCCAAGGGGGTACTTTTTGTTGGGAGTGGTGGCGTTTTGGAGCAGCAGACTTACTTTGGAAGGTCCTTTCCTGCTATGCTTTCTCTCTTCCTTTCATCTCACAGCCTCAGACTGGGATGGAAGGGGGTTTTCCCAGCAGGTCCTTTCTCCACTGGCCAGAGTTCTTACTCTGCTTCCCAGGGAACACAAGGATTTCCTGGCATGCTTATCCCCTAATATCTCACTACTTCCTAGACTGGAAGTTCTCCCACTAGCCAGCCTGCTATATGTGCCCCCTTTCCCACACAACTCTGCAAGTGAAGAAAGGCAGATTTTTTCCCCCTTTAGCTGCAAATCCCAGACATCATCTTCAGAAGGTCGTTTAAACTAAATTAAAATAATTAAGCAATCAATTTGCAAACACCTAGATGATAATAAGGTGATAAGTAACAGTCAGCATGGATTTGTCAATAACAAACTGTATCAAACCACCTGGTAGTTTTCTTTGACAGGCTAACAAGCCTTGTGGCTAGAGGTGTAGTGGTAGATGTGGTATATCTTTACTTTAAAAAGGCTTTTGATATTGTCTTGCATGACCTTCTCATAAACAAACTAAGGAAATACAGTCTAGATGGAGCTATTATAAGGTGGGTGCGTAACTGGAGAGTAGTTACCAGTGGTTCACAGACAAGCTGGAAGGACGTAACAAATGGGTCCTGCAGAGATCTCTCCTGGGTTGGGTTCTATTCAATGTATTCATAAATGATTTGGATAATGGCATAGAGAATATATTTATAAAGTTTGCAGATGATGCCAAGCTAGGATGGGTTGCAAGCACTTTGGAAGACAGGATTAGAATTCAGAATGATCTTGACAAACTGGAGAAATGGTCTTAAATAAATAGAATTAATAAAGACAAATGCAAAGTATTCCACTTAGGAAGGAACAATCAGTTGCAGACATACAAAATGGGAAATGACTGCCTAGGAAGGAGTACTGCAGAAAAGGATCTTGGGATCATAGTGGATCACAACCTAAATATGAGTTAACAGTGTAACACTGTTGCAAAGAAAAGCAAACATCATTGGATGTGTAAACAAGACACAAGAAGTAATTCTTCCTCTCTACTCCATGCTGATACAGCATCACCTGGAGTACTGTGTCCAGTTCTGGGTGCCACCTTGGGTGGACAAATTGGAGAAAGTCTAGAGAAGAGAAACAAAAATGATTAAAATCTAGAAAACATGACCTATGAGGAAAGATTGAAAAAAATGGGTTTGTTTAGTCTGGAGAAGAGAAGACAGAGGGGATATGATAACAGTTTTCAAGTACATGAAAGGTTAGTACCAGAAGGAGAGAGAAAAATGTTCTCTTTAACCTCAAGATAGGACAAGAAGCAATGAGCTTAAATTGCTGCAAGGGCAGTTTAGGTTGGACAATAGGAAAATCTTCCTAACTGTCAGGGTGGTTAAGCACTGGACTAAATTGCCTAGGGAGGTTGTGGAATCTCTATCGTTAGAGATTTTTAAGAGCAAGTTAGACAAACATCTGTCAAGGATGGTCTACATAATACTTAGTCCTGCCTTCTATGACAAGAAAGGTCTGTTAATCAAGTGATTGAGGATTTTCTTGTACATTTTAATGCCATATTCCAAAGCACAGATATTTGAGATTTTGTTTGTAAAAGGGATACTCTGTTCCTCCTTGCCTGAGCAAAGTTGTTGTTTCACCACCCAAATTGGATTTTTGCAGCCATTAATAAATTTTGAAAATAAGGTGTTATTGGAAATGCTGAGTGACCTTCAACTACAACAGCACAAATGGCATATCTGTAATAAAAAGATTTAAGAGTCCTTCCATAGATGAGCAACTGATTTATTTTAGATGTGTACTAGTTAGACATGAAATGAATGACTTTAAAGTAACTGAAATGCCTTTTCATACTAGAATTTTTGCTTTAATTGTCAGGTAAAAAAACTGTTTCTTTAACATCAGATGCTGTCCAGTTCTTTGAGATCTGAACTGGTTTTATGCACCATGTTCCAGCAAGCATAAACATCCTAATGACTTTCTCTGGTCATTAATCTCTCTGTGTCTTTCACTGTGATACCACACTGTGGGCTTGATTCTAGTCTCACTTTTTCATCTTCACCGGTGTGCAAGGACAAAAAGGACTTCTAGGGCTGATTACTAAGAAACAAAGGGCGAGCTATTGGAACTTTTAATTAGAGCGAGAAGCTCAAATTTCAAGAATCAGATCCAGGTTAGGAACTGTCCAAGGATCCGAGATCATCATTTTATTTGGGCTCATCTCCACTTTTAGACTGTGGTCCTAACCTGGTGAAAATCAGCATAGCTAAGCTATCAGTGGAGTTACACTGATTTGTATCAACTGAGAATCTGCGATAACATTTTCAAAAGCACCGAAGTGCCTAAGTCACTTTTGGGACTTAAGTGGCTTAAAAGTCCAATGGAAATTAGGCTTTCAATGGGAATAGGTGCTTAACTTAAATGTTTTTGAAAGTCCTACTAGGTACCTATTTGCATCTATAGGCACCTAAATGCCATTGAAAATCTGGTCATAAATGTCTATCAATTCTGAAAATGAGAATGAGACACTTTTGAAAATTTTACCCCGGCACTTATAATCTCTCTGTCTTCCTCTATCTGTCTGTTTTATGTGGCACCTATCACTGATCTAAATTCTGCAACGGCCATTCTATGTACTCATTACAATAGGAATTAACCCACTTGGTTTGACTCATAAGAGTGTCCTGTTACAAGATAAAATTACATAACCAGTATCTAAAATTGGATACACAGAGGGGTTTTTTAATAGTCTGTCCTTAAACTATGATGACAACTAGGCTATAAATGCAGTCTAATGACCTGATCCAACTCTCCCTGTCAATGGAAAATATCCCATTGCTGTCAAATGTGAGTTAGATTAGACCTTAAAGGAAGTTTTTGGAGATTTAAAAAATGTCCTTTGTGCAAATGGTGATTTTTAAATCAACAAATGCAAAGCCCCACATAGCCAAGATCATGTACTGTATGTAGATCAATATATTGTAATGTACCGGTGTATTATTTTTCTGACTGCATCAGGATGCATAAGGGCCTTTTGCCAATTTCACAAAATATGCAGGAGTACCAGTTAAATGGCAGAATTTCTGATGTGATAACAGCACCAGAAGTGACTTGTCATGATTACAGGCATTACTATCTTTTCAGAGAGACCCAGTTTTACTCGGCTTCATGCAAAGAGAATGCAGAAGTTCTTTCCCCCTGCTGCTTCCTAGACCCTTCTGTGCCTTAGCTTAGCAAACTTTCCAGTCAGTGTGTTTTTAGATTATAGTCAATATGGCAGGTCAATTGGAAAAGTCAGGGCGGAAAATGGAGTAGATAGTGTTTTTCAGCCTATTGGCTTTTGGCCTCTGTCTCTCTTTTCACTTCTATGCCCATTTTATTCTGAACTGTCATTCACAGAGTTTTGTTCTAACTCTAGTCTGAACCTGGCGATCTTTGGAACATGCCCCAGGGACAAATCACCATGTAGGTCTGAGATAACTAGAGGACTGTGTGTACAATCTGGTGAACATTCTTCACTTGAAATGGTATCCCCTGCTGTAGTTCAAGATGGAAGCAGCCTCCTCGTTGATCTTGGCAGTTGGCTTGTGGAAATAGTTAGGCATCCTGTAGCTGTTTTGATGCTGTCTAAATTAACCACAACACCACAGCATCAGAAATACCTCAGGTTTTGCACTGAGTTGTTTTGCCTTCAAGGTCCTGGGAACCATGCAGCATGGAGGCTGGACTCATGGTTTATTCCACCAGGGAGGAAGGAGAGGGGACAAACGCAACTACTCCACAATCCCCATAAAACAATGTGAGCGGTGGGGCACTGCAAGGAAATCTTCACAGAGACTTCCTTCCTCACTGCCCCTTCTCATGAGAGAGGGCAACCAGGCACCGAAGCTTTGCATTTTATCTATGGGGCTGGAGAAGAGGAAGAGAGAGACAATAAAAGACAGGTGTGCTTTCACACTGCTAAAGGGGTTAGCATTTCTAAGGAAGCTGCCAGCTCAGCTTTAACAGCAGGGCATATTCTGCTGCTGCTCACTGGGGTGCAGCTCCCACTGAAATAGATGGGAGTTGCAGCTGTGTTAGTGGGGTGCAAAATGGGGGTCAATAACTGACAGTGCTGCCTTTTATGTTGTTAATCACCAAAGGGCCATGAAGATCAACAGGGCAATTTCTGCTCCCCTGTATACTTATCAAATAGCAACTGACTCCACAAACAGCTTCGAGGGAGTAGATAGAACTATGCGCAAAGCGTAAATGTATCAAACTCTTGCACAGTAGTTCTCAAACTGGGGGGTTGTAACCCCTAAGAGGGCCACAAGGTTATGTGGGGAGTTGTGAGCTGTCAGCCTCCACTCCCAAGCCCCACTTTGCCTCCAACATTTATAATGGTGTTAAATATAAAAAAAATGTGATTTTAATTTATAAAGGGGGTCGCACCCAGTGTGAAAGGGGTCACTGATACAAAAGTCTGACAGCCACTGCTCTAGCCCCTAATGGATGACTTGAGAACCACCACCATCAAAAGAGCGATGTGCTTCTTAGCCCAGAGATGGGATTCACAGTAAAACGTATATCAAGGAAAACAAGGCAGTACAAATAGCCAACCTCCAGTGCAACCACATGAGATAAGCACAGCTGATTCTGAAGCTGCCAGCTAAAATGCCTGTTGCTTTTTACAAGAAGCCAGATGATTCTGGCTGCCACTGGAGAAAACATTCCCCACAGCTTAGTACCTGGATCCTCTAACTGCCTGCTTATGTGAAAGGAGAAGAACACCATGAGGAGGAAAAAGGATGTTATCATTTAATTTATTATTTGTATTACTGTAGCCTAGGAATCTGCTCATGAACCAGGCACCCCGTGTGCTAAGTGCTGTACAAACACAGAACAATAGAACAGGAGTGGTGCTATTTAGTATTGGCTGGGCTTATGGCAAGCTAGTGTGATGTGGGGTGAAATGTGAAATGTAACCTTAAAGCACAACCAGGAAGATGATGAGGGCATTCTGGGGGATATTATTTTCCTGGAAGGGACAGAATGATGCTAATAAGATTTATGCCATAATATGAAGGTCTATATATTGTTGAAAGAAGAGGAGTACTTGTGGCATCTTAGAGACTAACAAATTTATTTCAGCATGAGCTTTCGTGAGCTACAGCTCACTTCTTCAGATGCATAGAATGGAACACACAGACAGGAGATATTTATACATACAGAGAACATGAAAAGGTGGAAGCATGCGTACCAACTGGAAGAATCTAATCAATTGAGATGAAAACTCATGCTGAAATAAATTTGTAAGTCTCTAAGGTGCCACAAGCACTCCTGTTCTTTTTGCGGATACAGACTAGCACGGCTGCTACTCTGAAACCTATATATTGTTGGTTCTCACCTAAAGGATAAATATTAATTCCTTTGGAATTCTGACAGCTTGGATCAGGATGAGTAATTGGTGCAGTATTATTAACATCTGTTGCCAGGAAAAGCCTTAGTACTAAATAACAATGACTAAGAACCTCAGGATTCGGCCCTCAGCTGACAGAGGTTCAGACTGTAGCCCCAACTATAAATGAACCAGAAAGCAACCATACCTGGCATGATCTCCTGCCCAAGCACAGAGCCAAGTACCATACTTTGAACGGCAAAATACCTAGTGCCAGCCTTGTGTGCAGATAATTACCATAACTGTCAATCAGGTAATTGCATGCTTGAGTGTCCAAGTGACCACTTGAACCTACCTAAAATGTATGTGTAATCGTAACTTTGGGCAAATAGCCATGCAATAGCTCATGCCCGAAGAATGGCAGTAACTCTGTGCAGAGAGCCAGCACCAGGCTTATGCATCATGATAATCCCATTTAAGATGATCAGTGGTGCCCAAATCTTGTGATTCTCTGCACGGAATCTTTCTTTTTCCCACTGTTTGCCCTCCATGCACAGACTGGGCATAGCTGGTGTATCTGCATTCAGCCCTCATGGGATATCGCCATGAAAGGGTCAGGAGGGAGGTGAGAGCAGGGCCTTGTATCCTCCTGTTCTGGCCCCTTGAGTTTGCCAGGGGCACTGATGGAAACAGAATGCATCATCTTATAGGAGGAGTTAGCATTCATATTTTCACTGGGCCATGGAGCACCCCGCTACCCCAAAGGCAGGCCTGAGTGTTAATCACACAATCCAGCTCCTGGTATTGGTAAGGTGCTTTGAATCCATGAATGAATGTTGCAAAATGAGAGTAAAATATCAGTGAAATATTAAAGTGTTACTGTGGATTATGCTGAAAGTTTATAGAGTCTGTTTTTGGGACCCATTTCTTGCCTCTTACCTGCCTACCAGTCGCTTCAGAATAACTGCCACAATATGTATTAAAAATGAAATGTTGCTGTGTGATCTTTAATACTAAGCTTCATCTGTCACATGGAACACATCTGTACTGTGTAAACTGCTTTGTCAGTATAAAAAGCTTGCCAGGCTATATCTTCCTATCCCATGTACCCTACTGATGTGAACATGTTGTCATACAAGCATTTTAAAATAGGTATCTTGTGACAACCCTAACTCTTCAGCCTTAAGGTCTCTTGGACATTTGGACCGTGTGCTGCCATCGTCAGTCTGAGGAAGATGTACAATCAAGTTTTCAAAAGTGACTGGTGATTTTGGGGCACTGATTTTGAAACAACTTAAAGGGAAGTGCTCTTGGCTAGCAGACAGCACACTAGACTGGGACTAAGAGACCTGGGCTCTATTCTCATCTTGGCCAATGGCCAATCGAGTGACCTTAGGCAAGTCACTGAAATTCTCTGTGCCTCAGTTTCCCTATCTGTAACATGGGGATAATGATGCTTACCTCCTTTGTAAAACAGTTTGTGATCTACTGAGGAAAAGTGCTATACAATAGCTAGGTCTGATTATTTTATTATTATTGATAAAGAGACGTGATTTTCAGAGAGCGATGAGCACGTCCCCTGAAAATTGGACCCCTTTAAGGTGGCTGAAGATGAACATGCAAAAATTGAGGAACCCCAAATCACTCGTCACATCTGAAAATCTTAACCCAATATGCCTGTTGATATACAGCCAGGGTCCAATTATCAAAATGATCAAAATAACCCTTCTCTTGGATGGGGGAAGGATGTGAGTTAATGTTTCCAGTTGCTACTGTGTAATAATGGCTTCTGATTACTACACTCTTCACATATATGACATGCAGAATCACCTGTTACAGTGTATAGCATTGGCTAGGAAAATAATGTGTCACCATTGTCACTGTGTCTGTCTTGATGTGGTAGTACTGAAATACTTGACATTTGCAGCTCTGAGTAAGTGCCTCAAAATGTTCACTGTGCTGTTACTATTCAGGGATGGTTGTTCCTTTAGAAATGAGGGTATAGCCTAGTGACTCAGTAGGGGCTGTCATGCTCACTCTCAAGGTATACAGAGCTCAACCGAAGAGCTATGTTACTGTAAGACAGAGGTTCTCCACTTGAGGGTGGTGAAGAGGTGGCTCGGGGTGTGGTGTTGTAGGTCATGACCCTGTCACTGTCCATCATAAAACAGTTTTAAACAAGGTTCAAGATTTGGTATACAGAAACCTCAGCGTGCTTAATACCATGGCAAACACTTGACTGAATGTCTTTTTAGCTTTTTAATAAAGATATAAAGAAGGAGAAAAAACAGTTAAGCATTTGAAATGTAAGCTATTAAGTCGGGCTTTTATTTTAACTACATCCTCTTTTCCCTTTCCCTTCAGCTGGAGAGAGTCTTCAGAAGCGGGGGGAGGGATCCCTTGCCTGACAGTCTCTTAAATCAGTGGTCCCCAACCTTTTTGGCTGGCAGGTGCCAGCCGAAGGACCACTGCGGCTGTGGAGCACCCGCCGAAATGCCGCCGGTGATGCCTCTCGATGACGTCACTTGCCGTCGACAAGCGATGTCATCGAGAGGTGTCCCTGCTGAAATTTGGAAGTGATGCCTCTCGATGACGTCACTTGTCGATGGCAAGCGGCATCATCGAGAGGTGTCGCCCCCGAAATTCAGGGGCGATGCCTCTCGATGACATCACTTGTCGGCGACAAGCAGCGTCATCGAGAGGCGTCCCCACCAAAATGCCAGCGGGTTCTCTCCCAGGGGCCAGGATGTGGGCACATTAAGATGCCCCCGCTGGCGCCATGGCGCCCGCGGGCACCACGTTGGGGACCACTGTCTTAGATGGTATTAAAGATAGTAATAACTGTCCTTTTGGGGGAAAGAGAAGTTAATTTGTATGAGATGGGCTGGAGCTGTCCTTGTTGCTGCTGTTAAAGTCTGATCTCTTTTTCTTGAAGGCAAAATAAGACACATGCAAAAGGGAAAAGAAAAGGACAGCAAAGATCGAAAATGCCGCTTCTGTCTCTGGTTTTGACTCTCACTTGCAACCTCACTGGAGAAACACAAGCACAGCACGTGGTCTTATTAGCCAAAGAAGGTCCAGGGTCCCAGGACATGGTGAGAGTGTCAGTCATGATAGTGAAACTCTCTCCTTCCCCTTTTTTCAGTCAGTCAGTCAGCATCGCTGTAGCCAGCTTTTCCCCCCATAGTCTCTTTCTGAGGATCCCAGAGGGAAGCAGTGGATAGACTAGCCCACTCCCTCGTTGTTTTCTCCATGAGTTAGCCCTAATTTCCAACACAACTGGTCCACTGATTTCCAGTCACACTTTTTTTTTCTTGTTTACAAGACATGATCTTAACACAATCCTTGAATTATATCTGTAGGCCTCCTTCTTTAGACTAATTCAGTCTGTATCCTTTTTGCACCCTTTCCCATCAATATTTATTGTTATTTGTTATTGTGGAAAGTGTTTTGAACTCACTTACAGTTGAGTTCACAACTAGGGTAAATTTTTAGGTCGAATTATCACAACAGGGTCACAATCATGCTGCCCTCAAATTGGAGGGGAGCTCCAGGGGGGTCCTGGCATGGAAAAGAAGCTGTACTGTGGAAGAGGCTGAGAACCACTCTTCTAAGATAACCAATGGCAGCTGAGACATAATTGCATGGAGATGGGCCTCTAAGCAAAATTCAAAGTATCTTCCACCCCCAAAAAATGTAGAAGTGCCCTTATCCCCATTATCCATCCTCACCCACAACACCCACTCCCCTCCCTTCCTAACGGCTATTTTTGTCCTCCACTTCCTTCCCTGGTGGCTCCCCACCAGCTTTCTGTGGTGGCTTCCTCGTTCCTCAATTTCTCACCTCCCTTGTTGTTAGTTTCCCAACTCTTCACCCTCCCTTGATGGATCCTCATCTCCTTTCCTCGTCTAGTGGATGCACTCTTTCCTCACTTTTCCTCTCCTGGTTTATTACCCACTCCCCTCATCCTCTCTTACTTCCTGGTGGATCCAGTCCAATGGTGGTTCTCTGATGATAGGCATGGAGCAGAAGAGGAAGCATTCATATGTTGTCTGGCTTGCAAAGAGGTTGCTGCCACATGTGCACTTCCTGAGAAAAGATGGCTCCTTCTCTACTGGGGCTGTTCCACTGGCTGACTGTAGTAGGGGCCACTGCATTAAGAAGGGAAGGAAGGTTAGTAGAGAGCTGGTTAGAAAGTTTTTGTTCAAAAATGCAGATGTGTTAAAAATCAAAATGTCACAGAGGAATGTATCAATTTCAATGCAAGTCCTATGGACACCTGCCTGGCTTCCTGTCAGCTCACTGCCTGGCTCCTCAGCAGTGCACCTGGTGTGCTGATGGGGGAACAAAGAGCACAGAAGCCCTGGAAGCCCTGGCTCCAAAGCTTCTGACTCATTAGTACCTGGGATGCACAAAGTTTCCATGATTCACTATCCAGGACAGCCCATCAGGCAAGCCCCAGCTCTCAGGCTCCTCAACAGCTTGTCTGCAGCTCGCAGGGACCCCTGACTCCCTAGGATTCCAGGTGCTAGGCTGGCCAGCTCATCAGGGAACCAGAGAGCTGTTCCATTAAAAATTCCTGGACTTCTTTTGATCCTGTACAGAACAGGAAAATCCCCAAATCTCAGAATTTTTCATGGAATAGAGAAATCTTGTTCCTGGTCAGCTTTAGTCAACAGAGTTTGAAGAAGCCATCTGCAACTTTCCTTTCTTCAGCATCACATCAGCCTCTCTGCAGGAGTTTTGACTGAGGTATAGAACCTTTCCCCATTCTCGTTATTCCTCTGCCCTCTCCGTAAGCGTTTCTTCCTGTTTCATCTCACCTGCTCTCTATCTGCTGCTTGGAATAGCCAATAAAGCAAAGGAGAGGCAGCTTTAGAACTTCTGTCTTCTTCTTTTATTGAATTGCTCATCTTGCAGTGACAGCAACTGCAGGGTGCCCCAGATTCATGATGTGTGTGTGCATTAACCCCCTGAAATGCATTAAGTCAAAAAATATACTTAGAATTTGTGAATAGGGAATAAAATAAGGAAATTGTACTGCTATGTTGGTTCACTTGCAAAAAATGGGGTCAATTCCATTTCCAGAGCAAACAGGTGCGAACATTTTGTTCATAACAGTCATCTCTATCTTAGACCAGGAACAGAACGTGTTATTTTAAGGATTTTAGGCTATTTATATCTGTTTATTTTATTAGCAGTATAAACAATATTTCTCAGCAGGATTTAGTCAATGGTTTGGATTCCTAGCTTGGATATATAATTTGAGCTCAATTTATATTAATAATTTTAATTTATTTATGTATAGGGCCCTACCAAATTCACGGCCATGAAAAATGCATCATGAACCATGAAATCTGGACTCCTCCCATGAAATCTCATCTTTTGTGTTCTTTTACTTTATACTATACAAATTTCACAGGGGAGATCAGCATTTCTCAAATTTGGGGTCCTGACCGAAAAAGGAGTTGCAGGGGGGTCACAAGGTTATTTTAGGTGGGGTTGCAGTATTGCCACCCTTACTTCTGAGCTGCCTTCAGAGATGGGCTCCTGGCCAGCAGCCACTGCTCTCCAGCTGCTCTGAAGGCAGCACCACCATCATCAGCAGTGCAAAAATAAGGGTAGCAGTACCACAAACCCTCCTACAATAACCATGAACCACCACCCCCCAACTCCTTTATGGATCAGGACCCCTAAAGTTACAACATCATGACATTTCAGATTTAAATAGCTGGAATCATGAAATTTACAACTTTTAAAATCCCATGAAGAATGAAGAGGAGAAGGCATGTACCTCCATGGCTGGGAGGACCATAGCCACCACTCCCAGGAGGAAACGTAGGGTTGTGGTGGTTGGAGATTCTCTTCCGAGGGGGACAGAGGCATTCATCTGTCGCCCTGACATGGCATCCCAGGAGCTATGCTGCCTACCAGGGGCCCGTATCTGAGACATTATGGAGGGATTGTTGAGGATCATCTGGCCCGCTGACTACTACCCCATGCTACTCATCCATCTGGGCTCTAATGATACTGCAAGGTATGACCCTCAGCAGATCAGAAGTGACTACAGGGCTCTGGGAATAAGAGTGAGGGAGTTGAGAGTGTGAGTGGTGTTCTCTTCAGTCCTTCCGAGGCCCCTACGCTTGACTGGCAGAGACAGATGCATCCTGGAGGCAAATGCCTGGCTGCGAGGATGGTGTCACCAGGAGGGCTTCGGCTTCCTTGACCATGGGATGCTGTTCCAGGAAGAAGGATTACTAAACAGAGATGGGGTCCACCTATTGAGGAAGGGGAAGAGCATATTTGGTTACAGACTGGCTAACCTCATGAAGAGGGCTTTAAACTAGGTTCGCTGGGGACAGGTGACCAAAGCCCACAGGTAAGTCAAAAACATGAAGACCTGGGAGAAGGGTCAGAATCTGGGGGAAGCATGGGCTGTTATTGTAGAAATAAGGGAGAGACAAGACAGAACGGGGATGAGGGTGTCAAATCAGTATCTTAAATGTCTACATACTAATGCGAGAAATTTGGGGAATAAGCAGGAAGAACTTGAAATGCTAGTAAATAAACACAACTATGTCATAGTTGGCATCACGGAGATTGGTGGGATAATACGCATGACTGGAATATTTGTATAGAAGGATACAGCTTGCTCAGGAAGGATCAACGGGAAAAAAAGGAGGTGGTGTTGCCTTATATATTTGAAATTATACACTTGGACTGAGGTTGAGATGGAAATAAGAGACAGATTTGTTGAAAGTCTCTGGGTAAGGATAAAAGAGGTAAAAACCAGGTTGATGTCGTGGTAGGGGTCTACTACAGACCACCAAACAAGGAAGACATGAGGTGGATGAGGCTTTTTTTAAACAGCTAACAAAATCATCCAAAGCACAGGACTTGGTGGTGATGGGGGACTTCAACTACCCAGACATCTGTTGGGAAAATAACACAGCAGGGCACAGATCATCGAACAAGTTCTTGGAATGTATTGGAGACAATTTTTTATTTCAGAAGGTGAAGAAAGCTACTAGAGGGGAGGCTGTTCTAGATTTGATTTTGACAAATAGGGAGGAACTGGTTGAGAATTTGAAAATGGAGGCAACTTGGGTGAAACTGATCATGAAATGGTAGAGTTCATGATTATAAGGAATGGTAGGAGGGAGAACAGCACAATAAAGACAATGGATTTCAAGAAGGCAGACTTTAGCAAACTCAGGGAGTTGGTAGGTAAAATCCCATGGGAAGCAAGTCTAAGGGGGAAAACAATTGAAGACAATTGGCAGTTTTTCAAAGAGACATTATTAAGGGCACAAGAGCAAACTATCTCACTGCATAGGAAAGATAGGAAGTATGGCAAGAGACCATCCTGGCTTAACCAGGAGATCTTCAATGATCTAAAACTCAAAAAGTGGAAACTCAGTCAAATTACAAAGGATGAATATAAACAAATAACACAAGTATGTAGGGACAAAATTAGAAAAGCCAACACACAAAACGAGATCAAACTAGCTAGGGACATAAAAGGTAATAAGAAAACATTCTATAAATACATTAGAAGCAAGAGGAAGACCAGGGACAAAGTAGGCCCGTTACTCAATGAGTGGGGGGGAAAGACAATAACAGAAAATATGGAAATGGCAGAGGTGCTTAATGACTTCTTTGTTTCAGTTTTACCAAGAAGGTTGGTGGCGATTGGATGTCTAATATAGTGAATGTCAGTGAAAATGAGGTAGGATCAGAGCCTAAAATAGGGAAAGAACAAGTCAAAAATTACTAGACAAGTTAGATGTCTTCAAATCACCAGGGCCTGATTAAATGCATCCAAGAATACTTAAGGATCTGACTGAGGAGATATCTGAGCCATTAGCAATTATCTTTGAAAAGTCATGGAAGATGGGAGACATTCTAGAAGACTGGAAAAGGGAAAATATAGTGCCCATCTATAAAAAGGGAAATAAGGACAACTTGGGGAATTACAGACCAATCAGCTTAACTTCTATACCCGGAAAGATAACGGAGCAAATAATTAAGCAATCAATTTGCAAACACTTAAAAGATAATAAGGTGATAAGTAACAGTCAGCATGGATTTGTCAAGAACGAATCATGTCAAACCAACCTGATAGCTTTCTTTGACAGGATTGGGGGAAGCAGTAGCTGTGGTATATCTTTACTTTAGTAAGGCTTTTGCTACTGTCTCGCATGACCGTCTCATAAACAAACTAAGGAAATACAAGCTAGATGAAGCTACTATAAGGTGGGTGCATAACTGGTTGGAAAATCATTCCCAGAGAGTAGTCATCAGTGGTTCACAGTCATGCTGGAAGGGCATATCGAGTGGGTCCAGCAGGGATTGGTTCTGTTCAATATCTTCATCGATGATTTAGATAATGGCATAGAGAGTACACTTATAAAGTTTGTGGATGATACCAAGCTGGGAGGGGTTGCAAGTGCTTTGGGGAATAGGATTAAAATTCAAAATGATCTGAAGTAAATAGGATGAAATTTAATAAGGACAAATGCAAAGTACTCCACTTAGGAAAGAACAATCAGTTGCACACATACAAAATGGAAAATAATTGCCTAGGAAGGAGTACTGCTGAAAAAGATTTTGGGATCATAGTGGATCACAAGCTAAATATGAGTGAACAGTGTAACGCTGTTGCAAAAAAAGCAAACATCATTCTGGAATATATAAGCAGGAGTATTATAAGCAAGACACGAGAAGTAAGTCCTCCACTCTACTCGGAGCTGATTAGGCCTCTACTGGAGTATTGTGTCTAGTTCTGGGTGCAACCTTTCAGGAAAGATGTGGACAAATTGGAGAAAGTCCAGAGAAGAGCAACAAAAATGATTAATGGTCTAGAAAACATGACCTATGAGGGAAGATTGAAAAAAATGGATTTGTTTAATCTGGAGAAGAGAAGACTGAGAGGGGACATAACAGTTTTCAAGTACATAAAATGTTGTTACAAGGAGGAGGGAGAAAAATTGTTCTTCTTAACCTATGAGGATACAACAAAAGCAATGGGTTTAAATTGTAGCAAGAGCGGTTTAGGTTGAACATTAGGAAAAACTTCCTGTCAGAGTGATTAAGCACTGGAATAAATTGCCTAGGGAAGTTGTGGAGTCTCCATCATTGGGGATCAAAGACATTTTCTTGAAGAATTTCTGTTTGCAATAGCTCATCATGTGCCACACACTTCCTCCTACAATGAACACATCATAAAATACTGGTAGACAATGTTAAAACATTCAGGCTAAAATTGCCACATGATAGACTCATAGTCTTCAAGGTCAGAAGGGACCATTATGATCATCTAGTCTGACCTCCTGCACAGTGCAGGCCACAGAATTTCACCCACCCACTCCTGTAACAAACCCCTAACCTATGTCTGAGTTATTGAAGTCCTCAAATTGTGGTTTGAAGACCTCAAGCTGCAGAGAATCCTCCAGCAAGTGACCCCGTGCCCCATGCTGCAGAGGAAGGAGAAAAACCTCCAGGGCCTCTGCCAATCTGCCCTGGGGGAAAATTCCTTCCCAACCCCAAATATGGCAATCAGTTAAACCCTGAGCATGTGGGCAAGACTCACCAGCCCATACTTGAAGATTTTCAGACACTAATCATAAATTCTAATGCATGTTAAATAGTCCACAGACTATTCAAGCACTTTGCCTCCATGGTACCCACCCCGACAAAATAAAATGAGATCAGATGCCCTGCCAAATGCATACGTTTTAATAGTAAATCACTGATAGTTCTCTTACAGCCAACAGGGGAACTAACTTCCAGCTGCTTTAGTTTCTGCTAACAGCTGAATAAATACATTCCTATTTTAATAATACTTTCAGCAAGAAAATGATTACTCGGTAGTTCAAGTCCCAGATATATTCTGCCTGCTGTTGTTTATCTGAAGGCAGGTGGTGAAAGAAGCCTGGGGTATGACCCAGGTACTTTCTAATAACTTTGTAAAATCTTATATATGGGGAATCTAAGCCAAAAAAGGGGGGAGAGGGTAATGGTAATGAGAACATGTTCTGAAGTCATAACTGGGATTTTTTTCCCCTCTAATAATATTCAGTGTGCTACACTTACTTCATAAGGCTGAACTGGAGACAAAGGATGAGACTCACCATGTTATGCTTATAGAAAATTAAGATTTAAAAAAAAAAAAAATAAGAGCTCTGAGGCAGGCGGTGTTTCATCTCCCCTCTAAGGCCTTGACACCCATCCACTATAGGTAGCTCCCTATCAAATTCATGGCCATAAATAATGCGTCAGACCATGAAATCTGGTCTTTTGTGTGCCTTTACCCTATACTATACAGATTTCATGGGTGAGACCAGCATTATCAAATTGGAGGTCCTGATCCAAAAGGGAGTTTCAGGGGGGTCACAAGGTTATTTTACGGGGCTGGTGGTATTGCCACCCTTACTTTTGCGCTGCCTTCAGACATGAGTGGCCAGAGAGTGGCAGTTGCTGGCTGGATGCCCAGCTCTGAAGGCAGTGCCCCCCCAGCAGCAGCAGCTCAGAAGTAAGAGTAGCACTATTGCAACCCCCCCTACAATAGCTTTGCAACACCCACAATTCCTTTTTGGATCAGGACCCCTACAATTACACCCTGAAATTTCAGATTTAAATAGCTGAAATAATGAAAATTACGATTTTAAAAATCCCATGACCATGAAATTGACCATAATAGATCGTGAATTTGGTAGGGCCCTATTATAGGTCATATCCTCAGCTGAAATAAATTTCTCTATGGAGTTAAATCTAGCCCTGTGCCTTTACCAGTGTTCCAGAGTGTACTACTGTGTCTACCCCTTTTTAACTAACCCTACAACTGGCCCTAAAACACTATCACCCCATCTCTAAACTTCCCTTTCTCAGCAAAGTACAGTAACTCCTCACTTAACATTTTAGTTATGTTCCTGAAAAATGCAACTTTAAGTGAAACGATGTTAAACAAATCCAATTTTTCCATAAGATTTAATGTAAATGCAGAGGGTTAAGTTCCAAGGAAATTTTTGGGGGGCAGACAAAAGGCATTATCTACTGTACAGTACTGTACTGTGGTGGGGAGGTGCCCCTGGCTTACCCCTGGGGCTCAGGGCTGGTGGTGCGGGTCTGGGAGGGAGTTAGGGTGCAGAAGGATGCTCAGGGTCAGGTGCAGGTCTGGGCGTGAGGGTTCAGGAGGATGCTAGGGTGTGGTGTGGGGTCTGGAAGGGAGTTAGGGTGCGGGAGGGTGCTCGGTGGAGTGCGGGGTCTGAGAGAGAGTTAGGGTGCGGAAAGGCACTCAGGATGGGGTGTGGGGTCCGGGAAAGAGTTAAGTTATGGGAGGGTGCTCGGGGTGGAGGTGCGGGAGGAGGCTCAGGGCTGGGGCAGGCAGGAAGTGCAGAGCACTTACCTGGGGCAGCTCCTGTTTGGTGCAGGGGGTGTGCAGGTGGATCTGTGCAGCACGGCACTGCCCCCCTGGCCATGATTCTGGGAGCCGTGATTCTGGGAGATGACACACACACACCTGGCAGGCGCTGCTTCTCTCTGGCAGCTGGCTGCACAGCTGTCCCTGCTCCTCCTGAGTCCTCCAGCCTGTGCTCACAGGGCCGCAATCCAAAAGGGGCTTTAGAGCTGCAGGCCAGGGACCCCCGGGGCCCTCTTAGCCCAGGGCCCTAAAGCCCCTGCGTTCCGGGTGGCCCTGCCTGCCGGCGGAGCAGCTTCCTCACTTGCTCAATCTTTGCCTCTCTTCCAGAAAGTCCTAAGTGCCACCGAACAGCTGTTTGGCTGCAGGGGAAGCGCTAAGAGGGAGGAGGAAGGGAGTGGGAGAAGGCAGAGAAGAGGAACTTGTACAGTGCTCCCTTGTAACGTCAGCCAAACGACGTTATAAGGGAGCATTGCACAACTCTAAACAAGTATGTTCCCTAATGGAACAGCAACGTAACTTCGAAACAACGTTAAGTGGGAGGACGTTAAGTGAGGAGTTACTGTAGTAGGGAAAACAGTCCCTGTTCCCCCTAGTCATATCTCATGCAAAAAAATCCTTGGCTAATTTCAGTCTGGGTTACATTCTACACATCATATGGAAACTGCCTCTCCTCTGTGCATCTAACAGTAGAGCCATGCACAATTTGAAACACTGCTAAGAATTACCTAATAATCTTTCTAGGTACTTACAACATACTCATCAGCTGGATAGTTGAGAGATAGTATCTTCACAGTCCTATACTTTCAAGCCATTCAGAAACTGCAGCCCACTTCTTAAACTGTGTTTTATGCAAGGAGCACATGTCACCTGTCCTTTTTGACTTGCACTGGCTACCAGTTCATTTCCAGGCAAAGTTTAAAGTGGAGGTATTGATCCATAAAGCCACAGACAATTGAGAAACCACTTCTCTCCCCACCTCATAATGCTGCATTTGTGACTTTTCTGATGTGGTTAGCTACAGCTAAACGGGAGAGAGCTGACAGCAGGGGGTTCTTAGTGAAGGGCTGGCTGTTGAACTCACATCCCCCATTGGCCTGCTAAATGCTAGATCTGATGACATATGGCAAGGCCTTCTCTGTCCCACCAGGCCTCTTCCCAGGGAGCAGAAGGATCAGAGGCAGAAGGTTACAGGATATTCTGTTCCATTTTATATTTTAGAGATCTGGGTTACTGATTTTGTAATGTGCCTAGAGAACCCAAAGAAATAAATGTCACTGGTCTCTGGTGAGTCACATTTTCCTTCCATGTCACACTTTTCTGTACAGACCTGAGACTCTCTTGGCGCTTGAACATGTGTGGGAGAGTGTGACTGATGGAAAATGCGGATGCCCGTCCATTATTGTAATACCAGGCCATACCTCCATGTGGTGGAAGGGACTTCTACCAGGCAGCAGAACTCCAGCTACTCTGCCTCTCCTTATAGAAGAGTGCTCCTGTCTCCAGCCTCTTCACTGATGCCTCCTTGCAGTCACTGGGAGCAGGCACCTTCCTCTGGCTCCCAGCTTAGTGTGGGTGAAGTGCATCCAACACATCCCCTCCCTCTGTGCTAATGACTTCCTTTACCTTCTCCCCCCAGGTCAGGTGGTATGTCTTAAACCTCCCACCTACAAGGCTACAAACCACATGGAGTAGGGATAAAGGAGAGCAGGAGCCAAAACACACACACACATATCCAGGAATGGAGGCAGCCACACAACACCTTCGGAAAACAGTGTGTAGGATAAAATCATGGGCAATGCCGATAATGTTAAGAAGTAGCATTGTAGTTTTAGTTTCTTGTTGTATGCACAGAAATCCATGCATAGTGACCATAAATATCTGAGAAGTGTGCTTAAACATGGTCATCAAATAGGTCTCCAGATTGGTTTGGCCTGGTGCTGTGGAGAGTGGAAAAACTGCATAAGAACAGTTTTCAAACCCTGTGCCCAGGTGTAGGTACCAACCTAGCTATATTACTGTGCGTCGTTGACTCACAGGACTCACGCTCTCTCCCGACTCTGATACGGTCCCTGAAAGAAACCCTTCAGTGTGACAGCCCTTCTCAGGGGTCCATGCCCTCTCAGCCATAGGCCCCTCTGCCTCCTGGAACTCCACCTTTCTGAGCCTTCAGCATGCCTGTCTCTTGCCGTGGCCCCCCTCAGGGAGTCCACTCGCTCTGGAGCCCCGGAGCCTCTACCCCCAGAGGGAATAATGCAACCCAGTGTAAAACAGAAGGGTTTATTGAGCATCTGAACCCAGCACAGGAAACTCTCTGGGCCCTCTGGTCTAGCCTCCCACATTACAGAACATCCAGGTCTCTCCTGCATCCAGATGGCCTCTGGCTGCTCTCTCTCCCCAGTGCAGCAGCTCCCTCCTTCCAGCAGAGGCATCCTATATCACTGGCCCCAAGAGCTTCTCCCCTGTCCTTTGTCCTCTGTCCCAGGTAAACAGGTCACTGGGGCCTTCTCTTTTCCGTCCTTTGATCCCCTCTGCCTGGAACTAGTTGGTTAGGTCAGCGGGGTCCTCTCTCCTCAGCCCTTTGTCCTCCCACTGGCCAGAACCAGCTGACTGCCAAGCTGGGGTGGGCCTTTTAGTCACCAAGTCACCATTTGTTAGGGTACCCCATCTCCAGGCTGTTGTTCGGGGGTTCTGTCTGCTAGACAAGGTCACACCTGGTCCTCTGCAACAACAAACCCTCTCTCACCACCTTGTTAAACAGGCAGCACACAGGGAAACAGAGGTGCACACATACTATTCATGTACATCACTACACAAATCCCCAACTTCGTCACATTGTAATAGCACATTTTGGTCCAGTCCACAATGGCAGGCCAAGCCTTGCAGGAATTTCCTTTGGCTACAAGCAGAATTTAAACTGCATTTAAACATTAATTTTCAAACTTGGTGGCAATTTGATTCTAGCTAGGGCATAAGGGCCTGAACCTGCTGCAATGAAATCAATGGCAAAATCCCCATTGACTACACCAGGGGTAGGATCAGTCCTTAAAATCCACAGTTCTGTATCTTGGAAACAGTTACATGAAAGTGGGTAGTAAAGTTCTTGTATTTACTGTGCTGCAGATGGATGAGTTCTAAATACGCTCTTTCACTCTGACCATGTTATAGTGTATAAAATGGGAATGATAAATGCAAATGTATAAAGAAACTGATTCCTACAATTTCTAGGACCAGATTAGAGAAGGAGCTTCAGGAAATAAGCATCTCTGAGGATTTAGTCCTTAATAAACTTTCTGTTTCTTAATAATGCTTCCTTTTGGAATATCAAACTGTAGAGTAGTGATATGAATTTGTAAACATTTCCCAGAAGTTCTTCCACTTCTGTAAGATGTGATCTTTTGCCCTTCCACCTATCTGTCTACATCTAAGGTATAGCAAATATCATAATAGACACAAGTGACATTTTCTGCAAGATTTGCTTTCAAATAAGTAGCATATTCAAAGGGGTTAATGTCTGAGCCATATATTGCATAGCTGACAATTAACTATTCAGCACTGCCTGGTTATGTAAATTCACAAATGCTGAAAGGAACTTTCTTGAACCCTTTGAAATCTACATATATCATATCACCTCCCTTTGCTTGTTCTCATCCATGCAAATACATTTTTTTGCACAGCAAACTAATGAATAGCATCAGTTTCCCCCTAAATAGCTTGGTTATCCTGAACATGACAGCTCACCTGCCATAGTGTGAATGCAAAGCAAACAGGGTCAGGATGGAAATTATGAATCATCGGTTCCATCATTTACAAGCCGGCCCTAGTCAAAAATCAAATGCATTTAGCACTGAGTCAGAGTGGAGCTTCCTGACTCAATGTGTGTGTGCAGTGAAAGGAAATCCTATTTAAAGGTAAACCTTTCTAAAAAGCAGATTAGTCTCAGCACGATTTCCTGTGGCATACAGGTGGAAGTATTGCTTTCTTTTTTCTTTTCTCTCTCTCTTTTTTTTAATTATTTTATGGAAGGATGGGGGTGGCTTACAGTCAGAGATAAAAGGAGATATGAGGTTTGACAACTGTATTGTTCAACATGTTTCATGGTGGTTTTTCACATACAGGTTGGTGAATGGAAACTGTGTTTGAGCACAACAAAAGGGGATGTCATTTTTTAAATGCCTCTTCACATTCAGGGAACAAAACGTTATGCACATTTCTTCATGGCCTACTAAAATTAAATTCAGCAGGGGAAAATTAAGGAACTTTTTACAAAACAATCTTCCTCCAGTGGTGCTTTTGTAGAAAGGTGTCTGTCAATGTTTACAGAGGGAAAAAGTATATTTTAAAAAAACTAATCAAAATAATAACAAACCGAAGACTTGCAATTTAGCAGATGCAAATTAATTAGTAATAGGGTTTTTTTTGTTTGTTTTGAGCTCTCTCTCTGTCTTTCTCAATTTTGATATGCAAAATAGTATACATGAGGCAAAAGGTGAAAGGACTGACTACATTTGTGCTAACAGATTTGGGTCAGATCCAGCATGCAATGAACTAACTCAATAGGAGGTTTGCCATTCTAATAGTGTTTCTTATATCTGTAGTGCTGATGACACAAACTATGGCCCAGATCCTGCAAACACTTTAAACATGTAAGCAACTTTACTTGTGCGTGTTTGCAGGATCTGGGCCATGATTTGTTTGTTGTAAAGTGACAGGCATATGTATAACTCTGTGCTCTGGACTCAGCAAAGTACTTAGAGGATGTGAGTCTTAAATACATACTTAAAGTTAAGCAAGTACTTAAATGATTTCCTCAATCTGGGTCTATATAAATAAATGCTCCTACTATTCTTGGTATGTTTGCAATCTTATATTATTATTGACAATAATAGATAACATATTATAGATAACAATACACTTTTCACAAGTGCCTAAGTGACTGAGAAGCCTAAATCTCATTGACATTCAGTGAAACCTAGGTTCCTACATGCTTACATCACTTTTCAAAATGGAATGTGGGCTCCTAAATCATGTAGGCCCTTGTGAACATTTTATCTATAATCTGTAAGATTTATACCCTCTTTCTTTTGATCCTTCCTCAAGATCCACTTAATCCATGACATCTTTAACAAGAAAACGGCCAAATAACATTGGCTGGGCCATCAAATGGTTATAGGTAACTAGTATTTTATTTCAATTTATTTATTTTATTTTATTTATTTATTAAAAACCAATCAAGGAATTTTAGAACCATGGAGTTCTACAATAAGAGCCCAGTCATGATTGGGCTCACAATACAAACACAATTATAATTTCTTTATCCTGAGTTGTCCAGTTCAAGTTTCTCATTGACTTCAAATGAGGTTGCATTAGGATCCTAGAGCATTACGAAGTAATAGCAAGAGGGAGAATCTGATAATGGAATGGAGTGATATCAGAAAGACAGCTCGGGAACAGATGCTTTTGTTTGTTGTTGAAGGTATGAGAGGTCTTGGCAAGATGAGCTGGTGGGGATCAGTGTGTGCAAGGATGTGAGGGTAAGCCACAGCTAATGTGGAGAGCTGAGAGCTATCATCTCTATCATCTCTCTGACTGTGGATCTATAGGTGGTAAGAACAATCTGTTTAATGTCATCTTGTGTGTGTTCATGTTTGGAGAAATGACCCTAAACCAACCCCCCAGGTCTGAACACCACCAAAGTATTTGGGATCTGCACCTAAATTTTGCAAGTCAGGACTGTCTTTAGATATTTTGGAATCCATGTTGGTACATTAGTATAGGGAAAACAGCACAGGAGTGTGGAAAAGTCATTACCCATCACCACTCAGTGGGAACATCCTGAAGGAAAAGATTAGAACCATTTAAGTGCTTTTTTCCATTGATTTCTTCCCATGTCTGAATACTGGTAGCACAGTGCCATAGTCAGTAATCTCAAATGCTGGAGATATATCCTGGAATATGAGCCTGGCCAGGAGAAGGTCATTCATCAGCACCACCAGCGTTACCTGCTCTGAAACCAAACTGCAAAATATTCAGGATATTGGATAGAGACCGATATATTTTGGAGGCAGTGCTGAACTAGTTTCTTGATGACCTTGTTGAAGCACAGGAAGTTGGACATCATGTGGTAATTTGTGAGGTCTGCTGAATCAAGAGCAGGTTTCTTGAAAACAGACTAGACTGTGCCTGATCATTCATCACACGCAATAACACCAAACTCAGCTGCATTCTGGGAGATCTGGGAGATCATTTTACTAATGCAGATACCATGCAAGACTCTAGGCCACAGCTAATGTTCAGATAGGATATTGTCTCTGCACCAGGTGAAAAACTGCTCTGGGAGATTGTCAGCCTCTGACTAATATTCAGGTTATACACTGGGGATCCCATCTCACTTTTCTCCCTCAGGGCAGCAATAAATAGACTGACTAGCCCTAAAACCAGGTGCATTTCAGTGTAAGCACTTTAATGTCTAAACTCAGAAGCTGTACTACTGTAACTATACTAGTACATTAAAAGTGATACAACGCCCTAGTGTGGATGCAATTCTACTGCAATTAATATGGGAAGGAGGATAAGCTATAATGGTAGAAAGCAAGTATATACAAGTATAACAGCATCCACATTAGGGGTTGGAACCCATATTACTTTATTGGTTAAAAAACACACACCTAAACAACATAGTTCTACTGGCGCAGATCTGTGTGCAGACCAGAGTTTAATTTGGAGACAGAAAAACAGTCTATTTAATCCTTTACTTAGAGTTCTACAAAACTGCAGTGATTATGTGGTCAATTCAGATAATAAATTTTGAGTGGCAAAGACAAAGGAAAAATACCTTTTTTTGGATGAGCCTAACCTTTGGGTTGAAAGTTTCAGAGCAATGCTGGGGATTCAGCTATTAAAATTCCATTCCGTTAAAATTAATGAAAAATGTTTAGTTATTCCCTTGCACTGCTTTGAAAATCTCAACCTTTGGGATTATGCTAAGTGTTGCGGGGGAGTGGGGGAAAATTGTTAAGGTTTTTTTTTTCTTTTTAAAAAATGAACTAACAAGTTTATCCATACCATTGATGACTCTTTTTGTGTTTACTTGGCCTTGGCTAAGCTGTGTTTATTCACTTCCTTGAAATTTCTGTCAAACAGGGGTTAAGTATTTTTATACATAAACACCCAGAAGGGATGGGATGGGTGAGTTTACATGCCCAGTGGAAAAACTTCAGCTGAAGTAAACAAGTGAGTTTGCACTAAGGTGGCTGTGAAGATAAACGATACAAAGAGGGGAGCTTGGAATGGAATAGACACAGCTGTTCCAAAATTCCATTAGAATGTTCAAAGCTACTGTTTTTAGGTGCCTCCCTGCTGTTGAAGAAGCAGACACAAGGTATTTCAGAAAACTCTTATTATTTTGTTTAGACTTTAGAGGTAAGGTAGGTGAGGGTGTTGAGTTAGGAGCCTATAGAATGTTTGAAACTATGCCTTGAGATGCCTTCAGGAACTTCTGTATTAGCTGTGCTTTATTAGCAGCATTTGAATAATAATAACTAGCTCTTATATAGTGCTTTTCATCTGTGGATCTCAAAGCACTTTACAAAGGAGGTAAGTAGCATTATCCCCATACTATAGAGGGGGAATCTAAAGTACAGAGCGGTAAAATGACTTCCTTAAGGGGAAGTTTAAGAGTATCATAACAGCATAACTGAAATGCCTGGGTCAGTTTAAGATTTTTGTCTTTTAAAAAAAAGCTGCTGAACACTGTTATACTGAGATACAGAAATGATTCTGTATGTGTGGTCCCTTTGCTGAACAGTAGTGAATTTCATGGTCTTGTCAGTTTCTTGTTGGGAGAGAAATTGGTGACAAAGTTTCAGATATTTTTAAGAGTGCAGGGCCAAATTCTGAAATATTTACTCTCAGGAAGTAGTACCTTTGTTTACAAATACGTATACTGAAATCAATGGAGCTTCTATGGAGTAACGTACTATTCAGTGTCAGTGAGGGATGTCAAAATCTGACTCTTTAAATGTACACAAGACCTGCTGACTTTGAATAGAGGTAGCTAAACAAAAGCAAAACTGCTCAACATATCAAGAAACCGCAGCTAAGACACCACTGAATCTAACCCTGCTGCCAAGAAGCAGCTTCCTTTCTCTCGCCTTTGGACTCTGTCTCTTGTTTTCAGTTCACTGTCTGTACTTTTGTCTTCTCACCTGTGAAACTCCTTAGCTTAAAGTCAGTACCTGTGGATCATATGGAAATCAATGATCTCAATACTAAGCATTGGTTAATTTATGTGGGCCTGGACACAAACTTTCATTTTGCATAGCAGCTCTGCAACACAAAGGAGTCTTGGGAACTTTTGACACAGGGAAATTTACTAACATAACTATGCCAGTATAATTATAGCTCAGTAGTTATACTGGTATACAATTCCCATGTGGATTCTCTTATTCTCTAATGAGTGCCCATACAGGGAGTTATACTGGTGTAACTAGAAAGGTATAACTATACAGGTACTATTATGCTGGTAAATGTCCCTGTGTAGACAAATCCTAAAACCATCTTGGCTATACTCAGTGCTGAGGGGAGACTTTCCTAGCCCACTTGCAGAGGGAAGAGAGTGCTATCCTATGTTAGATACAGCACTGAAAAATTCTCTCATAACCAGGCAGGCAGCATTCTGTGATGATACTTGTCCATATCTGCCAACATGTCCACCAAAGTTCAAGTGACACAGACCCTTGTGATTTTAGAGTGGCATACGTAAGCTTAACCATACTCATACTATGTCTCATGTGTTTCCAAACAACGACCTACAAGCAGCAGCAGCATTTCAGAGGTCTCGAACTCATTGCAAACAAGCAAACACCTAGTCTGTGTTGCATGATACAACCCTGCAGTGGTCAGGATGCTCAGTGTGCAAAACAGAGAAGGTGACACAGAGTTTTGCATAATGTGGGAGGGCGTGATGTTTTATAAAATAACGAGTGTCTCAAAGCTTAATAGAAGCTGGTCACTCAAATCCTATTAAAGGAACATTTCAGCAAGTTTTTTTAAAATAGTTTCTTTCACTATGTTTTCTTAAAATGTCATTATTTAAAGATAGGTTTAAGAACAAAATGTGTGGCCACTAGTGACCTTTGAATAAAAACAGGCTAGTAGCTATAATGCTTCTGTGTGTGCTAACAAACTACTTACACATATGTATTCACTTCTCACTTGTGATCAGGGCTAGTACCAACTTCTCTATAGCCAGAATTACAATGATACGCTGAGGGATCATTCACATACTTCCCTTAAGTGCTTCTGTCCTCTCCCCTCGGTGATCATCCACTGACTTCAGCATTATAACAGATTTACAATGTGAGTTTTCCAGTGAAGTGGGCTTGCTATCTCAGAACATTCAGTTCTTCATTTTAGGACATAGTCATTACTGCATGTAAACTTCATGGCTATCCAATATGTTCTTACAGTCTAGGTTGCCAGCAGGAAATTTGAGTTGCAGAAGAACAAACAGTGCTCCCCAATGTAAGTAACGGGTGTTGAAATGAAATATCTTGTACATAACCTCATGCTAACTGAAAATGATACAACAAATGGTTAAAACAAACAGTTTCCTAAAAGAAAGAAGTCTATAAATTTGCTACACTGTCAACCCAAGAGATTACATAAATCACAAAGGAGCAATGCTCTAATTCTGATTTAGCCCACAATTATTTTTAATGGAATCAGAGTCACTGTCATTTTTAGGATGGCCAGATAATAACAACACTATGTCATAGACTCTAAGACCAGAAGGGACCACTGTAATCTTCTAGTCTGACCTTCTGTAAAATATAGGCCACAGAATTTCCCTGAAATAATCACTGTTTGAAGTACAGTATATCTCTTAGAAAAACATTCAATCTTGATTTAAAACTTGTCAGAGATGGAGAATTCACAACCATCCTTGGTAAATTATTCCAGTGATTAATTACTTTCACCATTAAAAATGTACATCGTATTCCAGTCTGAATTTGTCTAGCTTCCATTCAAACCATTGGATCTTCTTTTGCCTTTGTCTGTTGGATCAAAGAGCGCCCCACTATCAGAAATCATCTCCTGATGTAGGTATTTGTAGATTGTGATCAAGTCACTACTTAACCTTCTCTTTCCTAAGCTAAACAGACTGAGCTTCTTGAGTCTATCGTTATAAGGCATGTTCTCTAGTCCCTTAATCATTCTCGGAGCTATTCTCTGAATCCTCGTCAATTTTTCAACTTCCTTCTTGAATTGTGGATTCCAGAACTGGACATAGTATTTAAGTAGCAGTGACACCAGTGCCAAATACAGAGGTACAGTAACTTCTCTCCTCTTTCTCAAGGTTCCCATTTATGCATCCCAGGATCATATTAGCTCTTTTTGACTACAGCATTGCATTGGGAGCTCACGTTCAGTTGCATGGGTGGTGCATATAAGAGAAACAAAAAAGGCTGGTCATGCAGGAGGCAAGTGCCGGATGCAGTGCTGTTCACTTCCCTTTGGAGACCTGCTGGCTCACCACCTATGAAGCACCAGAATCTCCCTTGAAGTGTGTGTGTGGGGCCGGGGGGCTATCAGCATTTGGACTGTGGCCCACACTCTGCCCTGGGGTCCTGCCCTACCTCTGCCCTGCCCTTGCTCCTCCTCTTCCTGCCCCTACTCCATCTCTTCCTTCCAATACCCCCACAAGCTGCTGCTCACTCCTCTCTGCCCCCTCTGCCCCCTGTCACTCACCCTTAAGGGAAGAAGAAAGTGAGGGGCCCCTGGCCCCCCTGTTCTGGCAGCCCTTAGCTGAATTGCTCTGGCATAAGCACAGCAAGAGTTTCACTCACTCAGCTAAGGGCCACTTTTTTCCTGTCTTAAGGGTGAGCAATGGAAGGAAAGGGGGTGGAGAGAAGCGAGGGGTGGGCAGGGGGGCCTCAGGGAAAGAGGTGGAATGAGGGCAGGGCCTCGTAGGGGATGGGGCCACGGTCTGGGTGCCAGTATCCCCTGACTTCTAGGGGAGCTTTCCACACTCACATAGCCTCTGCAAATGAAAGACTCAAGGGCCACCTATGTTCAGCTGATTATCCATCGTAATGCCCAAATCTTTTTCAGAGTCATTGCTTCCCAGAATAGAGCCCCCCATTTTGTAAATATGACCTACATTTTTGTTCCTAGTTGCATATATTTATATTTGGCTGTATTAAAGCACATGTTGTTTGCTTGCACCCAGCTTACTGAATGATTCAAAATGTTCTGCATCAGTGACCTGTGCTCTCCATTATTTATCATTCCCCCAGTTTTTTGTGTCATTTGCAAACTTTATCAGATTTTGTTTTCTTTCAGATAATTGATAAAAATATTAAATAACAAAGGGCCAATAACTGGTTTCTGCAGGACCCTACTAGAAACACAACCATTTGGTAATTCCCCATCTATATTTATATTTTAAGTCCTCACTGCTTTTAATCCATTTAATGTGTTAACATTAATAATTTCTACCATTTTGGTTTTTTAATCAAGATGGCTTGTGGTACCAAGGCAAATGCTTTACAGAAGTCAAAATATATTGAATCAACTCTATTACCTTGATCAACCACACTTCTAATCTCATAAAAAAGATATCAAATTAGTTTGACAGTATCCATCTTCCATAAGCGCATGTTGAATGGCATTAATTACATTACCATCCTTTAATTCTTTATTAATAGAGTCCCATATTAGTCATTCCATCACCTTGCTTGGGTCAATATCAGATTGATAGACCTATAATTATCCAGGTTATCCCATTTATTCTTTTATAAAATATTGGCACAACATTAGCTTTCTTCCAGTTGTCTGTAACTTCCGCAGTGCTCCAAGAGTTATTGAAAATCAACATTAACAGTCTAGTGAGCTACTCTTTTAAAACACTTGCCTTTGCTTTCCAAAGAATGTCCATAATCTTTGGAGATACCATCTATATATTTCTACTGGTCACATACTTCTCGCTCTTTTTGATAATCTGATCTTGCCAACATTTTGCTGTCTATCAGATACCACTACCAATTTTCCTTTTAAATCCTTTCATGAATTAATGATGCTCACTCTTTAAAACAGAAAATATCAGGCTGACTTTCTGGTTTTTATTTTAAAAGAGAATTCACAACTATCTTGGGTTGTGTGATCCTTACCAGCCTGCACATTTCGTGGAAAATAAGTTTACAAAGAGCCATCATTTGGGTGAAGGAATAGCTGCATAGGAAGAAAAAAAATCACCATTATTTGAATTTATAGCACTCCTTTCAGTCTTGATCCTTCAAAGTGCTGAGAATCACCTTTCAAAGTGAGGAATGTGTCCTCAACTCTTACTGAATTGCTCAAAGACCCCAAAATGCTTTACATACTAAATATATATGAATCACATCACCCAAAACTCAAGGTGCCTCTGTTTTACATTCCAAAGATGTCTGCTCCAGCAGCAGAGTATCTTCTAATGTGCTAAAGCATTGGTTTTAAAGAGACATTATAAACGGCACAAGAGCAAACTATCCCAATGGGATACCAATCCCACAGGAAAGATAGGAGGTATGGTAAAGACCACATTGGTTTAACAAATGCATCTTCAATGACCTGAAACTAAAAACAGAGGCATACAAAAAGTGGAATCTAGGTCAAATTATGAAGGATGAATATTAAAAAAACAACAACAAATAAGCATGTAGGGACAAAGTTCAAAAAACCAAGGCACAAAATGAGATTAAACTAACAAGGGACATAAAAGGTAATAAAACATTTTACAAATACATTAGATGCAAGAGAAATACCAAGGACAGAGTAGGTCCATTACTCAATGAGGAATGAAAACAATAACAGAAAATGCAACCATGGCCAAAGTTTTCACCAAAAAAACAGAATCAGTGTTTGGATGAGTGGCATAGTGAACATCAGTGCAAATGGGGTAGGATCTGAGGCTAACATAGGAAAAGAACAAGTTAAGGATTACTTAGGCAAGTTAGATGTCTTCAAGTTGGCGGGTCCTGATGAAATATGGCTGGATTACTTAAGGAACTGGCTGAAGAGATTTCTGAGCCATTAGTGGTTATCTTTGAGAACTTATAGAGGATAGGAGAGATCCCAGAGGACTGAAAAGGGGCAAATATAGTACCTATCTATAAAAAGGGGAATAAGGACAACCCAGGTAATTATTGACCAGTCATCCTAACTTTGGTACCCAGAAAGATAATGAGCAAATAATCAAGCAATCAATTTGTAAGCACCTAGAAGAAAAATAAGGTGATAAGAAACTGTCAACATGGATTTGTCAAGAACAAATCATGTCAAACAACCTAATATCCTTCTTTGACAGGGTAACAAACCTTGTGGATAGGTGGCAGCAGTAGATGTGATATATCTCAACTTTAGTTAAGCTTCTAATACAGTTTACATGACTTTCTCATAAACAAACTAGAGAAATGTTGCCTAGATTAACCTGCTGTAAGGTGGATGCACAACGGAGTGGAAAAGCATACTCAGAGAGTAGTTATCAATGGTTCACAATCAAGCTGGAAAGGCATATTGAGTGGGGTCCCGCAGGGATTTCTTCTTGGTCTGGTTCTATTAAAAAATGGATAATGGCATAGAGAATATATTTATAAAGTTTGCATATGATGCCAAGCTAGGAGGGATGGCAAGTACTTTTGAGGATCAGATTAAAATTCAAAATGATCTGGACAAATTTGAAAAAATGGTCTGAAGTAAATAGGATGAAATTCAATAAGGACAAAGGCTAAGTCAGCAATCAGCAACCTTTGGCATGCAGCCCATCAGGGAAAGCCGCTGGCAGGCCAGGATGGTTTGTCTACCTGCAGCATCCGCTGCGGGAAGTGGTGGCCATCACAACCCTTGGCCTGCGCCGCTTCCTGCAGCCCCCATTGGCCGGGGATGGTGAACCGCTACCACTGGGAGCTGAGGATGCCGCAGGTAAACAAACTGTCCCAGCCCACCAGTGGCTTTCCCTGACGGACCGTGTGCCAAAGGTTGCCAATCCCTGGGCTAAGTACTCCACTTAAGAGGGAACAATCAGTTGCACACATACAGAGTGGGAAATGACTGCCTTAGGAAGGAATACTTTACAAAATTATGTGGGGGATATGGTGGATCACAAATTAAATATGTGTCAACTGTGAAATACTATTGCAAAAAAGGGAATATCATTCTGGGATATATTATCAGGTGTGTTGTAAGCAAGACACGAAAAATAATTCTTCCCTTCTATTCAGCACTGATATGGCTTCAGCTGGAGTATTATGTCCATTTCTGGGTACCACGCCTTGGGAAAGATGTGGCCAAATTGGAGAAAGTCCAAAGGAAAGGGCTAGAAAACATGACCTATGAGAAAATATTGAAAAATTTGGCTTTGTTTAGTCTGGAGAAGAGAAGACTAGGGAGAGGGGGACGGGGATGACATGATAGTCTTCAAATTCATAAAAGGTTCTTATAAAAAGGAGGATGAGAAATTGTACTCCTTAACCACTGAGGACAGGGCAAGAAGTAATGGGCTTAAATTTCAGCACGAGAGATTAATGTGAAACATTAGGAGAAACTTCCTAACTGCTGGGTGGTTAAGCACTGGAGCAAATTACCTAGGCAGGTTGTAGAATCTGTCATTGGAGGTTTTAGGAAACAGGTTAGACGAACACGTGTCAGGGATGATCTAGATAATACCTAGTCCTTCCTCAGTGCAGGGAACTGGACTAGATGACCTACTGATGTCCCTTTTAGTCCTACATTTCTATGATTCAGAGGGGAGTGCTACCTACACCTATTACTGCAATCAGGGTTCTCTCACTGTATTGACCAAATGAAACTTGCTTAACTTGTAAGAACTAACCAAGGGGTAATGGTTGCAGAGTAAGCATTTGGCTTTTTATTAATCTAAAACCCATTACCCAAATATTTCATAGATGGTGCCCATCTATGTATTTCTAATACACTGCGTTACCACCCCGGAACTACTGGGGGTGTTCATTGGCTCCCATGCATAGGTCATAATTTATCTGTCGAGAATAAAGACAAAGAGAAATACAGTGTTGCTGAGGAGCAGGAAATCTGGCAAGATGCTGCAAATATCTGGCTGCATAATCACATTGGAGAAACTGAAATCAGAATCTGATCCTTTGGATATGTTTTTGGTTCTTTCCAAGATATTAGCAGACAGTAGTTAGGTTCCAGATTCCAGTTATGCTTCTTCAGGCATTTGAGCCAGTCTGAAAACACATCCGTCATCTCTTTATCTGATATATCTACATCAAAGGCCAAGAAACTGTGTGCAGTTTCTTTCTCTTTACACCACTGCCAATTCTATTCTAACATATAATATCCCCAGGTGTAAACAAAACTCTCCTTGGCAGTGGTCTTAGCTGAGATAGTATACTTGACATCTCCAGTATTTCAAAACATTAGATCAGTGTTGCTCTGATGTTTCTGGGTAGACCCTCCCTTCTACCCCATCTCACATGTGTCATGCCCCTGTGTATTTGATGCACAACTCATTTGTCCAGTCAGTTTTCTTCATCTCCTGACCTTTTTCTTTTCTCAATTCCTTTCCCACTCCCCCTCTCAACTTCTTTTTTCCTTCTTTACCTTATACTCTTTCCCCCTTGGTGATCATTCCTCCTAGCTAGGGCTTTTGTATCCATATGTTAAGAATCCAGGTGCTAGTGATTTGAGTATTGTCATCTTCCATGCTGTGCTGATGAAGTTTTGATTCTTTGCTACTTTGGGGGAAAGAATCAGAATCTGCTTTTTCAGGTAGTGCAGAAAATGTTGGACTACAGTGTGTATTCCCCATAATGATCCAGTTTTCAGTTCCGTTTCAGTTTTGGGAGCAACCAAATGAACCACGATTCCCTGAACTGATACAGGAATGCTGGAGGGAATTCCAAGAATGGCCGCCATGGCATTTACACTGTATAAATCCAGACAATGTCTGTGTCCAACACATTCTTGTTGAATGCTGGAGTTGGCCACGCTTTATTTTGACCGCTAAATTACCAAAACAAATCTTATTTTATGGCACAGTCACTCAATCTGTATATATCTCACATTTTCCTGCCTTTCAAAAACTGTTTCCAGAAATAGCCACATCAATGATTAATTCTGCTTTCAAGTTTTCTTAAATAAGCCCATGTCATGCTGGGCCTCCTCTACCTGTATAGCTGTTGAGTCATACAGAATTTATATATCATTATTCTGAAGTATTTCTTGGTGTTATATCTCCATACTTCATCACATTCTAGTTTACACTTCAGCAATCCCCAGTGCAGATGATTTTCACCTGCTTGATAGTGTAACTTGTCAATGAACCTGCAAAGATTGATCATCGAGTTGTAACATGTTGAATTATTTCTGATTTCCTATTGCACAGACAGCCTGCTGGCAGGACTCTTACAGACAGGGGAATGTCATGGGCAGAAATGAGTCATATTGCTAGCTGATTTGCATATCCTTTTTTCCTAAAGTTCAAATTTCTCCAAACTAGTATAATACTAAGAGAATAATTTTGTGTGAAGGTTTTTCTTGTCTTAATTTCCCCAGTGACCCAATACATTGGGTTGGGACAGATTCATCCAATTGTATACTGCAGTCATAACTGATGTAAGCTATCCCAATGAAGTAAGTTGGCCTGGAAATTCAATAAAAATGCAGTTCTCAAAATATTATCTTAATAATTAACACCGGATTCTTCTATTCAAACAGCACAAGTGGCTGTGGCTGATCAGCTAAAATACAAGCCACATTCCAATAAATCTGAGTTCCACAGAACTACCCTCCAGCTAATTGCATGAGCCAACTTTTCTTCTATTCCCAAAAGTGCAGGTCTAATATCTAACACTCAGATTTCTGATCTGAAAATGACTGCTTGGCTTTGTGTTGAGTTCTCTCTCTTCAGTGTTCAGCATGAAGGAAAGGGGGGGGGAGAATTAAGAAAAACGAATAGAATGAAATGTCAATGATAGAGGAAGAGATTTTATTATATATTATTGGGCCTGATTCTTCACTCCACTATGGTCCCTTTGTACCACTCTGCCGTCACAAAAGGATCATAAAGGTGGCTTAATCAACTAGCTGGTAATTCTCCCTAAGTGGGACTCTCAAATGATGTAGAGCCACCAAAGCATTGCCATATGACTTATTGAAGTCCCATGCTTGGTGTGGTTAGGGCATTGTTTCCCAAGTATTTTCTCCTGCCCCGGTACAGGTAATAAGCATATGGAATAAGTGACTAACTATGCAACAATGGAATGAAGGAAGGGGTATAAATGGAGTTCAAGAGTTCCCTCCTTCTTCAAAGCAATGAAGTTATCAAGCGAGCATTAAGATGAGGAGAGTGGGGTTAAGCTAACATTAAAATTAGAAAATATAAGAAGAAATATATTGGATTGTTTAAGGCTCTTTTCCAGTTCCTAAAACTTTGTATAATCTTAATGAATTATTTCATATTACTGAGCTGGCCATGCTTCTTTTTTCCTTTTTAATTAAATTTTGATTTAAAGTGCTGCTAATGACATCTTAAAAGCCGTCAAATAGAATGTGTTTTTTCAACCGTTTAAAGAAGCAAATTGTTAATACTTGTCCTTCAAAGTGAAACAAAATGTCTTGCATCTTTTTTTCCCACTCTATCTCTTTTATGAGGTACATTACAGAAGGGAGACAGAACAATGAACTGACGTGTGGAGATTTTAAGTTTTCCTTCTTTAAAATAGTTTTTTAGTGCCCAAAAAAACAAACCAGATTGATGGTCCAGGAGATGAAAGTCCTCTGTTTATCTACAAGTGCACCAGGTCTTTGCAAGTGGGTGCTACATGAGTGCACTGGACTTTGATGTTGGAGACATGGGTTCTAGCTTGTTGCTGCTATTGGTCTGGTGGGTGACCTTGGACAAGTTCCTTCACCTCTCTGTGCCTCAGTTTCTTCATCTATAAAATGAGGATAACAGTACTGGCCTCCTTTGTAAAGTGATTTGGGATCTATTGATTAAAAAAGTGCTAAATAAGCATTAGGTATTATTATCCCATACCAGAATACCTCAGTCCAGGGCTGAAGGGTCCGCTGTCCTAGGCAAGAAGATAACTGTCTAGCCATGCTCATTAGCTGGTTGGAAATTATCCATCAAAACTGATTTTTAATGGAAAATGGCTCTTTGTTAAAATGGAGATTTCCACTAAAAACTCCATTTTCAATTACGTTTTTGCAGAAAAACTGACCTTTTTTGTTTACATTTTCAGCAATCATCAACTATTTCACTTGAAAACCTAAAACCTTTTGTTTTTCAACAACCTCCCCCAAAACATATCTGGTTGTTTTTTGAGGGGGGACTAATCAGTTTGAATGGACATTGAGGCCCTGATTCAGGAAAGCATTTAAGCACGTTTAACTTAAATCCCATTCAAGTCAATGGGACTTGGGCACATGCTTAAAGATAAGCATGTACCCAAGTGCTTTTCTGAACTAGAATGAAACTAGCCATATGTCTAGGAGTTTTCCTAAATCATGGCCTCAGTCCTCCTCTGAGTCAATTAACAAGGAAGAAAGTGCAAGTGAGTTTTGTAACTGGGATAGTAGTTCTAGTGATGTAGACACTAGAAACTGAACTGAGACCACTAAACACTTTCAAGTGTGCCAAACACCCAATAGACAGTAACCTCTTCAGTCATTATTGGCATGTGGTAAATTTGTTATTATTACTGTTCAACAGGCAGCCATTTGGGGATTTTATTTTATTTAGCAGCTGAGTTAAGTAACAATAATTACTGGTCAGAAAATGGGAGATAATTTTGTGACACCTCTGTTGAAATATTCTTAGTTATTTGAAAATTTTGACCGGCTCAAGGATTGTAATAGTCACCACTAGAGGAAGCTCTCATATATATTTTTTAAAATTCTATACTCCACTTATTACAATGACAGAGGCTCCAAAAGTTGCTACTAATCTAATGCATTCAGTCTCTCCTAAATTTATACTCTTAAGTATAATAATATGAAAAAGTACTCTAGAGATGCAGAGAAACAATGGAAAAGCAAATCCCAAAGCGAACAACTTTGCATATCTTGGATTCCATAAGTAGGCTGCATTCCGAGTATATGGAGAATTACTGTATGCTCAATAGGCAAATATATTATAATAATGCTGTTAAATGAAAAATCATTTAGCACAGCATGCCCAGCACATGAGCTGAAGCCATTCCTCTCTCTCACTCACCCCCTCAGCTCTGAGTCACAGTGAGATTCTGTACCCTTTTCCACAAATTGGATTGTTTTGGCTGGAATTAGATGGACACATATGTTACCACCTGCTGCACATTCTTTAGTTCTCAACTTTTACAACAGCTTGTTTTTGATCTTTGAACAGTTTGTTCAGTGGAGAAAGTGAAAGCAGGAGGATAGTATCCTCATATTGCTCTTGATACTGTGCAATAAATACTGTTCTGTTTTTTCCTCAGGCTGGTGAAATAGTTGCTGTTCCTAGTTGATACCTGAGTGTGGAGGTGGTAATAGAGGTTATAGGGTGACTCTTCTACAGTTCTACAAACCCAACTCATGTTCCTGAATGTGTTTGTTGAGCCAGTGTTGGAAAAAAAACTCCACATACTGGATATTGACTCGTAGAGTCAAATTTGACATTCATCTCTAAATATGCATATGCAGAATTTTTATCAAAACTGGAATTTGCATGCCTATTTTTGTGTTTGAATATGGTTTTGTACATGCAAACAAAGGCATTCATTTTACTGGTGCAAATTTAGAAAGAGCATCTAAATATTTGGCCTCTTTCTGTTTTGCAGAGAGTTCACTTCTAGTGACAGTAGATGGAGCAGCAACAGTATTTCTCCGTTTTTAATGTATTTCTTTTGCCACTCTTCACTCTCTGCCTTTTTATACATACACAACAGTCCAACCACAAGGTCAACCAAACAAAAAGAATCCTAGTCAAACTGAGAATATGACAGAACTCCAGTGACTCCTCTGTGAAAGTTCATTCAGCTTGCTGGCCTAATTTCTCACATATACAGTTGTAGTTAGAGCTGGCTAAATAGTCAAAAAAGCCTGAGCCACAAAAGCCTTCATGAATAAAAAGCAATTTACTTTGTTATGGTTTGTGTGATTGTATTATGTATTAGCTAACATGAGGGGGCAAGGAGTCTGGGAGATCTGGCTGTATTTTAAAGAAGCCTTATTGAGGGCACAGGAACAAACCATCCCGAAGTGCAGAAAGAATAGCAAATATGTCAGGTGACCAGCTTGGCTTAATAGTGAAATCTTCAGTGAGCTTAAACTCAAAAAGGAAGCTTTCAAGAAGTGGAAACTTGGACAGATGACTAGGGAGGAGTATAAAAATACTGCTCGAGCATGAAGGGGTGTAATCAGGAAGGCCAAGGCACAATTGGAGTTGCAGCTAGCAAGGGATATGAAGAGTAACAAGAAGGGTTTCTACGGGTATGTTAGCAACAAACAGAAGGTCAGGGAAAGTGTGGGATCCTTACTGAATGGGGGAGGCAACATAGTGACAGATGATGTGGGAAAAGTTGAAGTACTCAATGCTTTTTTTTGCCTTGGTCTTCACAGACAAGGTCAGCTCCCAGACTGCTGCACTGGGCAACACAGTATGAGGAGGAGGTGAGCAGCCCTCAGTGGTGAAAGAACAGGTTAAGGACTATTTAGAAAAGCTGGATGTGCACAAGTCCATGGGTCCAGATCTAATGCATCCAAGGGTGCTGAGGGAGTTGGCTGATGTGATTTCAGAGCCATTGGCCATTATCTTTGAAAATTCGTGACGATTGGGGGGAGGTCCCGGACAATTGGAAAAAGACAAATATAGTGCCCCTATTTTAAAAAGAGAAGGAAGAGAACCCAGGGAACTACAGACTAGTCAGCCTGACTTCAGTCCCCAGCAAAATCATGGAGCAGGTCCTCAAGGTATCCATTTTGAGGCACTTGGAGGAGAAGAAGGTGATCAGGAACAGTCAACATGGATTAACCAAGGGCAAGTTATGCCTGACCAACCTGACTGCCTTCTATGATGAGATACCTGGATCTGTGGATATGGGGAAAGCTGTGGATGTGATATATCTTGACTTTAGCAAAGCTTTTGATATGGTCTAACACAGTATTCTTTCCAGTAAGTTAAAGAAGTATGGATTGGATGAATGAACTATAAGTCAGATAGAAAGCTGGCTAGATTGTCGGGCTCAGTGGATAGTGATCAACGGCTCAATGTCTGGTTGGCAGCCAGTATCAAGCGGAGTGCCCCCCGGGGTCAGTCCTGGGACCAGTGTTGTTTAACATCTTCATTAATGATCTGGATGATGGGATTAATTGCACCCTTAGCAAGTTTGTAAATGCCACTAAGCTGAGGGTAGAGGTAGGTACGATGGAGGGTAGGGATAGGGTCCAGAGTAACCTAGACAAATTGAAAGATTGGGCCAAAAGAAATCTGATGAGTTTCAACAAGGACAAGTGCAGAGTCCTGTACTTTTGATGGAAGAATCCCATGCACTGCTATAGGCTGGGGACTGACTGGCTAAGCAGCAGTTCTGCAGAAAAGAACCTGGAGATTACAGTGGATGAGAAGCTGAATATAAATCAGCAATTTAACCTCATTGCCAAGAAGGCCAATGGCATATTGGGCTGTATTAATAGGAGCAGATCAAGGGAAGTGATTATTCCCTCTATTAATCGCTGGTGAGGCCACACCTGGAGTATTGCATCCAGTTTTCTTCCCCCATTACAGAAGGGATATGGACAAATTGGAGAGAGTCCAGCAAAGGGCAATGAAAATGATTAGCGGGCTGGGGCACATGACGTACAAAGAAAAGCTGAGGGAACTGGAGTTATTTAGTCTTCAGAAGAGAAGAGTGAGGGTGGATTTGATAGCAGCCTTTAACTATCTAAAGGGGAGTTCCAAAGAGGATGGAGCTCGGCTGTTCTCAGTGGTGGCAGATGACAGAATAAGAAGCGATTGTCTCAAGTTACAGTGTAAGGGAGGTCTAGGTTGGATATTAGGAAACACTATTTCAACAAGACTGTGGTGAAGCACTAGAACTGGTTACCTAGAGAGGTAGTAGAATCTCCATCCTTAGAGGTTTTTAAGGTCTGGCTTGACAAAGCCCTGGCTGGGGTGATTTAGTTGGTGTTGGTCCTGCTTTGAGCAGGGGCTTGGACCAGATGATCTCCTGAGGTCTCTTCCGACCCTAAACTTCTATGATTCTATGATTATTCATGAAGACAACTACTAAGTATTTGCCAGTATAGTTTTAGAATGCTGAAAGTGTCATGACTTTTAGCATCCATGATTATTTGTGCAAAAACTTATATCACAGAAGATGCTTCCTTATTAGTTCTATGGTTAGTTCTATTAGCCATCCAATCAGGGAGCAGGGACAATACTACGTGACTTGGGTGATCAGTCACAAAACAAAAACAATGAGAAGCTGAACAAAAAGTTCATGCACCAATCTGATCACACACAATCTGAAAATGCTTAATCTAAAGTATTCAGGAAATACATATGAATAGCAAACACAGTCACAATCAGGATGGATATGTGCATAACTTGCTAACTAAATAATAGGCTAACACCCACATTCAGTCAATATGTATATTCTTAATGTTACACTCATGCTTGCAGGTTCTGGGACCCAAGATCTTGGTTTTAATTAGTTAATTATTCAGGCACTCATCCATATATTCTTGAAAGAGATGTTTGTAAATATTCAGTGGTATTGCTAACCTGTGTAAGTGTAAGCTAGATCAGGGCCTAACTCTATGATGAATATTATTTTAACATAATTCAACCAGCTCAATTTGCATTTTCAGTGCTACTCCACTGAAGAATTCACTGTACTCTTGATTCAGCACATGCCTAACTTTAAGCATTTAAGTAGTTTCATTGAAGAATATGCACATGCTTAAATAATGTTCTAACTTATGCCTGTGTCATTGTTAATAATCCATATACAATAACATTTTCTAAATAGATGAGCTAAATGGGAGCTGTGTTATAATAAACACAAATAAAAAGTTTGATGCAAAATGGTATGTCTAATAAAATATAGAAATGTAAAAATAAATTATGATTGGCTACTATGCCACACAGTGTTATAAATCATTTCCCTTCCTTTTATTTAATAAATGGGGTTTAATTGTAATAAACTGTGGCTGGGTTTTACAGTATACATCTGTCATTTTATCATTGATAGTTATATTGATCTTGATCGAATATAATGTCTTTTAACCAAATGGTTCCCTATGTATAAAGGAATTGCCAAGTACAGCTATTGCTGAGTACAGAGTATAACATTAGCAAGACTACACAATTGTTTGGGACAGAATACCGTATCTGTCAGGAACTACAGGGGCAAGGTCATCAGAGTTTACTCACCCATTCATTGAAAAAAGTCCATAGGAATTTAATATATACAGGCAGTAAGGTGTTTACATTATGTATCTCATCTGAAAAGATGGCAAAGTTCTCTTTAGCATTGGCACTGTGGTTGTAGCTATCTTGGTGCCAGGATATTAGAGAGACAAGATGGGTGAAGTAATATCTTTTATTGGACCAACTTCTGCTGGTGAAAGAGACAAGCTTTTGAGCTTACACAGAGCTCCTTTTCATGTCTGAAGAAGCTTGTCCAATAAAAGATACTACCTCACTCACTTTGTCTCTTTAGTTCCCCTTATTGCCATACTGGAGCATTTACTAAATATTTATTCAGAGGGAAAGATGCCACCTACTGAACTGCTAACATTTCCCTTAGCATATGGATTTTTCTAGATTTCCAATCCAGATATTGAGTAGTGTGACAGTCTGTGCCCCTATGTTCACTCCTTTATACCGACTATGATAAGAGGTATCATTTGAAAACTCATACTTTGCAGATCATTAGTTCCCTGATAAAATGTGTGTGGCAACATTGTATGTACAGATATAAGATTCTATTGTATGGTATTGCTGAAACAGGCTCCAAGTCTGGGAAACAGCCACAAATGAGTTCCTCAGAGACAAAAGGCTGGCCAACACCTCAGCCAGGTGTCAACAAGATTAGCTGGGCCATCACCTGGTTAAATGCAACATTGGAACCCTCAAGTTGACTCCAACACCATGGCTACCTTTCTGTCTAACTTTTCTCCTCTGCTGATACGCCAAACTGCTGCAACACTCCATTAAGCTCAGCTAATCCAGGAAAACAGATATCTTCCTATCCACAAATGCTTCCCCTGAAAAAAGTCTTAAGTCCCACAAGGCTTTCTGGAACATTTACCTAGCCTAATGCAACCAGGCTATGATCAGAAAGAGGCCTGGAAAGCAGATTGCGTTAAAACAGACTTAAAAAATAAGCACTTTGTGCTGAATCCCATGTAGAAGGTTCCTTGGTTCAATGTTCCATGGTCATCTTGGTCAGCTCTGAACTGAATCCAAACCAACCGTGGTAGTTATGGATGTCTAATGCACAAACAGAAAATCAAAGACTTCCTGGCGTGCAGGTGTGGCTCTCCACAAGAGACCATCAAACATATTATCACCTACTGCCCAATTTGTAAATATGAAGGAGGAATCACCAGAAAACATTCTGCTACTCCTGATGTAGCCATTTGACTTGATCAACTTCAGGTGAAATTATAGTTGCTGCTCTACACCAACCATATGGAACAAGAAGATCTGGTTAAGTGGCCATTATCTGACAAAAGAATAGCTGGATGTTCCCATCCACCTAGACTTTCTGTCTCCTGAAGCTTGGCTGGAGATAACTCACAAAGAAGGGAAAGAGCTACAAGAAAGGAGTAGAGATGTCCCAAGTCATCTCTCCCTTTCTCTCTACTCACAACATCAACAATACCTGAAAAACAAAGGTAGCAGCACTGGACTGGAGGAGAGATCCTGATTGAAAAGAGTTCAGATAGTAAGACTGATGAGACATGAGAGAGACCTTTGCTTTGAATTCATTCATTTTGTCAAGTTAGGTATTAGCTGTGTTTTACTTTTATTTTCTTATAACCAATTCTGACTTTTATGTTTTATTACTTGTAATCACTAAAAATCCATCTTTCTGTGGTTTATAAACTTGTTTTACTGTTTTATCTAAATCAGCGTATTTGGATTGATGTGTTTGGGAAACTCTATTTGGGATAATAGGACTTGTGCATATCATTTCTTTTAATAAAAGACAGACTTTATATGAGCTTGTATTGTCCAGGAGGACTAGGTAGTACAAGACATACATTTCTTGGGGAAAGTCTTGGACTGGGAATTTGCTAATGTTGCTCTGCAGTATAATTCATGAGTGGCTGGCTGTATCACTCATAACTGGGACAGAGTTACATGCTAATGACTGGGTGTAAGCAGACCAGGAGTAATAGTTTTCATAGCAAAGCAGGTTGGAGAATTGAGGGGACACAGCTGTTCATCAGTCCAGACTGTGCCCTGGTCAATGTCACAACTTGAACTTGTGGCAAAATAAAAAGATGACAAAAAAATTCCTCTTTTAATTTTAAGTTGTTGACCTTTCAAAAATGGTCAAAAGTCAAAAACTGTTGGGTGGCAAGTATAATGAAAATGTCACCAATTTTTCCCACCATTTTTGAAAAATGTTGAATTTTGAAATTCCATCGACATTTTGAAATTCAAAAATTTTTGTTCCACTCCATTATTGACTCAAGCAAATTCTCTTTAGTAGATGAGAACAGAGCTTATAGCTACATTACTAGTAGATATCCTCACGTGATTTTAAAAATATCATTATTATTTTTACTACTACTGCATATAGAATAAAAATCAGTGCTTCTGAAAGACTGCCACACTTTGCAACCTGTGGCATATTTGCAAGATCTGCTTACTGCAAAGCTGCAACATTTGAAGTCATTCAGTTTGTTCCTTATATTGGACCTCTCACTCAGAACTGTCTTACTGCTGTAGTCAGAGCAACAGAGTTTGTGCTTGTCCTTTTATTCTAAGGGGCGGGGGAGGGCAGAAAAGAGGGCTTGATTTTCCTATGGCTTAGTCTTTGCTAGTCATTTACAGCTGTACAAAGGGAGTATAAAATGAAACCATTCTGAACTGGAAACATTTGGCACCTATTCTGCAGAGGAAGATGTGTCTATACAAAGTTTAAATCCATAGAGAATCAGGCCGGATGCTTTCTAAATACACTATGAGGTTGCGTCTTCTATATATTTTGAGAGGGAAGAATTGATGAGAAAGTGAATTCAGCCAGGTGGGAAGTTTTCACTAATCTATTTGTCCCTCTACGACCTTCCCCCATTGGGATGTTTGTATTAGGAGTGATCTTGTTCTTCTTTGCCACTAAAAAGTTGAAACTTTTTTTAAGTTAATAAAAGCCTTAACATTAAAACTATATGGGACAAAATGGCAGAGTAGGCAGTAAATTGATCCAGACAGGAAGAGCCTGCTTCTGGTTTGATAAAGTTATGTAATTGTTGCAGCCCTCTTTAAATTTCTCAGTCTTAAAGTGTTAATCATTTTAAAGACTGGTCAGTTCCTATATGTTGTTTATGGGTCTTTACAGTGAGACATGCCACCTAGAGGAATGGTTTCTAGCCTTGGAACACAGGGCCAGGTAGGGACTCTTGCCTAGTACATGTTCAAGCAGACTTAGTGTCCCCTCTGTTAAGCAAAACCCCCTTATCCCCTCTCTGTCTTCCTCTCCCCACTGCTCATTCTTGGTTGCTGTCTCACTGGGAACCATTGAGAAAGGCAGGAGGAGATAGCATGTCTGGCAAGAGCAGGTCTTGAGGGAGAGGCTGTTGCAGAGTCTAGAGCAGTTCCGTGCTTAGATGTTGAGTAAACACTTGGGAAGAACAGGATGGGGAACATGAGGCTCCCCACCCACTGGGATTTCAGGCATTGGGAAGGCTGAGGAGAAGGCAGGGGTCTTGTTGGGATTAGGGGAGAGCCCAGAAGTGAGGTGGGGTAATTTCAGGCAAGTAGAAAGAGAGTGAATTTGGATCACATTCCTCCTCTTAGAATCATAAAGACCAAGATCCTTAGGTTTCTAAAGATTTAATGGACCCAAAGTGAGTATGAGTGTGAGTGTGGAAGAGCAAGCTATAAGGAATGGAACAAAATACAAGGCGAGTTTAGTAGCTAAAAGACTAGTATTGTAAAAACAGAAAATATTTGGCATAATGCTAAAATTACTGGACTGGCACATTAGTGTGGCAGAGTTGACTGACTTAGAGGATATACTGCCATTTTAATTAACAGGCCAGATAAATTTAAGGAAATCAGAAGGATTAAGATAAATGTACTGAAATGCTGGTCTTCTGTTCTTTTCTATACATGGAGGATGAGCATGTGTGCTGTATTTTGGATTAGGCATTTGAAAAAAATAAACATCTATAAAACTCTTCTAGCAGCTGTTTGCAGCATATGGAACTATATCATCCTATCACCCATTCTTTAAATTATAAACTACAAATATTTTCAGTAGTTAACTCAGTTACAGAATACCAATAATAGATTTGAGGTTTAGTGATTAATCTCTTGGATTAAGTTATTTCCAAATCACTATATTTATTAGACTGTTGGGCCCCTCAAATATTAGATGGCGAACGAGTGTTCTCCATACTCAGTCTGTGTAATATTTTCAAAAGCACTCAGTATTGGCCTAACTCTTCTCCCAGTGAAGTCTATGGGAATTTTCCATTGACTTCAATAAAAGCAGATTTAGGTCAGCACTGAGCACTTTTGAAAAATCCCACTCTTTATTATACACCATCTAGCATATCTCTTTATCTGTCTATATTGACGGTGGTCAGTGTGAGAAGCATTGATTTCACACCTACAGTGCAGGTGCAAATATCCATTGTGGTGCCAGTACAGGCAATACTCTTATTTTCTTTTAAACCATGCTATGAACATGTTATGGGGTGTCTATCTCACACAGGTGAACATAGGATTAATGGAAATCAGAGCTCAATTAGTCCACCCCTGGTTGCCCCTGGAGGGAGGGACAGGCCTAGTTAATGAGGAAACCTAGCTGGAGAAGCGTTGATTGTTGTTATAACCAAAGGAAGTCTGAAGCAGATGCAGGGTGCAGGGAGAGAGGGCAAAACTCTGCAGCCACTCTCCTGATAGCAAGGAGTGAAAAAAACTGTAAGGAACTGAAGACTCTTGCTAGGTGAGGAGAGAACCAAGGAAAAACTTGATAGGAAGAAGTCCAGGGAGGTAGTAGCAAGAAGGAAGGGGAGAGAACCTTGTCTGGCTGTCCTAGAATCCCTAGACTTTGGGAACTCTGTGTAGATGGCAGGCCTAAGTCCCCCTACCAGCCAATGGTAAGGTGGCATGAAGCTTCTAAGAAGGCGAGATGGACTACTGGAAGCCCTGAGAAAAGTCTGTATGAATCACTGGGCCCAGAACTGGGGGAAGCAGACCAGACAGAGAGTTTTTTGGTGTATTTTGCAGGACTTCCTGTTATCCTGAAAGGCGGGGGCTGGGCAGAGGGCCTAACCATGAGAACAGGTGGACTACCATTGGACTGGAGCAACTATTGGCAGGGGGCACTAGAAAGGAGAGAGCCTTCTATGCCACACCCAGCTGCGAGGGGGCGCTCTAGCAGTGAGTCCACTCTTTTACAAAGCATTAACACAGCCTTAACATATAACATTTGCTATGTTACCAGTGTTTAATGCAGTGGAATTTTATTTCAGTGTGGGAAATTTAATCCCCACATGGGGCAACCTGTTCTTTAAAGTTGTTGTATGTTAGGACTGACCCACACACCCACTTCTATATGTACAGTTCTGCTGTACTGATCCCTGCCACTACAGGGCTATTTGTGTTACTTTCTCTCCTACTAGACCTAATGTGTAAAAGCAAGAAGATTCCATAATAGTTGTACTGGTGCTGGTTCATGGTTGATGTGCCTGTAAAGGCAAAGGCTGATTGACCACAGCAGATGCATTGTCACATGAGCCATACTAATTCCTTTGCTAATCATAGCCACCTTAGTTCTAGACATTTCCCCATTGCTATCCATTTTGTTCCAGATCTGCTGGTCTACAAACAAACAAACAAACAAAATCTCCTCACAATATCAGACTGAATTTAAAAGCTTGTCCTGGCTTCTGAGAAATATTCTATGAATTTACCATGATAAGGATAAAACCAAAACAGCACCATTAGATTTACAATAAAAGCATCTCTTGGTAGTGAAATATAAAGTCTTTTTCCCCTGTTCAGCTCTCACTAAAGTATAATGCAGTATACCCTGTTAGGAGGTCATTGTGTAATATAGACTCTGTTGGAAATTCCACTTTTCACTGAGCTATAAGTTGTAAGAAGCTATGATATTTGTTGCTATGCTGAATTCTTGAAGCAATATTACCTGGGCTATGTTCTACCAAAACTAAAACATTGCCAGCTAATATAATTTCAAACTTGCTAGCCTGCCTCATGATGGGGCATTTCAATTGTATTTAACTAGATTGAGTCAACGCAATTGAAAAACACACCCTTTTTGCTCATCAAGACAGAGCCTTGGTGACAGCCACATGGAGTATATGTGAATTTAATAAAGGGTGAAATTATACTCATAAAGGTTAATAGGAAAAACAGCTTAGAAAGCAATTGACAACCAACAGTGCATACAAAAAATAGGAAACTCAAAATATTCTTAGCTAGTTGTCACCTCACCTACTCTATTCAAAAAGGAAAAAAAACTTCTTATAAATACTATCATATTCTGGATCCATCGCTCAGAAACTTATTATGAGCTGTACTATTTTGGATCTTTATTGGAGATTAAAGTAAACTTGTTTATGATGATGAAATCTCAGGTTGATGTAGATATATGAGAATTCAGGAAACTATTGGTAAGCACATATATGTGAGGTCAAACCAAGGCAAGACCCACAAACACAATTACATGTCGATCAGACAGAATTGTCCATGACCATTGCTGGCTGTTGTCTCCTTGCTTCGTTCTGTTACCATATTTCATATATGGTGTTAGTGCACCTTGCTCCAAAGCAGTAAACAGCAATATGACAAATATGCTACCACCTTGCTCTCTCGTGGGCTGTTGCTTCCCAGGTGCTGGGGTTAAACTGACACGCTTTCAAATTTGACTTTATGTAGTTTGTACTGATCATAAAAATGGGTGATTTGCTCTAACTGACTGTAAAATATGGCCTTGGTAATTCTTGAGTCAGCCATACAAACAAGATGTCCAGACTAATGCAACTGAACTTTTATGAGCATGTTTGAATGCCAGGCATCTGGCAACAATTAAGGATTTCAATATTGGGAATCTTGTCCCAATGTTCAACCCCGCAAAGAGACCAAAGACAGCACATATAGAACTGATTGAGTTTCCTAATGTGGCAGCCATATGTTGTCCTTGTCTAACAACCATATAGAAGCATTGTAAGCACGGCTATCCAATAGACATTTAACTTTGTGCTTATTTTTGACACCCCATAGTACCACAGGCAATGTGACAGCATTCCAAATGCAGAATTGGCCTTGGCTATGCAATGCGTAATCTCATCATCAATTGTGGCATTCTGTGACAGCATACTCCCTAGACAGCAAAATTTCTCCATGGACTTCAGAGTATTGTTGATATTAATAGATATGCGAATCCCATGGTGTGGGCTGACAGCAGTACAGGTTTATAATAGGAAGGGAAGCATGGAGAAGAAGATTCCCAGAAAGAATATTCCCCAATAGAATATTCCCAGAAAGGAAGAAACAAAATGTAGCTAAAAATTAGTTGTACTAACCCATCTTGTATACTTATACACTATGATATTTGTGTATCTTAAATATATCTATCTTTATTACTTAGATAAACACAGAAAATACAATGTTATAAATAAATGACTCAAGTTTCCAAACTTGCTTTTTGACATCATATAAGCCTAATGGCTCTTTAATAGTCTTTAATAAAAATACTGATCTTTAAGCCAATGCTTAGTACCCTAACTACCTGGTAATTATAAACACACAATGACTTCAAGAAAAGTTTATACAAAAGAAGCACAGAACAATCTCCAGTATTCACGTCTTTCCAAAATGGATGTATCAAATAACTGCATATGAAGGTCAATCTTTTGTAAATATGAGTTCCATGGATTTTAGCAGTGACATTGTTACTAGCTTTAGTGGTAGCAGTGTGACAGAGGGTATGTCTACACAGCAAAGAAAATCCCAAGGCTGGCTCATGCCAGCCGACTTACGCTTGGGTTGTGGGGCTGTTTCATTGCTATGTGGACTAGGGTGACCAGACAGCAAATGTGAAAAATTGGGACGGGGTGGGGCGGTAATAGGAGCGTATATAAGAAAAAGACCCAAAAATCAGGACTGTCCCTATAAAATTGGGACATCTGGTCACCCTAGTGTGGACTTCTGGGCTCAGCCTAGCTTGGCTTTTCCATTTCACTGTATGCAGCAAGACTGTACATTTTAATGAACTGTGAGGAAATCTTAGGTAGGCTGTATCTTCGTGTGATGCTGCTCTAATCATCCTCAGTATTTTGCTTTAGAACAAGACCCACCCCTCAACATTAGCAAAGAATATCAATTTTTAAAAATGGAAACTGTTCTGGGAAACCTAAATTACAAATCCCAAGAGCTCTGAAATGAAGAATAAGGAAATGGCTCTCTCCCTTTGGGCATGACCTTTCACTTTGAATGGATTCCACAGAATACAAAGAAGAATCATCTTTTATTTAAACAGGAAGCAACTGGAGGCAGTTTGGGACTCCTGGGAATATTTAAACACACACTGAGAAAGAAATTGAAAGCATGAGGATTTCAAGGACAGAACATCAGTGATCTTTGCCTTTAACGTGATACCTAGTCCTTCTGACACAGTGAGCAAAAAATAGCATTTATCCTTTCATCAACACATAGCAGTAGTAATGTAGCTGTCTGTGGAAAAGGCTGAAAATAGAGACAGTGCAACTCTTCTGGCTTTCTGAAAGGACTGAACACTGGTGGAGGATTCCATTAAAAGTTGCATTAGGGTAATTTAATTCCTTTAGACCAGTTCCATTCACAACTCTTCCTTTCTTCCATCCTACAGTTTGTTGAATCGATAGCCATTAGAGTGAATGAGACTCAACTGTGAGTAGATGCATTTGCAAAACTGACTCACTGCAGTAAGTGCAGACGTCTACTTAAGGAAAAATAAGGAGCCAGGTTTGTATTCTAAGCAGAGCTGGGCAAAATGTTCATAGCAAAACCAGAACCTGAAAGTACAACCTCCAGGGTGTACACTGCACATCATCCAAAAGAGACGAATCCCGTGAACCAGAGACTTGATGCTGCTCCTGTTGAAAACAGTGGGAGTTTTGCACTAGCTTCCATGAGAGTAGGAGCAGGCCCCTCAAATGCTTTGTTTCTCAGAAATCTAAGTCTATTAATTTGATCGGGTGTTCCAGGTTATAGCAGATGGAAGGCAGCTTTTAATTTCTTTCTGCTCACTGTTTTTTTTCATCCATGCTACTTTAGGGCCCTGTGTTACATTTGTAGCTTAATCTTTCTCACTGCTGCTTCTATTTTAATTGCTAAAGAACCCTTCACTCCAACCCACTCTACTCACGACCTCTACAGGCACAGTGGGACAGCCGGGTCTGAGTGCCATTCAGGTGCAAGGAATGTGTGGGAAAGGATGGAGTCTTGGCTGAGCCTGCAACTGACACAGAAGTGCGCAAAGAGTAATCTGCAAGTGGTCAGGGTCAATAGTAGATTACTTGCCCTGGGAAGCAGGGAAGAAATAGTGACTCTAGGACGGTGTTTCTCAAACTGGGATCGCCACTTGTGTAGGGAAAGCCCCTGGTAGGCCAGGCCGGTTTGTTTACCTGCTGTGTCTGCAGCTCCGACTGATCGCGGCTCCCACTGGCCGCAGTGCACTGCTCCAGGCCAATGGGAGCTACTGGAAGTGGCGTGGGCCGAGGGACTTACTGGCCGCCGCTTCCAGCAGCTCCCATTGGCCTGCAGTGGCAAATCGTGGCCCGTGGGACCGGCAATCAGCCGGACCTGCGGACGGGGCAGGTAAACAAACCGTCCTGGCCCGCCAGGGGCTTTCCCTACACAAGCGGCGACCCCAGTTTGAGAAACATTGCATTATTTTGAAGTTGAAAGATTAAATATTGACAGTATATTCTTCATGAGATAGTCATAGAGGAAAAATATTGCACAGAAATTTACAAATCTCCTGAAATAGTGAATTTGAGAATTTTGCAATCTGTTCATAAACTTTTCAGGGACAGAAAATGCAATGAAATTTTGAATTACAATATTATGAGCAAGGATCCTAGAAATCCGTTTGCCACAGAAAAACGTGGAAAAATGCAGAATTTGTGTTTTTCCAGAGAATCTTTAGCTTTTATATTTTGTGAAAAAATAAAAACATATATTAACTATTAACTAAGGTTTACTGAAAGTACCAGTGTCACTTATTCACAACCTCCCCAGCTTGTGGTTGATTTTTGAATGCGCTTTAAATTTACATAGCTAACCATACTCTAATAAACTGCTTCTAGTGTATAGGTGTACATGTTTTAATGTATCTCAAATTTCACTTCACCCTCCAGGCATGAGTAATTAAAGTTATAAAAAAATGCTGAACACTTTAAAAATCACCCCTAAAGACCTAGTCACTGAGTTTCACATGGACAGATTTCACGTTGATGGTAATGTGCTGTTCTGTACTGTATGCAGCAAGGCTGTAGATTACATTATAAAGCAGACAATTGTAGAACACATGGAAAGCGCTAAACAAACTGACTGAAAAGAAATGAAAACTAGAGGCTGAAACAGCAGGGCCATTGACAACAGTAAAGAAACAATGCACTGTGACTGGATCATTCAACTGTTTTACAACTGTAAATATATCAATAAAATATTGTGTTCAGCTGATACCTATATATATTGTAGCTAGGGAAACTAAATTTCAGCATTCATTTTATGTTTTTTATTGGAGAATTTTGCTTTTTTATCATGGAAAACTAGGATCCCTGGTTAGGAGTTATAACTTGCTGAATAGTGTGCTAATGAGATAATTGATTAATGAGTTTAATGATAATTTTGTTTGCATTATTTTAGGGAGGGATTATAAACATATATGAATTTCACAAAATGTTGTAAATAAAATATTCACAAATACTTTTTCTGCTCTTTGCTTTGTGCTAGTTATAAATTATTAACCTACCTCTAATGTTTACATTTTGGTTTTAAATCTTCATGATGGAGGGTAGGATTCAGCATTTTGTGATAAGTACTGTTTTTTTCCTAATAAAAGCTCCTCAAACAATGGTAAAAGCTGGGTGTGATGCAGAATGCATGGATAGAAAGTATGAAAGCTTGAGTTTAATATGGCTCAAGGCAGGAGAAATAGCCGATAAAATGGAAATAAAAATTGATGGGAGACAATGTTATTTTAAATGAGGTTACCAATGACAATGAGAAATGACAGGGAAAAAACTCATATTAGGAAATGCCAGGTTAGTAAGTGTTCCTGGAAACACTGTGACAATTTGTTTTTCCCTGCAATTTTGTCTTATGTATGTGAAGAGAAAGACCTGCCTTGAAGCATGAGGTGTCTTGTTCCTTGAAGCATCAGTCAGTTAACACCATGTACTTGTGGGAAATGCAACAGAATGTGACCTAACATGTTTTAGACTTAGCCAGGAAATCAGAGCTAATGGTTACATTTCAGGAATTGTGGGCCCACTTACCCCTGCTGCAGGATGGACGGCTGAATGAGAGGATACTTCCCTGATCATTTGCCCCGCCCCCTTCACATGCTAGGACCAGCTCACAGATATGCAGATTCCCTCTAGAGTCACAGGAGGCCCCAGCTCTCTTCACATGGGTCTACTGTCTTGATGCCTTCTGTAGGACTCTGGCAGGCCCAGCCATGGCTTCAATGGATCACATTAACAGGACTTCCAGTGGGTACCCAAGGGCGCTCTCCCTTTAAGAATCTCCCCAGTGCTGAAGTGGGGCTGTAGAAAGCTAATGAAGCATGGTACTGCCCTGAACTCCGCATGACCAGTATGGGAGGATGATGTGTTTTTTACCCTTACCCTTACCTGCTATTTTTGAAAATATAGGTGAATGTCTTTCTTAGTTGACTTATTTAGTTCATATCCCAAAAACACAGCAGTGTCCCAAAAGCACAGAATTCATAAGCAACAAATGGGAGGGTGTAAGGAGCCATACCATATTGATTCTCCTTTTTGTATACATTGGATACATCAAGGTTCTAATTCTGCAAGAACCTGAGTGGTTCCACTGGCTTCTCGAATGCTTAAAGTTAGATTGAACTAATAGACCTTAATGCTTATGTGCTTGAAGTTAAGCATGTACGTAATTCTCTATAGAATGGGGTCCAAGATAGATGAAGAAAGGTTCAAAAAGATAGGGCCATGCAAAAAATATCGTGCAAACAGTGAAACATGTTTTTGATGATTTTGTGATTGTTTTATTCTATTTTCATATGAATTTTCCCAAACAAATTGTTTTCCCTGCAAATGAGAGAAGAATTTGGTGGGCTTCCAGGTGGAATTTTGCCTATTTTTGCCATGTCTATGTGTGTGCAGGGGGAGGGGTACTTTAACAGAATTTGGCGATATATTGCACTTGTCCAAAGTTGCAAGTTCTGGTGACAATACACATGCAAATTTGTTTTCAGATGAAATGCTGGCAACTGATTGTTTTGCACAGTTCCAGTTTTCCAAGATTACATCAGGCCTGATTCTTTACTCATTGCACTACTTTTACTCTGACATATTTTCAGTGATTTCATTGGCATTACTTTCTGTTTACTCCCTTGTACTGTAAGTTAAAGGAGAATTGGGCTCATCTTGTATAAAATTCTTCTATTTGATAACAGTAAGTGCCATCCATTCAAATCAAATACTAATATGAATTGTATTGTAAATACAATCAAATTAAAAACCGGTTATTGGGACAAGTTCATCCTATTGCAACTCTACTGACTCAAATGGAGTTTACCACTGTGACTTTGACCTACTAAGACCTGATTCTCTTCTCAGCTTCAGTAATATAAATGTAATTCCAGACATTAATAGTTACTGTTGTAAAACTGGTGTAAGTGACAAGAGACTCAGATGTATTGGGACAGAACCTCAGCTGGTGTAAATCATTGAAGTCAATTGATTTTTGATTTCTACCGGCTGAAGATCTAACCTACGATGTTTAACTTTTATACTGCACTGAAATCTGTTAGGGTTTCAATTCCTTTCCAATAAAGAATGGGTTGTACTATCTGCAGGCAGAACAAGCACAGGGGGCCTCTTTCTATGTCTTCTCCCACTCATACATAAGCTCTGCTACTGTTCCAATCATCTGTCCTTTCAGCGAAATGACAAACCACTCTATTCTGCAATCAGCAGGCAGCCTACACATGTGCCAGCTTATTTGTTTTGCATAGACCCAACATGCCCACCTCCACAATTACAGAAGCCTGTTCCAGTGATTAAAAATTGTGAACGAACTGCAGTGCACATGACTCAAGTTCCACAGCATCAATATTTCAATGACTGGTGTTGATTCACCATTAAGCGGAGATTTTATTTCTCTTTCCTATGATATACATTTGACTCCAGGAATACCTTAGAAAAAGGTTAATAAACTACAGTAATCGTAAAAGTTGTGCCTCTCCCTTCCATCCTAGATGCTTTTGATAATCCCACTAGGCACCTACCTGCCTTTTGGGGCTCCTAAAAAACTGCCTCACCTGCCTAAAACTTGTACATATAGGTAGACAGAGATGCCGAGTTGCCTCTAGAATTTCTGGAGATCTTACTATGCACCATTGAGTTCAGTTCCTCTTCTAAGAATTTAAGAGTGGAACTATTCCCATAGCGCCACAGTGAGCTAATTGGTCTTCATACTCAGGAAAACACTGATTCACAGTGATATAGTTTTCATATGCTTTTGGCAGGTAAACTTCATAAACAGCCCCGTGTATCCCAACCTCAGGGAGATGAGTCATAAGTGCCTGGAGGAGTGAAATGATTACAGAGAAGAGCATATTTTAGCTGAAGAAGGAAATAGCTTTCATTATCATTAGACTGGCAGAATACTTGACAGTAATAGCTATATCAAAGATTTTTCCTGTTCCACATGTCAGAAAACCAATGGGACCCTTCCTCTAGTGAAGTCTTTACATCGATGGAAAAGAAGATAGTCCTTCAATTGATGGATGCTGTAATGTTGATAGAAAATAATAGATGGATAAGCAGAGAATAGTCAACAAAAGGAAACCCACTAAGTATATTCATTTTAGAGGGAAAATTTATTTTTAATGTGCTGCTTGGAGCACAAACACAAATGAACTTAATTAAAGGTAAATGAAGCAATACCTTGAGAAGATTATAGATACAGTACAGATATGCTTTGCTGAAAAATAATTTATTATCCTAAAATAGAAAATTAAGGGTAATAATATTTTTTAACTACACTGCTTGTAAGCTATTGAAATAAATATGTGGGGACTGCATAGTACTCATAACTACTGTTACACTACTACTCCTGTAGGTAGTCTCCACCAGGAGGTTGAAGACTGAACAGCCATAAGAGACTGATCTTGCCTCACTTTAGAGATAATGAACCAGATTCTGTGCTCTAATGTGGCTCCTTTGTACTAGTCAGCCAGCATAAAAGAATTGCAATGTGGGCTGACCAACTCGGAATGCCCCCGTTGAGGGTTTCCTAGAGTATTAACATGAGGCTGAAATCTGTTATTCTACTGCTTCTTCCAAGAAGACAATTCCCCCCTTAGAATAGTTTAAAGATTTCACAGATTCAAAGCTTGGGGGACTATGGAGGCTCCCACATCCTGTGTGGAATAAGAATATATGCAGAATGGGATTTTGAAAAGTGTTGAGCATTGGGTCTAACTGTATTCCCTCATTGAGGTCAAAGGTAAAACTCATTAGCATCAATGGAAGAAGAGTTAGGCCAACACTGAGCAGGTTTGAAAATTCAACTGTAAAATAAATTAGTAGCATAGTCGACATAGTGCTTTAAGAGAAGATCATATATTGGCTCATATAAACTAAAAGGAAGGTGGCCTCTCTCATTCTGCAGTCCAAGATCATCTGCAAAAAATGACATAATAAATATGCATATGGAATGGATATCCTTTTTATATGGGAGCTACCATTGATGTACAAAATATCCCTAAATCAGGAACAGACAGGCTGGGGCCACCATCACTCACACTGAGTAGAGCTTCACTCCTGAAATATTTCTATTTATTTCAGTTAGACTAGTCGAGGGCTAAGGCCTTGCTCAACATGACTAAGGTTGGCTCAGTCTGCCTCTAAAAAAGAATAACCTTGCTCTACTTTTGATTGCTTTAAAACAAGAGTATTGAAATATCATATTTTCCAATACATGTTTATATTCATGCTGCTCTATAGAGGAAAGCATTTTGATATGCCAACATTTTCGTTGCATGACGTACAAAAGTATATTTCACAATATGTTTAATTTTCTTAACAGTTTAGCTTAATAAGTCTGAAATTTCAAGCTAGGGCTATTTACAGTCACTGCACAACCCAGTGCATCATATGTCCCACATGAATGGAAGGTTTTCAAACCTCTGATTTGCTGGGTAGTTACTAGTGAAATGAATCCCTAGCTACTGATAACATTTACTGCAGCAGAAAGAATATGAGTCAAGTGGCTTTTAGTTTGAGTAGAAATATGTTTTCTCTATCGCTCCCCACCTTCCTTTTAGTGTCTGAAAGCCAATAAGGTTTAGTTGCTCTGTGAATATCCAGTCTTATTAAGCATAGCTACATATGTAATATTTATTGAATGCTGTCAACATGACTGAGTTATAGAAAACACAGATTGTAAATTCTCTGAGCAGCTGAGTTAATATTTTATCAATAACCATACATGAAGTATATGATGAGTTCTCAATAGTGCAAACAAAGATGCATAAAAAATGTCACTATGCTGTGGCTTGCCATACGGATCTAATGTGACTATAACTATGAAGTAATAATATTCTTAGTGTTGCCTACTGAATGTTCAGTCACTCACTCTGAGTGTCACAATAGTGATCTTAACCAGGTTAGGGAAAAAAATCCCTCATTACACCTGGTTTAATCCAATGGGGAATCTAGGGTTAGCACCTGGAAAATTCCAGACATTAGGCCTTCCTTCCTTTTGTGTGTTTTGCACAGAAATAACTAATTTTAAAATCACAGACGTAACAGGTGGTTTATTTACAGTGAAATGTACAGCCAAAGATGCGGGAGGGAGGGAGAATTATTTTTTAGGAAGAAGGATAGTCTTGTGCTCAGTTTTCATTTCCACCTTTGTCACAGGCTTCCTGTGGACAAAACACATCCTCTTGTCTCAGCGTGCCTATCCTTAAAATGGAGATAAATAATTCTTATTTACCCTAAATACAGTGTTCTTGCTGGGGACCATGAAAGTGTCCAGCCAAGTTGCCACAGAACTGGTCTCTCTCATTCTGCATGGGAATTTAAACACACTGGTCTGATTCAGCTCTTCTCAGGATAGGTCCAGTTCAGTCCCTTTGGTCTGTCTGGATAACCCAGGTCTGGTAACTCTCCTCTCAGGATAGCTCATGTCTCATCCAGCCTCTGCTTCCCAGAGAATCTGTCTGGCCTAGTACTATTCAGGGATGCTCCAGTCAGGTATGGCTTTTCTTCTAGAAGCAACGACAGAATGGTCCCAAATCCCCATCCTTGAAAGGCAGATTGAGTCTGGTCCAGCTTTTCTCTCCTGGGCAGCCCCCTTGTAATCTCACTGCTGCAATTCTTTGCTCAGGTTGTTACCACAATGGCTGATTTGCTGGTGCATTAGACAAGAGGAGGAAGTATTTGTCTGCCTAACAGCAGAATCTCACTAGCTACCTCCCATTTTCTTGCATTGTTGTATTCTTTAGTAAACATTCCGGAGTCAGGCTGGTTGGAGAGAAGATGTAGCCAATTTAAGTGTCCTCCTAAAATTATTGATGGGATTTTTCATTTTTAATAAATATATAGACATGATCACAAACTGTTTTTGACCATTATAACTATATTGGTTAGAGCTGGTTTTTTTTAACTGATACTGATACACTCCAAACCATATTATGGACATAGTTACACTGGTATAAAGATGCCTTATACCAATATAGCGTATTCTCCTTCACATATGGGAATAAGTTATACTGGATAACCATTTTTAGAGGGTTTCTAGTGACTTAACTATATCAGTATTTGAATGCGGTGCAAAGCCTATTTTTTTTCTCAGCTTTTTGCCTATAAGAAGGGAAGAAGGGGAATGTACCTTATCACTGACAGAGAGATTTATTTGCATACATGTGCTTTATTGTACTGTGTGCATGCATCCTGAGCCATGGGGAAGAGCACATTTTACAAATTTAAAAATAAATGACAATTCCTCACCACCACACACAAACTTGTGCTTTCTGTCCTCCAAAAGCCTGTACATTCCAGACAAGGCCTTATCATGAAAACTCAGTGCCTTATAGATGTTGCAGTTCTCTTGCTGTACTTTGGATTATTTTTTTTTTAAATTCATGCTCCACTTGCTGTCTTCACCTGGGTGAACTTGAAAGCTAGTGGATTATGAAGGTGCAACCGCACATTTCTTTTCAGGAAGCAGCAAATTGCAGACTTCAGAGTGTCTGTTATTTTAGTAATGTTAGTTATTTCTAGAAATCTTTGACAAAAATTATGTTTTCCACTGGAGCAATCTGATTTTGCTTACTCTTTACACGTTCATATGTTTTATTTAAATCTTTGATCTACCAATATTTTACAGCATTCACTATGCACTACAGTGCCTGCTATAATTTAAGTTGTGAAACAATTACCATTTATAACTGGTTTTACTCACTCATAACTTTGAAGTATTCTTATTTTGGAATTAAATTTTCCTTGTCTGATTACTAACAAATTATGATTTTTTGAAGTTTGAGAATAAAAGAATAGCTTGTTTTGAGTAAAGGCACTTATCCCCATTGTAACCACATTCTGTGACCATACTTTAATGAAAATGAGAGTTTTGAAAATGAAGGGGTTTTGCATATGGCGTAGATCTCCTCAGTGAAGAGTGCATGTTGGCCTGTATTACATGTATAAACAAAACTGGGTTTGATTTAACAAAGTTATGAGCATTTGAAAATATGCAGTAATGAGTATACAGAGAAAGGAACATCATTTGAGGCTTGTCCATTGAAGTCAGTAAGAATCTTTCCATTGACTTCAATGGGCTTTGGAATAGGTTCAGTGTTATACAGACTTTCCTTCAGGAGAGATGGATGGGTGAGCAGCTCAGGAAGTAGGTGGTTTTAGAAACAGGTTACAAGGCAGAAGATGAGCAAAGTTTCGGGTTCAGATACACATCTCATAAATTAAACATAATTGATTCTGTTCCACTTCACACTAAACTCATTGATTTTGCATAGTTTCGAAGATACACACCAAAAATTCTCTCAAAACTGGTTTCCGCTTGCCTTCGGTGGCTTCCAAATGTTAGTGAAGCTTTCAGGAAGTTTCTTTTGAGTATATAAAGCCAGATTCTAATCTCAACTACCCAAGAATATATCAGAAGTTACTCATCTAAAGTCAGTGATGCTACCCCCTATGTATCAGAGGTGTAAATGAGATTAGAAAAGGTCCCCATGATTGCAATGAAATGCTAAATCAGAACTAAGATTAGTGGTTCCATGCAAAGTTGACAATATTTCCAACAGCTCTTTCTACATTCACTTTTGTCAGCGTAGACACTCTGTCCCTGATCTAACTCCACTGGAGCCATTAGAGTTAGACTAAGGTGAAACTGGCCCTTTACATTTTAGCCCTATATACTATTTTGGCTGTTTTAAGGCACCTCTCCACCTTGGTGTTCTCCATCTCATTTCAAGTGTCATCCTTGCCTCTTAATTTCCTTTAGCATTCTTATTTATTATTGAACTCTAACTGTATTATTGTCAGCAACTCTTTTAAGAATGTTGGGGTACAGTTAGTAGGAAAGCTACTATAGGAAATATATTTTATTGTATTGTTCTGAACTGATTTTCCTCTTGGTTTTACCCAGATCAAACCTACAATGCCTTTCCATTGGGTGAAAGTGGGACAATCTTCTAGAGTAAATAAATGTGTCTTCAAACATTCACTGCACATATATAAATGGATTAAACTTGAGAATCATAGAAAAATAAAACCTATTTATTTCATAATGGTCTGCCTACTGATTCAGCACCCTCTTTCCCTCTGCTATAACTGAAAATGGATACCTACTGCTCCTGTAATTGCAGAACTACAATAGCAACTCTCCGACATTGATCATCAAGCTATGCCCAGTCATCAATCCCTGGTCCGAAACATTCCAGTAAATGTAAATTCCTGTCAAAATATGTCTTTTGATGAGTCCTTTATTTTCTTCAAGGGGAAAAGAGAATTATTTTTTATAGACTATATTCCCAGGAAGTGTACCCAGAATACAATCAGACTGTACAAGATGGGTCAGAATTCCACTTGATGTACTCACTGAATCTATGCCAAGTATCAGAGGGTAGCCGTGTTAGTCTGGATCTGTAAGAGCAGCAAAGAATCCTGTGGCACCTTATAGACTAACAGACGTTTTGGAGCATGAGCTTTCGTAGGTGAATACCCACTTCCTCAGATGCATGTAATGGAAATATCCAGGGGCAGGTATATATATGTATGCTAGCAAGCAAGCTAGAGATAACGAGGTTAGTTCAATCAGGGAGGATGAGGCCCTGTTCTAGCAGTTGAGGTGTGAAAACCAAGAGAGGAGAAACTGGTTCTGTAATTGGCAAGCCATTCACAGTCTTTGTTCAATCCTGAGCTGATGGTGTCAAATTTGCAGATGAACTGAAGCTCAGCAGTTTCTCTTTGAAGTCTGGTCCTGAAGTTTTTTTGCTGCAGGATGGCCACCTTAAGGTCTGCTATAGTGTGGCCAGGGAGGTTGAAGTGCTCTCCTATAGGTTTTTGTATATTGCCATTCCTAATGTCTGATTTGTGTCCATTTATCCTTTTCCGTAGAGACTGTCCAGTTTGGCCGATGTACATAGCAGAGGGGCATTGCTGGCATATGATGGCGTATATTACATTGGTGGATGTGCAGGTGAATGAACCAGTGATGGTGTGGCTGATCTGGTTAGGTCCTGTGATGGTGTCGCTGGTGTAGATATGTGGGCAGAGTTGGCATCGAGGTTTGTTGCATGGATTGGTTCCTGAGCTAGAGTTATTATGGTGTGGTGTGCAGTTACTGGTGAGAATATGTTTCAGGTTGGCAGGTTGTCTGTGGGCAAGGATTGGCCTGCCACCCAAGGCCTGTGAAAGTGTGGGATCATTGTCCAGGATGGGTTGTAGATCACTGATGATGCGTTGGAGGGGTTTTAGCTGGGGGCTGTATGTGATGGCCAGTGGAGTCCTGTTGGTTTCTCTCTTGGGTTTGTCTTGCAGTAGGAGGCTTCTGGGTACACGTCTGGCTCTGTTGATCTGTTTCCTTATTTCCTCATGCGGGTATTGTAGTTTTGAGAATGCTTGGTGGAGATTTTGTAGGTGTTGGTCTCTGTCTGAGGGGTTAGAGCAGATGCGGTTGTACCTCAGTGCTTGGCTGTAGACAATGGATCGTGTGATGTGCCCGGGATGGAAGCTGGAGGCATGAAGGTAGGCATAGCGGTCGGTGGGGTTTCGATATAGGGTGGTGTTAATGTGACCATCACTTATTTGCACCGTGGTGTCAAGAAAGTGGACCTCCCGTGTAGATTGGTCCAGGCTGAGGTTGATGGTGGGGTGGAAGCTGTTGAAATCATAGTGGAATTTTTCCAGAGTCTCCTTCCCATGGGTCCAGATGATGAAGATGTCATCAATGTAGCGTAGATAGAGAAGGGGTGTGAGTGGACGAGAGCTGAGGAAGCGTTGTTCCAGGTCAGCCATGAAGATATTGGCATATTGTGGGGCCATGCGGGTGCCCATAGCAGTGCCACTGATCTGGAGATATATATTGTCATCAAATTTGAAATAGTTGTGTGTAAGTATAAAGGCACAGAGCTCAGCAGCCAGTTGTGCTGTGGCATCATCAGGGATAGTGTTCCTGACAGCTTGTATTCCATCTGTGTACATCGGCCAAACTGGACAGTCTCTACGGAAAAGGATAAATGGACACAAATCAGACATTAGGAATGGCAATATACAAAAACCTGTAGGAGAGCACTTCAACCTCCCTGGCCACACTATAGCAGACCTTAAGGTGGCCATCCTGCAGCAAAAAAACTTCAGGACCAGACTTCAAAGAGAAACTGCTGAGCTTCAGTTCATCTGCAAATTTGACACCATCAGCTCAGGATTGAACAAAGACTGTGAATGGCTTGCCAATTACAGAACCAGTTTCTCCTCTCTTGGTTTTCACACCTCAACTGCTAGAACAGGGCCTCATCCTCCCTGATTGAACTAACCTCGTTATCTCTAGCTTGCTTGCTAGCATACATATATATACCTGCCCCTGGATATTTCCATTACATGCATCTGAGGAAGTGGGTATTCACCCACGAAAGCTCATGCTCCAAAACGTCTGTTAGTCTATAAGGTGCCACAGGATTCTTTGCTGCTATGAATCTATGCCGTGAACAGAAAAGCAGGCAAAAGTAAGAATACCCAAATATTTCGGTTTGTTTCCAAATGCAAATGGCAATACTTTTATGGAATGGCTGAGGTGGCATAGTATTTTGGGTGAAGACATGCAAATGTAGAATCTAATCCCGCTAATGCTATTACATATGGCGTAGTATTTACTAGAATAAGCATCCCCATTGAACTCCTACTAGTGTTGCTCACAGTAAGCATTCCTCTTTGTTTCAAAGTTTTATCTATCTGATGCTACTCCAAAAACTGGCTTATGAACAGTGAAGGGGTTTACCCAGGCCAGATATGCAATCATGTACACCTATATGATCCTATTAGAGCATGGTAAATTCAATCTCTATCCTTCAGTTGGACAGAAGCACATGCTGAAAGTTAAGCACGTTTTGTGTTCTCCTGTATCAAGGCCTGAGCTGAGGAAATCTTTTTTCCTGTACTACAAATTTCAGACCTACAGTTTTGAAAACTAAATGATGGGATGGGGAGGGGGGTGGGTTCTGATTTATGTCTACAAGAGCATGAATTCTACCCAGACTCAGTGATTGGTATTTTCAGTTATATGGCCAGACACTAAGCCCCCAACTACTCAGTGGGGTACACATCAGCAAATTTGGTCTCAAGACACTGCTTAGCTTGACAGCTCCAAACAGCTTTCACAAATTAAAATGCGGTTAGGTATGAATAGACTGAATTCCTGACATAGCTTAGGAGTGACTTGCATGCCAGAGTATACTTTTTTCCTAGAGGAAGGTGTTTTTTTTCTTTGACAAGCTTGTTTAGCATATAGTGGAATTCAAAGAGCAAGTAATGAAACATTTTTGCTATGATAGCAACTGATGAGAAGATTGATGCAAGTGAGGGTTTGCTAGTTTCTTTGGGTCTCCACTTCCAAAATAGAAATTTTTTAAAAGTTGGGGTTCCCTGGCTTGACAAAATTGTCCAGCTAGCAAAGAAAAATGAACAAAATTCTCATAGCTGTATTTTTTACCCCACCATATTTTTATGTTTTTTGGAATCATGTTGCTTTGAAAATTATGTCATGGTTTATTGGGGATTTACCCATGAATATGCCATTTTCAAATTTATTTTTCAAGCCAAGAGAACTGGAAGTTGGGGGAAATCTTGTATTTGCTATAAATCTGAAGTCCCAGCAGAGTGGTGCAGAGTGGCAGTCCCTGAGGTGTTCTGCCTGTTCAGTATTGAGTTAGGCCAGATAATTTCTGGGACTCTGAAGGAGAAAAGCCACATCAGCAACTTCTACAGCAATTGGAAAGATATGTTATATTTTTGGTCTGAGCACCTCACTAAGAGCTTGTCCATACATACTAGGCTGCTGCTGCACAGCTGGTGAAGACACTCTAATAAAACTATCTCTGTGAGAGGCAGTAACTCTGTCGGTGGGAGACGCTCTCCCGCCTACATAGCGCTGTCCACACCAGTGCTTATGTTGGTGTAACTTATGTCTCTCAGGGGAGTGGTTTATTAACACCCCTGGCGCAACATAAGTTATGCTGACATAAGCTGTAGTGTAGACATATCTTAAAACTAATTAAATTAGCTTTGTAACACCCCCTGAGATAGGAATTAGTCTCATCCTCATTTTACAGATGGAGAACTGAGATACAGAAAAGATGAAGGGCCAGATTTGAATACCTTTGCGCCAGTGGTGTAGCACCTCACCTCATGGGCAGACAAGCTGTCAGAATAAGGATACTCTACATGAGTAAGAGTATTAGAATCTGGCCCTAAATAATGTGACCAAGGTCAGTCAGGAAGTCTGTGGTACAGACAGGAATTGAACCAACAGCTATTGAGATGCAGGCTCCTGCTTCAAATCAAGACCATCCTTCTTCCTGCTAATATTGGTTCTGGTTCAGCAAAGCACATAAGCACCTGCTTTAACTTTAAGTGATTTGCTGAACTGGATCCAATTGCAGTCAGTAGGACTGCTGATGTGCTTAATGTTAAGTGTGTACTTAGGTGCTTTGCTAAATTGGGTGAATGACCCTTATACAGACATGTGGAGAAGTGGGGCACACAATGCCTTTGTACCTTCTACCCGTCTTATATCCAGGCAGGTTCCTCAAGTTGATACATATTTGATTTCATATCCCAGTAGCCCATTTAGTCCAATTTTTAAAAGTTACATAACTTGAGAACAGAATTTTAATTGCATTGTGCATTTACTGCACAAAGTCTAGGGTAAATTGGTTGATCTCATTTTAATCTATTTGTCCTTAATCACATTAAATGTCACTCATAAGCACAGAGAATAAATAAGGCACAATTTTCTGTGGCAAAAGGCTGTGGCCTTAGTAGAGGGCCAGATTAACAACAAAGTCAATTAAAATATTATTATATTTAATTACTTAGCTATTTACAGTGCCACAAATGTATACCTAAACTAAGATTACCACCCCACATGGCTTTTCCTGAGTCTACTAAATGGTGAACTGTAGCCTTAATTCCACAGGCATCCTCCATCCACCAAAAGAATCTCTGCTTCATTTAAACCACACTCTCCATCAACAATGAATATGGGGCCAAACTATAAACCACCTTCTGAGCGCCCAGTCAAAGATACTCTTCTTTGTATCACCCTTGGGGGTCTCCGCCCAGTCTAAAACTGCATGACTTGAGAGCACATCTTAATAATCACTGTATCTTACATACAGCTGTTACAATTAAAAAGAGCTGAATGTCTCTAAGTATTACAGAAGGAACTATTCTGCTCTACTTAATAGCATCCAAAGTCCCAACAGAAAGACAAATCCAAACACAGAGTGCTTGGGCAAGCTAATTAGTCAGTAGGCACTTCTCTAAACCTGCCTGCTTATCTTCTTATCTGCAACTATGGGTCATAATTTTGCCTTCAGGCAACCCTTGCAACTTCCTATTTTTGCCTTCATGCAACTTCAGTGAGGCTATCCAAATTTAACACAGAGCAGAATCTGACTCTGTATAATAAATAGCCAGATGCTCCAAATGCGCTCTGATCCATGAACAATGGCAGAGTCCCCTCTAACTACAAGAGCTCACAAGGAACACTGTAAGCAATATCATATTTTTAGTGTCCTTCTTCCTGGCATCCACTTACCCAGTTATCAGTTTCTGACAATAGATGAATAGAGACCTCTCTCCCAGTACATATGATTATAAATTATTCTAAGCAATCATGAAGTGTCATTACGCCCACCTATATTGTATATGGTGGGCCAAAGTAAGCTACAGTGTAACTCTATAGAAATCAACAGAACTATGGAAGACAAGAATTTAGCCCAGCATGCTTGCATGCCTGGAAAATCCACATGAATTTTCCACTGTAGTGCTGTAAGGATGACTCATCTATCTTTGTTTTAGCAACAATACTGAAACAAAGAATAGAGGTATATGCCAAGGGAGGGAGGGAGGACTTTGAGAAAACATGAATCATGTTGAATTGTTGAAGAGCTCAATCTAATCTGAAAATGTATTTCAATAATCTACAAATGAATGTGCCTTTGAGACGAGAAAAGCCATACTTTTTATATTAAATCAGTCCATTCATTTAACAGTTGGATGTGTTGATAGCTGAATTACCATCTGCCATATAACCAGATGTTTTCTATCTATGTTTTAATGAATCTTATTTTTCTAATCAACATTGCACAGAGCAAAAATCTGCTTTTATGAAGAGCTGCATTCTCCTTACCCTGCACTACTTTGGCCTGTCAAAATTATAGTTTAGTTTATCAAATTACTTTATTTATGTGACTTTGCTTCCTTTTATAATATGTATTACACTCTGGTTTATTCCAGAATTCTTTTGCATCCCCTTAGCACTGATGTAGTGATACTACAGGCTTTCCTTGAGCAAAGTTATGGCAATCCGTCTATAATTTGAATAAGAGTTTGCTAATATTGAAATAATTATCTCCTGCTATTACCCGGGGGCTGTAACATAATTACCAGTTTCTGGCATTATATTTGATTCACTAATTACCTTCAGAAATGTTGGTTGGATGTCCACTCTCTGAAAGAATTACACTGGAATTATCCAGCAAAGATCTCACTAAAGCTGTGAGCAAAAAAATATAATGTGATGTGGTGTTTATCATCAATAATGAAGTACAGCCTTTATAATCCTCATGTAACTAATTCACAAATGTTGTAAGTCACAAAAACTGGCAAAGATTGAGTAGCATAGAGAAGTCTCAGACTACTACATTCACAATTGGAGCTGTGTGGGAATTTTTCAACAAACTGTTTTTGTTGGAAAATGCTGATTTGTTGAAACAAACATTTTGAAGGATAAATTATCAGAAAACAAAGTCTAAATGGATAATGTGAAAATAAATGAACAAAATTTATTTTGTGATATATGGTCTTTGACATTTTTGTTTTCATTCACATACTCAGTAATTTGAAAAAGTCAGTGTCAAGGCTGAATCCCCACTCTGTCACTCCAAGTGCAAAAGGTGGGGGCCCACAAGGATACTAAAAATTAATACTTGTCACTCCAGGCTTGTATTACATTCTCAAAGTTACAGCTTTTCTCTGACGTTGGCTTGGTAAATGCTGCCACCACACAAATGCAAAAAAAAAAAAACTTTGAAGACAGGAAGGAGCACTTGGGGTGCCATCAAGCCCTTTCACTACCACCACCACCACGCTCCCTCCAGGGAAGAGCTGAGAAAGAAAGCAAAGGAAAGTAGCTGTGGCTACCAGCAAATTAAACAACATGCACAAACCTCTTAGGACACCAAAAATCCAATCCTGTTCTTAAAAAAGGTAAATTTTATTAAAAACAAAAAGGGAAAAATTACATCTGGAACTTAGGCTTTTTGCTAGATCTTAAAAGAAACAATTACAAAAATCAAGCACCCAAAACAGCTTTCGGGGGTGGGGGTTCAGCTTAAAGGTTACATGCAACAAAAGCATCTGGGGTTAGCTCTGTGCAGATCCACAAGCCAAAATAAGAAATAAACCTGATAGCATCTAGCTAAACATTTCCTATCCAAGTTATTTCTTCTAGATATGGAAAATACTTTTTCATACCTGGTTCAAATCTTACACAGCATTTCTGCTTATAGCATTGCTGCTCCTTGTCCCTGCAGCCCAGAGAACAACAGACACAGGGTAAGTTTCTTTCCCAAATTCAAAAGTTCTAGCTTTCCCATTGGCTCTTTTGGTCAGCTGCCCATTCCTTTTCTTTTACCTGTGGACTTGTTAACCCTTTACAGGTAAAGCAACCAGAGAACAGACACCAAGAGGGATTTTACAGCTAACTGGCTGGCTGGGTGTTCATAAACGGCGACTTTCCCCACCGCCCCCCCCACCGCCCTCATTTATCACACTCAGTTATTCACCAAGGGTCTCCCAGCCATTAATGTGAGTTGGAAAGTTGTTTTGGGGGTGAGGGGAAAGTTATCAATATGACATTTCAACACTATGATATTTGGAATAGGTGGGATGAGAGTGGGCAGTTTGCACTATGAGTGCTTCTCAGTTATGGGGCTAGCCGCACCTCCACCCTATTTCTGGTGTCTCTGAGTGGACTCCCTCAGATGCTAGGCCTTTTGCCCTTATCTGTTCTGAGATGCAATCTTGCGATTCTCCCACCCTTTGATTGGACCTAGGGTCACTAAACTGTGTTTATCAGCCACTTATTACCCTGCAGGCTTATCTCAGTTTGTGTGATCTGCTTGATCTTCCCCTCAGGAACGTGTCACCAGTGACATTGACCACAGCCTTCTTAAATAAAGCATTTTTATTTCACAGTTGGAACAAAGCATAAGAGGAAAAGGATTTTAAAACAACCAATAACCTGCATGTTAGTTTAGTTTAATTTAATCTTATGCTTTAGTACAAGCTAAGTTAGATAGGCTGGAACAGAAAGGAACAGAATGGAACCCACTCACATTCTCTTGGACCGCTAAGATCCTTTTGTGATCCACCCTTAAGCTAGCTGATAGCATGCCCCAATGTTCTTTTTCTCTAGCCCCATAGCTCCCTTCTTTGTGAAAGTTTTCATAAGGAGAAGCACTTTCCACAGGGAGTCATTGCCATATTGCTCAATCATTTTCTTTATTTCTGGGTTGAGGCATAAAGGTTCCTTGGGCTGATTTCTCTGGGTTGGCTGGAGCATCCAATGAGATTTATCATAGCCGATGTCTCTGTGATGACTACTCTATTGGTTAAACCAACTCAGTCTTAATGGGTTACAATTATTGATCAATTGCTGTGTCATCCTTATAGGTGAGGGTGATAAACATATCTGAATATGTGGAGTCCCCTCAGCCCCTTTTGTTGACTTAACCCACAATCTTTAAAATCAAGGGCATAAATCACATATTGGATACAGATCAAAACAGGCAATTGATACAGATACTTATTGTCACACATGCTATGGAGGTCAACTTTTCATTTCTCATGGTCAGCATTTCTTGTGATGGCTGGCAGGTTTGTTTGGTGCTGGGTTCAACCACTTGGGTGAAATGCTGGCCCTACCGAAGTCAATAGAAATTGTGCAATTTACGTGCATGGGATCGGGATATGATTGGACATACACCCTCACACTAACCCTGGAGGGGTGAATATAGGGAAGAGATGCCAGTTAGCTAGAGGCTGCACCTGGAGGGGAGCTAGGATGCAATGAGCGACCCTTGACCCAGCAGTTCAGGTCTTCATTCTCCCAGGCCTTACTGCTCCTTCCCTGGATTGCTTCCTATAGTCCGAATACAGGCTCTCTTCTCTTCTCCCTCCCATAGTATCAGGGAGTGTGAACCTCACCTCTGCTCCTCCTGGGGTTTTGCACATCCCTCTCCCAGGCCGGGCAGGAGGGTGTGGAGGCTGCCATGGGATTCCCTCTCCCCTGAGGAGCAGCTACAAGAGCTCTTCACCAGTCAAGTGCTGCGGCACAGGAAGGAGGAGCACAGGTATTGTCCTGTCTGTGTTTCTCACAGAAAGGGAGCTGATCTGAGCTGCTAAGCTCTTTGCTTCCTCTCCTGTGAGCATGGCAAGTTCAGGGAATCAGCTTCTGTAAGCGGATGAACTCTCCCCTGACATCTAGTGATGAACTGATGGAAAAGACTTCAGGCACAGGCCATGTTTGCATAGACATACCTACTCTGCCTATGTGCATACCAGATGGAGCTGCTTTGCCAAAATGATCCATTTTGGCCGGTTTGGGTTACAAATCACCAAGAATTTACCAATGTGTCACTGGCTCTTCTGATCCTGAAGCATGTTATGACCAGAGCAGCCATCACCATGGCAATCCCTGTGACCTTCATATTCCTGCTATCCCCTTCCTCACTGGAATGTCAGTTTCCATCCCCATCTTACTCCCCCTCTACCTCCCTTTTGCTTTCAGATCAGAGTCCATCTTAGCTAATTAGGACAAATCTAACCTTGCCACACTTCTGCAAGGTGAAAACCATGCCTGAGCAGCCTGATTCTAGTAAAAGCTTCTCAGAGTCCTAGAGTGGTAACCTGGTTTTGTGCCTTGTAGAAGAAAAATCAGAGCAATTAGCCAGATGTTTTCCTCAGACAGGAGTGTAAAGTTGGGATCCAGGAGTGTATGAGTGTGACATGTACTATGCCTGTGGTCTTCACGGCATCATTGCTCAGTGGTTTGCATATTCTTATAATCACACTGTGAGACAATTGTGTAAAGGTGAGGAGCCTGCATATATTGTTAAAATGTGGAAAAGACTCTGAAATATAGAATTAAACAGCATATCCTCATACTCTGCTTCTAGCAGACAAGAGTGCACTATACTTAAACTAGAGGTGAACACTACTTACATTACCCAGAAATCATGACATAATCTAACCTAGCAATGCCTGCTTAGTCAGCCCCCAAAACTGAGTTATAGGCAGTACCAGCTTCTGCCAGCAAAATAAAATTTCTGGCACTGTGTTCCTCAGGCTTGACCTTAGGGAATGATGTCAAAAATTGTAATTTCCTTGTTCGTGTTAGTAAGGATGTCAAAATACCAGACCTATATGATGCAACTTAGCACAGTTATATTGAGAAGCAGAGTTATATTGACATGGGACTCCAAAACATACGGGATAGAGGGTTGTGAAAATTCTGCTGTAGAGAAGCAAATACTCAGATAAAAAGTTATTGAATTTGCTGTTATCCATTTTTGACCTGAGCAGTTAGCCAGTTTTCAGGGTTTAGTGTGTTGTTTTCATTAGGAGGAGAAATTGATGTTGGAGTCAAGTATTTCTTTGATGCATTCCTTTTTATTTGCAAAGAATGGACTACATTCTGTTTCCCTGAACATATTAGGAAACAGGAGGAAATTTCTTTGCTCGAAGTTCCAAGCTGCTTTCAGCCAGCACTTTATCAAAACCTCCCTCCTATCCTAGGGTCATATCTACCAGGTTTTCTCCGGCTGTGCCTTATTCTTACCCAAGCCCAAATTCCCTACTCATTACAAGCCTTGCTTGAAGGGCTCACACTTTAGCCAAATTATTGTAATGATAATAGACTAGCATTTATATGGCACCTTTTATCAGAATCCCAGAGTGCTTTACAAACATAGGGCTAGATGTTGCCTGGTCCAGCTGCAGGTGTACTGGGAGGGCAGAGTGCAAAGAATATTAAGTAAGTAACATTGTAGGCCAGATAAGAAGGAAGAGGGACCCCCACTGGGATCATCAACAAAACTTCCTGCAGTATCATCCATAGACAGTCCTTAGGTGAGAACTATTCTAATTCATCTTGAAACTAGAGTCCCATCCAAACTCTGGCTCTGAAAGACTGCTTAGCTTACGAGTGCAGATAGAACTATACCCATGTCCATGGTCACTTTAAGGCACTGCTGTGGCAGCCATAAATCTGAAGTATTGCAAGTTTTTATTCTAATAAAAAATTATTTGACTGCAAATAGATTGCTTTGCCAGTGGAAACATCTGCACTTAAGAAATCCTTTCATCTTGCACACATGTTCTAACACTTTCATCCTATCCATATTGTCTTCTGAAGTGGTAATTTATTATTTCCTAACTACTTTGTTTCTCCCTAGGGTGTATTCTTCCATAGTTGAGCGGGCAGTTCCACATTTAACAGGATATTTCACAATTTGGATAATGTGAGTGGCTTGTGTTATGCAGGAGGTCAGACTAGATGACCATAACAGCCCCTTCTGGCTTTAAAATCTGTGAATGATCATTACTGCTTTCTGGGTATCACTTAGTCTCCCACAAACAGTTCACTTTCTGTTCTTTGAAATGGCTTTTCTAGAGCTGGGGCAAAACCATTATCATTCAACTCACATGGGTCATACAAATTTTATGTTTCAGAAACCAGCTGTAGGAACTGGCAACTGACCTATCCCATTGTAAATGTTGGGTCTAAAGGAACCTTGTACTACCTGGGATCCACCATAATCCCTACAGCATGGTTCAGATGGGTGTTGATGTGTTCCCTAGCTACTGTACAACACTACCGGCTATGGATCCCCTGTATTCTCAGCATGGTTGCACAGAAAGTTTCTCTTCTCTTGCTGCCCTGATGAGAGGGTGGTGGAAGGAGAACATCCTAAAATGTCCAGAGACATTTCAGATTGGGAGGCAGCAGCTCTTACTTTGTGGCCGTTACTCTAGATGGAAGTGAACATACATGAGAACACCTAAAAATGCAACTGCAGGAGGGAGAAGGACAGTGGAGGGTCATTGGGTTCTGAAAACAAAGTAAGTTTGAGGTGTCCTGCCACCTGGCCAGAGAACAGAGTTGTTAAGTGAGCAGGGGATAACTGAGGTGTGTGATGGAAGGAGGGAGAGCTTTACAAATAGCCCAGCCAGGTTTGCTATGAAATCATGAACACGGGCTGCTGCTCAAGCAACAATAGAACCCTGAATCCACTTTGATTTCAGGAAGGTTAGAGTTTTGTGAAAGTTTCAGCTAGAATCTCTGTTACTCTCCCATCAATATACAGTATGTGCATGACTCTCATACACATGTGAATCAAGTGAAAATTAGAATCTCATTTTCTTTGCTATGAATGCCTTTAGTTCCTCAAAATAAACTGATATGAATGTCCATCATTCACTTTTCTTGTTTTAGGTTTTGCTATATTTTGCTATTGTCCAAATCGAAGTTAATGAGGGTTACTTGCCAAGGATCCTATCATAGTTAACAGGATGATCATACTGGAAATGGCTGGCCACTGAAGCACATGGAGATTGGCTTTAGATAACACTGACTAGATTAACTTTGAAACACTGTATTGATTTTGGTGGAAACCCAGTTCTAATTTATTGATCCAGATGCTCAGCTGGTGTAAACTAGGATAGCCCCATTGACTTCAGTGGTGTTATCCTGATTTTCACCAGCTGAGAATCTGACTGTCTAACTTATCAGAATATTAAAGTGTGTATTGTATCTTTCAGAAATTTAATTGCAAATATGTAGTAAAATATATATTTTAAAGAAGAGCTAATTCTTTAAAGAAGAGTAGTAATAGTTATCACTACTTCACCTGTCCCTTTCAAGTAACTAACCAGATGAAAGCTTTGTTAGTTTATTCTAGCTCTTTAAGAATAGAGCCAAATACTGTTTTCCAATGGAGCAGGAAAAAAGCGTAACCTCTTCCTCTCCATAATGCACCTAATTTCACAGTACTAGCATTTTTATGCCCTGCGATGTCATTTCAACAAGTACAAATTGTGAGGACCAGTATTTCAGGTAAAATGCTACAAAAGGTCATGATCCTATCTTATATTAGGATTTTGTACTACCCCCCTCACTAGTATTTGATCACTTTTCACTTAAAATAGATTGGCAATAGTGATGTCCCTAGTGGACTTTTTGCAGTCTCTGGATCTTCTCCCAGCTCTGTGTAAGGTACCTTGGTTGTTGCTGCAGATTTTATTTAAGGGAGATGGGGTAGCCAGTACTAGGAATGTTGCTCTGGAAATGAAATGTCTAGTCAATAGCAAATTCTCAATTAATTCAGTGGCTCTGGATTTGGCCCAAAGATATTGGTACAAACAATCTTGCACATAATGCAAGCTCCAAGTATTCATGTGTTTGTTTTTAGCATCCGTTCACACTGCTTTTTGTTGTAGCTCTCCCATTCCTCTTTCTAAGTTTATCTCGAATTTAGCAGCGTTAAACCGAATTAACCCTGCACTCGTCCACACAATGAAGCCCTTTATTTCGATATAAAGGGCTTTTAATATCAATATCTGTACTCCACCCTGACAAGGGGAATAGCGCTGAAATCAGTATTGCCATTTCAAATTAGGGTTAGTGTGGCCGCAATTCAATGGTATTGGCCTCCAGGAGATATCCCACAGTGCACCGTTGTGACCTCTCTGGACAGCAATCTGAACTTGGATACACTGGCCAGGTAGACAGGAAAAGCCCCGCAAACTTTTGAATTTCATTTCCTGTTTGCCTAGCATGGAGCACTGATCAGCACAGGTGACCATGCAGTCCCAGAATCAAAAAAGAGCTCCAGCATGGACTGTACGGGAGATACTGAATCTGTATGGAGGGATGAATCTGTTCTATCAGAACTCCGTTCCAATAGACAAAATGCCAAAATATTTGAAAAAATCTCCAAGGCTATGATGGACAGAGGCCACAACAGGGACTCAACACAGTGCTGAAACATAAGGAGCTGAGACAAGCATACCAGAAAGTCAAAGAATGAAATGGATGCTCATGGAAGAAAGGGCGACTGATGATGGTAGCTATCCCACAGTTCCCGCACTCTCTGAAAACCATTTGAATTCTTGGCTGAGCTCCCAAAGCCTGAAGGGTCAAAAACATTGGTTCAGGGTATATGCCATCGCCCCCTCCCCCATGAAAGCAAAGGGAAAAAAAATCCTCTCTCAGCTTTTTTCAATGTCACCATATGTCTACTGGATGCTGCTGGCAGACGCGGTGCTGCAGCGCTACACAGAAGCATCCCCTTCCCTTCCCTTCCCTTACGGACGGCAGACGGTACAATATGCCTGATATCCATCATCGTTGCTCCTGGTTGGCCTCGGTGAGGTTGGCCGGGGGCACCTAGACAAAAATGGGAATGACTCCAGGTCATTCTCTTCTTTAAGCTTTGTCTAATGGAGATTCACTCCTGCCTGGAATATCATAGTAGCTGGAGGCTGCTCTCCCTCCCCCCATTTGATCTCTGCTTGCAGAGGCAATAAAGTCAGTATTGTTTCTTATTCATGCATTCTTTATTACTTCATCACACAAATGGGGGGACACTGCCACGGTAGCCCAGGAGGGGTGGAGGAGGAGGGAAGCAATGGGTGGGGTTGTTGCAGGGGCACCCCTTAGAATGGCATGCAGCTCATCATTTCTGCAGGATGTCTGGGGCTCTGACCCAGAGCAGCTGTTTGCCTCTCTGGTTCTTTAGTAGGCTTGCCTGATATTCTATGCAGGACTGATTCTCCATTAGACAAAACTTAAAAAAGAGAATGACCTGGGGAGTCATTCCTATTTTTGTCCAGGCACCCCCGACCGACCTCACCGAGGCCGGCCAGGAGCACCCATGACAGCAGCAGATGGTACAGTATGACTGGTAACTGTCATTGTGAACTTGAAAGGCTGCAGACGGTACAGTAGGGCTGGTAACCGTCTTTGCTAACTTGCAAAAGGTAAGGGGATGCTGCTGTGTAGCTCTTCAGTACCTCATCTGTTAGCAACATCCAGTAGACATATGGTGACAGTGAAAAAAGGCTGAACAGGCTCCATGGTTGCCGTGCTATGGTGCCTGCCCGGGCAATCCAGGGAAAAGGGCGCGAAATGATTGTCTGCCATTGCTTTCACGGAGGAAGGATTGACTGACGACATTTACCCATAACCACCTGCAACAAATTTTTGGCCCTATCAGGCATTGGGATCTCAACCCAGAATTCCAATGGGTGGGGGAGACTGTGGGAACTATGGAATAGCTATGGGATAGCTACCCACAGTGCAACGCTCCGGAAGTTGAGGCTAGCCTCGGTACATAGACGAACACCGCTGAATTAATGTGCTTAGTGTGGCTGGTTGCACTAAGCTTTATACAATCTGTTTCAAAAAATCGGTTTCTGTAAAATCAGAATAATCCCGCAGTGTAGACATACCCCTATGTACACTATCTACTTAAATTGAAAACTCTTTGCAGTTTAGATCCTCTCTTGATATCTATCTGCAACATACCTAGAACAGTAATGCCCAAACTTTTCCTGTTGTGCCCTTTCTTACTAGTAATGGAATCTGTCCATACTCCCCCACCCCATTACTGCACAGTTGGCTCAGCAGAGGAGCTTGGGCAGAAGGCGAAGCTGGGGACATAACTAGAGATGGGGGAGGAGCTGGGATTAGAGGTGGAACTGGCTTAGGGGTGGAGAGGGAATGAGGGCAGAGCTGAGCTAGGGGCACAGCAGGGGGCAAAGTGGGGTGAATCAGGGGTCGAAGCTGGTCTGGGGGCAGATGGGGATGGGTGATATTCCTTCCCTGCCCCTGGGGGGGGGCTGGCCCACCCCTGCTGCACATTTTCCTGCCCCTGTACATTCCTCCACACATCCCTAAGGTGAGTGCCCCACAGTTTGGTGACCACTGGCCTAGAACATCTCAGGTGTTACACATAATCATCATCATAATATATCATATCATACTATAGGATGGATATGTAGAATACCTGCCCTATCAATAGAATGATGTCTGAGGTCTCCAAAGTTCATTGAATTGGCAGGCAATCTCCAGAGGACACATTGTTTTGGTTTTTCCATTATTTCCTAGAGCCTAGCATAAATGTGAAATTTATGTGCATTACTCTGCTCCACTAGTCTAGTATTGCCTGAAAACAGAAGCCTGCTGATTTGGGTTAATTTATTATGGCTGCTTTATGACACAAAGTGAGCTCTTTGCCACTAACCATTGCAAATAAAAACTAATATGCTTTTTAGTGTGCTCCATGGCCCTGAACTATAGGTGAGAAGTCTGAATTAATTTACTTAATCATCTACAAGTAATAAAGAAAGACAAGCAATCATGACACCTAATTTGATTTTAAAATTACATTTGTGCAAGGAAAACATGTGTTCTCCCTCTAAAATCATGGCCATTTTATCGGTGGTAAAATGAAAGTTCTTTTTGAAAGGATCTGATTCTTACATAGTACTCAGGAAACTCCATTTTTTAAACTCATTGGAAACTATCCAGAAAAAACAATGAACCACTATTTTATGATATTATTAAGAAAAATTCTTGCCAGTTTGTTGATTCATTAAAGAAATTGGAAACACATCGGAATTTTAGATGAACCATTATCAATTGACTATTAGTCTTTTGGGTACTGGGTACTGTTTGAAAAATTATTCCCTCAGATTATTATTTCTTAACAACTAAATTGTAAATTAATGCTATTTAAATGTCATTCTGACTTCAAGGGACATTGGTGTAACTGATCATTTTGGCTCAGAGTTAGAGCTGCCTCCCTTGTTTTCCTCTCAATTTCTACATCAAAGTAGTAGCAAGAGTGAGGAAACACATTTATTTCTACTGTCATCTAAACCTCCATCCAGCCAAAGAATGAGGTTGCCCCTGATTCCGAGGATGGCTATAAACTGTGTAATTATATCCTCTTGTTATTATGTTCCCTCCTATGATTGCCTCTTCACAGACGATGCCTAGCCTGATTGATTTGTACTACAAACAAGCTCATGGTAATGAAGGAGGCAAACTGAGTCAGCCTGGTAACCTAATGATAGGTTAGAACCTCATTCTCTTCATCCCTGTAGTAGGTGAAGTGTAGATGCAACACACACCACTACTAGAAAAAAGGAGTGTTCTGCCTCATCCAAGAATGACCTCTAGTGGTAACTGTGGGTATGTCTACACTGCAGTCAGGAGGTGTGATCTAGCTAGATCAAGCTACCTTGAGTAACAGTAGCAGTGTAGCCACAGCAGCAGGAGCAGGAGCATGGGCTAGCCTCCTGTGTGCAACTCCACCCAAGACCCTGGCTGGCTCATGTCACAGTCCACACTAATAGAACTACACAGCTCAGGTATGTCTACATGTGTAGACAGTTCAGGTATATCTACACATCCTGCAGTCACACTTCCCAACTGCAGTGTAGACATACCATAAGAAGCAGCATAAGTAGGCTTTAAAGGGTATCTCGTAACTTTGGCCAGAAAAATGGTGGTCAATAGACATCTATGAGACTGGGAAACAGTCTAGTGGAAGGGAACTTTTCACTCTGTAATATGTCAAAAAGCCTTTTGTCTCCAAGATAAAGAAACCTAGAGATCAGATCCAATGTAAAACTGGACAATGAAGTTAGAAAAACTCAAACTGAAATTAAGACACAGAGTTGTTTTTTTGTTTTTGTTTTGGTTTTTTTTTTTAAGTGATGGTAATAAACCATTGGAATGGATTAGAAAGGGCTATGGTAACTTCTCCAGTACGTGAGCCTTTAAATCAAGACTGGATGACTTCCTAAAACATGCTCTACCTCACCCACAAAACATTCGGCTCAATGCAGGAATCGCTGGGTAAAATTCTGTCTTGTGTTGTGCAGGAGGTCAGATTAAATTATTATGATGGTCCTGTCAATCCTTCAAATCTATGAATGAAAATGACAGATCTAGCCACTGGATTAGCTTTGCTATATAGTGGGGGTACTCAGCACAAAGCCAAAACAGCAGCTCCTATAGCACAGAGGTCTGGCTGGGGCATTCTGTTAACCTAACAACCCCCTGCTGATGTAATGGCTCCCTTAGGACTGCTGGAAGGTGATACAAGACAGAGCAGCCTCCAGGGAGTTATTTTCATTTAAATACTTTTTTCACTTGTGTCTAATTAAATATGACTTTTTTATTTTTTTGCTTAATCAGTTTGGAACAATAAGTGAAGAGAAATTATCTTTCAATATAATACTAACGGTAAAATAAAGGAGTTACATTCTATTTGGAATACAAACTTACCCTCAGTAGGAAATGGCCCCATATGCCTCCATCCCAGGAAGCAACTGTGTCCACTAAGTAAGACTTATTACTGGCTAAAGATGAAAGAATAATTTCCATGTAAATTAGCCACCAGACTGACCTCACCAATGTAAAAATAACTTCCTGACCCTTGAATACAGTGCCCTACCCACTTTCATATCTGACAGAAGAACCTGTAAGCCACACCCCCTCTGGTGGTGGCTAGGCAACTTAGAGGTTGATGAGTCTACTGCAGCTGTGGCCAACAGGGTCTTTTAGATAAGGCAGTGGAGGATCATAAATGGAGGTTCCAGGTTCAATCCCTGCAGCTGGGAACCCACCCAGGGTATTGGCATTACATACTCAGTGTATCCTAATATCCCCCTGATTTCTATTTTAAATGGTAACACAGAAGGATTCAGCAAGGGGACTGTAGAAGGAGGATAATGACCAAAGAAAGTGTTCAGTTGCTTCTTCAAAAATATACAATAATTTAATTAAAAGTGTACTTTATTGACGATAGATGAGATTCTGTCTTCAGAAAGGCACACTCAGTTTCCACTGACTTCAGTGGATGTTGCATGCATGTTTCTATGGTAAGAAGTTAGCCTTGTATGTTTTTCTTCATAAGTGAAAGTGTAATAAGTGTAGCTCATACACTAAATGAGTTTTTGCTAAAGTGAGTAGAGTTCTGTACAAATGAAAGAGGATAAAAATCTTAAGCTTGATTATTATTCTGGAAATTCAGAACCCTAGTTTTCCCATATAGTTCAGCCCTGAATAGATACAAACATTAGTGCTTTTTCTCTAACTTGGTTAGAGTTATTGCAGTGAGCCTCAGTGCGTTGCTACAGATGTAAAAGCTATCTGACAATCTGGGAAAGTTATTCTTTACCTTTTGTTTCACTAATGTTCAATCACTTGGCATTTGCTAGCAGAATAAATATGCTGCCTCTAGTATATATTCCCATTGGCCATATATAACCCAGGTTAGCTATTCCCTAAAAGAATACAAGAAATATTGCTTCACTATTCCTTTCCTATACTATAAAATACAGTAAAATAATGACAAAAACATTTGCAACTGCACAACAGATAGTAAATAGAGGAGATCTCAAGAGGTGTAAGGTCACAAATGAAAACTGGCTAGGGAAAGCTCTGCTGTTTGCAGTCTGCAAAAACTTGACCAAAGAATTTGGAAAGTCTAGTATGAATTCAAAGAGAAGGAATGTCTTCAGCTCTGAAAGGACACTACTAAAGGTGTTTTGTTAATGTTTTCCACTAGAAGGGAGATCACTCAAAGCCATCTGCAAGTTTGGGTAAGTCTATTGTGGCTTCCAAAAATTGTCCATCTTATTTTGAAAGAGTTACTAGAATCCACTAAGGAAAATCCAGATCTTAGGTTCATAGTGACATCACATCAAGATCTCAGTCACAGGGGTCATCCTCAAATAGTTAACATTTGCCAATGATTCATTCAGTGGGATCTGAGGTACCATATTTTCCTCCTTATTTATAATAGGAAAGAACTGTGGTTACAGTGTGGTCTTTTTGTGATAGTTGTTGGCGAACACTGCAATGTGGTTTGAACCATTTGTAACACTGATAGAGAAGTTTCAGTCCTCCCTGCTGTTTTGTAAACGTCATAATTGCAATATATCTTGTGAAGCCAGCTATGCAGCTCAAAGGCTCACATGTTGATTCTACAAGATACATGGTCAAGTTCACTATCAGGTCAGAGGACAGGATCAATCCCTAAGAGTTAACTAAGAATTAACGCCATTTAAAAAAAATAAATCAGCTCCTCCCCTGCAACAGAGACATCAATATGTTCTTAGCTGAGGGTATATCTACACTACGAAATTAGGTCGATTTTATAGAAGTTGATTTTTAGAAACCGATTTTATACAGTCTTTTGCGTAAGTCCACACTAAGCGCATTAAGTCGGCAGAGTGCATCATCACTACTGTGGCTAGCATCAACTTACAGAGCGGTGCACTGTCGGTAGCTATCCCACAGTTCTTGCAATCTCCACTGCCCATTGGAATTCTTAGTTAAGCTCCCCATGCCTGATGGGGCAAAAACATTGTCGCGGGTGGTTTTGGGTATATGTCATCAAGCCCACCTCCTTCCCTCCCTCCATGAAAGCAACAATCGTTTTGTGCCTTTCTTCCTGGGTTACCTGTGCAGATGCCATACCACAGCAAGCATGGAGCCTGCTCAGCTCACCGTCACTGTATGTCTCCTGGGTGCTGCTGGGAGCAGCTCCTTGCCTTCAAGGCAGACAGTGCGGTAGAATTGATAGCTGTCGTACTCCATGCTCCTGGCAGACCTCAGTGAGGTTGATTGCGGCACCTGGACAGACATGGCTATCCTCCTCCTAGAGCACCGAATGGGAGCCAGAGACTCCAGGTCATTCTCTAAGTTTCATCTCATGGAGATTCAGTCCTGTCTGGAATATCATGTGAGCTGGAGGCTTCTGCCTCAGGCTGCTCTCCCAGCCAGCACCACCTACCCCAGCCTACCCCTTGCTCCCATGGCTCATGAAGGATGGACAGTAGTAAGGAGTAGTTCAACTATTGGGTAAGCAAGTGCAGAATGGTGGTAGAATGTGCCTTTGAACATTTAAAAGCTCACTGGCAGTGTTTGCTGACTAGGTCAGACCTCAGCACAACCAACATTCCCATTGTTATTGCTGCTTGCTGTGTGCTTCATAATATCTGTAAGAGTAAGGGGGAGATGTTTATGGTGGGATGGGAGGTTGAGGCAAATCGCCGGGCATCCGATTTTGAGCAGCCAGACACCAGGGCAATTAGAAGAGCACAGCAAGGCACGCTGAGCATCAGAGAGGTTTTGAAAACCAGTTTCATGACTGGCCAGGCTTCAGTGTGACAGTTGTGTGTGTTTCTCCTTGATGCAAACCCACTCCTTTTGTTGATTTTAATTCCCTGTAAGCCAACCACCCTCCCCCCTTCAAAATAAAGTAACTATTGTTTTGAAACCTTGCATTCTTTCTTTATTAATTTAAAAAAATGAGATAACAGACAAAATAGCCTGGGGGAAGTGGGGGAGGAGGGAAGAACAAGGCCACATTGCTCATTGCAACCACACTAAAATTCAAACTGTTTGAATAACAGCCTTCTGTTGCTTGGGCCATCCTCTGGAGTGGAGTGGCTGGGTGCCCAGAGCCTCCCACCAATGTTCTTGGGTGTCTGGGTGAGGAGGCTCTGGAACATGGGGAAGAGGGTAGGTGGTTATACAGTGGATGCACCGGGGGGTCTGTGCTCTTGTTGGCTTTCCTGCAGCTCCAACAGATGCTTCATCATGTCCGTTTGCTCCCCAATAAACCTCAGCATCGCGTCCTGCCTTCGTTCTTCGTGTTCACTTAATTCTTTCCTGGCCTCTGCCACTGAATGCCTCCACGCATGAAGATGTGCCCTATCAGTGCGGGAGGTCTGCATGAGCTCAGAAAACATGTCATTGCGACTGTGGTTTTTTTTGCCTTCTAATCTGCGATAACCTCAGGGACGGAGATGATAGGGGGAGCACAGAAACATTCTACACTCTACAATTCTGGGGGGACTGCATGGTCACCTGTGCTGCTGAGTTCGCCACACTGACCAAACAGGAAATGAAATTCAGAATTTCATGGGGCTTTTCCTGTGTACCTGACTAGTGCATCAGTGTTCAAAGTGCTGTCCAGAGTGGTCACAATGGAGCACTCTGGGACAGCTCCTGGAGGCCAATACCCTCGATTTGCATCCACACCACCCCAAATTCGACCCAGCAAGGTCAATTTTAGCACTACTCCCCTCACCAGGGAGGAGTACAGAAGTCAATTTTAAGAGCCCTTTAAGTCGGCGGAATGGGGTTGGTTGTGTGGACGCATTCATTTTAAAATCGACCTAACACTGTAAAATTCAACCTAACCCCATAGTGTAGACCAGGGCTGAAAAGTGAGTCGATTGAGATAGCTTAGCTGGGAGTGACTTGAAAAGGAAATGGAGCAGGAAAATGCTTCTGCCAGGCTTCATTTCCGACAGGGGTAAATGCAGACAATGGACTCCACATTTATACTCATTTAATGCCAATGCAACACCACCAATTTCATCGATGGTGCAATTCCACTGAATGAGGCCCGCTATATTTCATATAAAATGTGAATAAATAACATAAAGGTATATAGTTAAGGTTGAGATGATTCCGCTTCCTTTCTGTCCCCTTACAAATGCATAAAACATAGTCCATTTTTTAATTGTGTGTTTGGTCCACTTTTATATTGTAAGTACCTCAAAAAAGGAATCGTGGACTATATTCTACTGCATGAATCTGGAGTAAATTACTTTGTAAATTATGCAGAAATAAGTGAGAGTAGAATCTAATGCAGGGTTCCTTCTTTGAGATGCTAACAATGTACACCAATGGAGTTACTACAGATTATGACACAGTTTAAAAAGATTATGGTTCTTTGTCTCTGTTTGCTCATGAATACCCCCCTCCTGTGCTGCTGATCCCACATGAATCAGTAGCTGGGTCCAAAGCCCTTTAGAATATGTCCATTAACTTCTATGGGCTTTGGATCCAAAGGTTATAAATTACAATTCCTTTGCAGGTAATTCTGATCTTTGGAGCAATATAAGCTTATTATATGTCTATTCAAAAGACATAGGATCAGATCCGCAGCTAGTGTAAACCTGCATACCTTGAATTGGAACCATGCCAATTTACACCAGCTGGGGAGACAGCCCATGATATCTGAAGGATAAATACAAACATCACAGAGGACATGGAATGCTTTCTGTACTCCTGAATCAATATGAACAAGCCCAGGAAACACCACAATGAAAAAAATACCATGCATTTGGGGATTATTTTTGCCAGGAGTGCACTTTCCACCCATCATGCTGCTTATTACTTTATAAAGATAAAAGTAACATTTCTTCTTGGGAAAGAAAAAAGAAACACATTTGTCTTGTTGAAGCCAGTGCTGCCTAATCACCAAATTTGTTTTCCAATTAAAATCACTAGAGCAAAAGCAAGACCGCAAAGAAGGCACTTCTCCATTCCACATTGTGCATATGAATATGTGATAAGACACTTCTATTGTCTAGTTCAGCTGAAAGGAAATAGGCAGAGAAATTTACCTATTGTTTCATGGTACTTAACCCATGTGAGGTTTTATATCACATGTGCTGCAATAGTTAGGCACAAGAGGCCAGTAGGGATAACTGAGATCATTAATTTGACTTCAAGCCTTCTAACTGTGCACATAACTAGTCTATGTAACCACATGTTCCTGTCTGTGACATGACACATTATCCTTTTCCACCCTCCTCTATTCCTTCTGACTATGTTACATCCATAAATATCTTGTATTAAATTAGATTGTAAAGTTTTCAGGTCAGTGCACAATGGGGTGATTGGGCCTTCCGGGCACTTCTGTAATACATACTAATAACAATAACAATAAGGGGTAAATTAAGCATTATATCGAGGTAGAGGTGTATATGATCATGTCATTAAAGACTATATCATAATGCAATGCACAAATAGGCAAAATTATGGTACACCTCTACACCAATATAACACTGTCCTTGGGAGCCAAAAAAATCTTACCGCGTTATAGGTGAAACCGTGTTATATTGAACTTGCTTTGATCCACCTGAGTGTGAAGCCCCTCCCCCCCAGAGCACTGCTTTACCGCGCTATTGTCATAGTATAATGCCCAGTTCTGAACCTTATGAGTACTAGCATGAATTCCCCTAAGCTTAATTACCAGCTTGGATCCTGTAGTGCTGCCACCAATCAGGACTTAGAGTAGAGTGCCTGATAAACTCTGGTCTCCCCCAAAGCCTTCCCTGGGGACCCCCAAGACCCAAATTCCTTGAGTCTCACAACAAAGGGGAATAAACCATTTTCCTTTCCCCTCTTCCCTTCCAAGTGTTCCCTCCCTGGGCTCCTGGAGAGATATACAGATTCAAGCTCCGTGAATCTAAACAAAGGGATTCCCCCTTCTCCTTTCTTCCTCCCAGATCTTTCCCGCCCTGGGTACACTAGGAGATCACCTTGATTCAAACTCCTTGAATCACAACACAGAGAAATCAGGTGGGTTCCCCCCGCTTTCTCTCACCCTCCCTTCTCCTTCCCTGTTAAGTACACACTCAATTCCCTTGAGTCTCAACAAGGGGAAAAATCAGACAGGTCTTAAAAGTAAAACTTTTAATAAAAGAAAAAAAGAATAAAGAAAATCACTGTAAATTCAAGATGGAATATTACAGGGTCTGTCAGCTTCTAGAAATTGAAGAAACAGCCTCCGCCAGCAGAAATACAATTTAAATTACTTTCAGCCAAATACACATTCACAAATAAAGGAAAACAAATAAAAAGACTATACCACCTTTCTACCTTTGTACTTACAAAATTGGAATAGAAGATTAGAGAGCCTGTAGGTACGTGTGGTCACTCTCAGAGCCCAGAGAGAACAAAGCAAAACCCAAAAAACACAAACAAAGGCTTCCCTCCACTGAGATTTGAAAGTATCTTGTCTCCTGATTGGTCCCCTGGTCAGGTGTTTGGTTCCCTGTTTGTTAACCCTTTACAGGTAAAAGAGACATTAACCCTTAACTATCTGTTTGTGACAGCTATATCCAAATTTGTGTTATATCGGGTCACGTTATATCGGGGTAGAGGTGTAGTACATCTTTAAGTCAGACATTTCCTAATTTTTGAATGCTTCACTTGGCAACCTTAGCATTCTTAATTTTTAACTTTTTTAGAAACAAACATTTCCTTATGTGGAACTGTACTGACCCCACACACACACCCCACCTCCTGGGCTATCAGCAGTGCTGGACTCTTTGGATCTACAGCACAGTCCTCTGTTTCTAGAGCAAATGGAGTAAAAGGTAACAGTAGAAGGCTGCTATAAGCCTCTGCCATTAGAGTGGAATGGAGACACACAGTTTGCCAGTGGGTTTCACAGCTACTTGCTAGATATCAATGGAAGATTGAGACTTAGGAATAGTGTGTTCAGTTCCAGGTTCTGGAAGAGAGTGTCTCTCTAGTGAGTATACGTCTGCTGTCCCCTCCCTTGCTGTTATTAGCCCCTGTCTCCTGTCCCCAGATCCTGCTCAGGTTCCTATCCACTCTCAGAGGCTTCTCCAATCCTGCTTCCTGCACCTCTTCTTCCTTTCTTCTGCCCCCTTCTGCTCCCATATTCCTACCCTGGCTCCTGCTTCTACTCCCTCTCCTCTGTGTTCCTGCCCCTGTCACCCGACCCTCCATCTCTTCACTTTCCCTTTACTCCTCTGCATTTGAGTCAGGCTGCTTCCACCTCCCCTTGTTGCAGCCAGAGCACCATGAGGGAGAGTACTGAGAGCATAGGAGAGACTATCTCCCTACATGCAATTGCAGCACCTGATGCCAGAGTGGCCCTCAGCAACCAGAAAGCGCAATTTCAGAGAAAGCCCTTTCATTGCCTGCAAGCCCTGGATGGTGCATATGCAGTCTAGTTAGCACACAGAAGTTTTTTAGGAGATACAGCACACTCAGTACAGATGAAATCTTCAGAGAAGTAAGCTGTCAAAACTCTAACAAGTCCCAATTGAGCATGTGTGAACTGAGATTTTTCAGAGGCTTTGCACTTGGCTAAATTTGTGCAATCTTTAATTAGATGACAAAAGGCATGCTCCTGACACCAGGGTGACCTCTCCTGTTAGATTTCAAGTCCCTGCTTCAAAGTGTGGAGGAACTAGAGCTTTTCATTGAAATAGTTGTAAAAAATCACAGAAATATAGGATTGGAAGTCTAGTCCTCTGCACTGAGACAGGACTAAGTATTATCTAGAGCATCCCTTACAGGTGTTTGTTTAATCAGTTCTTTAAAACCTTCAGCGATGGAAATTCCAGAACCTCCGTAGGTAACTTTTTCCATTGCTTAACTATTCTAACAATTGGGAAGATTTTCACATCTAACCTATATCTCCCTTGCTGCAGTCTAAGCCCATTACTGCTTTACTTGTACTCAGTGACTTAAAAGAACAATTCATCACCCTCTTTTTTATAACAACATTTTACATACTTGGAGATGGTTGTTATGTTCCGCCCCCTCACCCCCAGTCTTTTCCTCTCCAGATGAAACAATCTCAATCTTTTCAATCTTTCCTCATAGGACATGTTTTCTAGACCCTTAATTATTTTTGTTGCTCTCCTGTGGACTTTCTCCAGTTCATCCACATCTTGCTTGAAATGTTGTGCCCAGAAATGAACACACTAGCTGAGGCCTTATCAGCGCGGGGTAGAATGGAAGAATTATTACTTGTGTCTTGCTTACAACTCTCCTGCTAATACATCCCAGAATAATGTTTGCTTTTTTTTCTTCCACAGCTTTACATTGTTTACTAATATTTAGTTGTAATTCAGTATAAGCCCTAGATCCTTTTCTGCAGTATTTCTTACTAAGCAGTCATTTCCCAGTTTTCATTTGTGCAACTGTTTTTTCCCTCCTAAGTGGAGTACTTTGCATTTGTCCTTACTGAACTTCATCCTGTTTATTTCAGACCATTTCTCCAGTTAATCAAGATCACTTTGGATTCTAATCCTGTCCTCCAAACTGCTTGCAACCCCTCTGAGCTTGATATTGTCTGCAAACTTTATAAGTGTACTTTCTGTGACATTATCCACATCTCTTATGAAGATATTGAATAGAAAATCCTTTAACATGAGCAAAACAACATAGTTTCCCTGATTTCATTCTCAAAAAAGGTGGAACTTTTTAATGCTCAATTTTTTTGACCGTTTCAGCTAACACAGACACCCAGAATGAAAATTTCAGCCCAAACAGTTAGTTTGCCAAATATATAAGCAAATGAAACCATCATCTTATAATGGAACGTGTCAGGCACTCTTAAGTAGAGGCATTGCAATCTGTGCCATCTATAATAAGGGCTGGTAGGGCCCAGTCTAGTCAATGGAAAGATGTTCATTATATTGAATGGAATAAATACAGATTCCATGTTGTAGCAAAGGTCTAATACAAAAAGACATAAAACAACATCTCTATGACAAAATATAAGAGCAAAATGACTGCTCTGACTTTGCCAGTAGGTCTGGGAAAATGGTGTATCTTTATAAACATGATCCAAAGACTCTATCACAAGTTCAAAGAAGGTCAGTGCTTCACACTGAAATCATTAATATGCTCCAGAATGACATTCAGACAAAAAAGTGATCTATGCCATCATACTTGTCAAGAAAATAGTGCACTACATATGGAACTGAGGATGAAGAAAGGTGGTTTGAGACATCAGAGGTCATAAATAGTAGAACAAATTTCTCTCCGAAATGTGTGATCATATTATGTCTACCACTTGTGAGGTCAATTTTCCTGAATTCAGTTTAATTAAAGAGTGCCAACTGTCTTCACTGTGTACCACATATAGTGGGATGATTCTTCCTCTGTGATGGAGTGAGGCAAAGAGATATACTCTCCATTGCTGTAGAAACTGATGGAGTATTGTGACAGTTTGATTTGAACTAGAACTACAATACTACATAGAATGGTATTCTGACTAGTGATGATAGAATAACAGATTTTTCAGTTCAGTGACCAAATAAAATACTCCCCCCAAAATATTCATTTCGGGTTGACCTGAAACTGAATTTTGTGGGATTTTCTTGCCAAATAGGACAACTGGGTGGAAAAAAATATTCCATTTTGTTATGTTTTCAGGTGTATTTTACCCTTTATTCTTTTAACAAATCTAGCAAAATTTCTAAACAAAGCTTGGTTTTTTGTTTCATTTTTTTATTTGCCTGAAATTATTTGCTGAATTCTACTCAAATTCATGAATAGTTTCAGTTGCCTAAAAACTACATTTTTGGCAAATAAGCCATTTGACTGAAACATGTCACCTAGTTCTAATTTTTTGCAGTCTTGGGACAAGATCCTTAGATGGTGTAAACTAGCATATCACTATTGAAATCAGTAGTTATGCTGATTTATGCCCAGGTAAGGATTGAACCCTGGTCACATATACTAATATTGCTGGGCTCGTTGTGAAAACCAGAGCAGGTCAGAAAAGGGGCAGGAGAGAAAGATGTTACAAAAATTTTCACTTCCATGTTGTCGAAATTTCTCTTTTTTACCTACATTTTCTGATCGACTCTAGGGGAAATGGAAGCTGGTAAATTTTACATGACCATTTAAACTTCGCACTGATGCTGAAACAGCCGTAATAAAGGGTTAATGCAAAATGGAAGTGCAGGCAAAGATTGATGGCAAAGGTTCATGGTGCATGCATGTATCCCTTTCTATTAGTCTAAGAGCCATACAGCAATCACAGCTATAGGCAGACCAACATGAATGTGAGTGGTGTTTGTACATTCTATCAGATCTGTAATGACTGAACTAAGGATGGGGAATGAATTGGAACTTAAAAAAAATCAACAAAAAGCATTGACGAAAACTTGTGCTGAACCTGCACCTGCCTAGAAATGTGAATTGGCTAATTGAGGGCTTGATTTTTACTTACACTAGGCACCTTTACACCACTCTAGCAGTTCAAAGAGGCCTACGTCTAATGAGAATCAGGATCTTAAAGCTTTCTTAAATAAATATAATGTATCCTCCAGTTATACATTTACTGTGTCTTTGTTAGTATATAATCCTTGCCTATTTTACCCCATTCCTTCCTTTGATGCCCATTCCCCCTCTCACTCACTGTGTATTGCATACATTTCATTGGTAAGCTTTTGGTGTCAAAGATTAACCCATGGTTTGTGTGGTGGGTTTTTGTGGGGGGTGGGGGGTGGCGGTTGGTGGAGGGGTTGCTTTGTGGAGCACCTGTCAAGAAGGCTCAATTCTTCCTCTGACAAAGTAAGCCAGGTCACTCTATAAATATTTGAAAACAGACATTCAGTTTTCTGGGCTTCGTTGTTTTAAATTATTACAGCAGTTACTAAAGATTCTTTCTTGACTAATATTACAAAACAAATCTTTGGGGTTTTATGTAATATTTTTGTTACCTAAATCATCTTGCCACTTAATCTAATTCGATTGTGGAACATTATTTTTGATTGCCTATTCCCAGTAGACCAATCTTTCCTCATGATCAATATTTTAAGCTTTTTCTAAATTTAAAACCTGTGATATCCAACCACAGAGGCAATATTTTGCTAATGCATATTCATATGTGACTAAAGTACATTTTATTTGTTTGTTTTGCTCATATGAATTAACATTATCCATGGCAACTCCTATCTTAGCAAATGCCCCTTAAAACTACTATGAAAAAAATGTTAATTCCCTGTGAAACTTTTCATGGTTAATTCCATTTTGAAAAAAAACTTATGCAAAAAGGCTAGCTTTACTTGATGTCATAAGAAAAGAGATTTGTACTTACTATTATTTTACTGGCATGATTTTGTGATTCAAATCGAGCAGCTTTACTATTCAATTACTTTTATGCTAATATAAATAGGAGGATTAGCATAGCCATGTTATAGCTTCAGCAATTGGGAATCGCTGTAAAAATTCAGCCAACTTCCACAGCTGCAGTTAAAGGGTACCCTGTATTCCAAAATCTGAAATCCAAGTGAGGGTGATAGGCATGTTGCTTTGGGAATATTGAGATAAGATCATTAGGATGCCACATCCTTACAGAACCATTGTCATGAATACACTATAACAGGAAGAAAATAGAATATATATTGTGGTACGAGATCCTGACAGGATGTCCATGCCTATATAAGGGTGAATTAGTGGGCCAGGTAGAAGAAAGCATATGCAATAGGACTCAACAGCATCCCTGTGTGTATCATAGAGCAATAGGTGCCCGCTCTGCTGTGGAATAGAGGCATGATGGGGTGTAAATCAGTGTGGGGTTGGGCTTTTGTTGGAGGCGAGCAGCAGGTTGTGTCCCCCTACTCCCATCCTACATTGCAGCAACACATGGTGAACTGCCTCAATAGATCTGAAGGTCCTCAGGAACATATTAAAACACTATGGATGAAATCCTGGCCTCACTGATTTCAACAGGGCCTGGATTTCACCTCATGTTTTGTCACTGCCATGCTTCCGGGTATTTAACTCAACACAAATCACTTTAACAGGGTTTTGCTCTATTTCTCAGGTTTTGATCTACAGAGAGTAAAATAGATCAGGAGCTATTCTGCATACTAATTTGACCTTAAGCCAAAGAATGATGAGCCAAATATTAATGCTACAATTTCATCCACCAAAGCCTCTGTTCCATGCACCAGAATTATCAGTTCCATGATTCAACTGCTATGAACTAAACTCAGTGACATCATTTTATTCATTGTTGGCCTCTTCCTTTCTTTCTTTCTTTCTTTCTTTCTTTCTTATTTTGGTGAGACTTTTTATGTAAGAAACCAATAAAAGCTTTTTGGCTTATTTTTTTTTCCTTGAGCACTCTCCAATTTTATCTAAAGACATGGGAAATAGGCAAGAAAGACAGATTGTGGGTAGATTGCTCTGGCCAGGTGCCACAAAAGTCTTGCTTTGCTTGATAAGATTCAGCATCATTTAAATTTTTAAGGGGGAAAAGAGAAGAAACAACACAACAATATAAGAAATACAGAAGGAGACAATCCACTACTCCAATGTCAATCTGGAGGAGTAGCAGCAATACTGTATTGCAGTGTATTATTGTTTTTCAGTGACTGTCATCCTTATAGTCGTTTTGGAAGATATTAAAAAAAAAAATTCAAAGTGCATGGAAGTATTTTATTTTACTGTATCCCATAACCAAATTGTATGCCTCATTGACAAGCATTCACTGGAAACATTGTGACATTCAGCACTTACTGGAAAAGAAGTGTATCACAGATCCATGGGGCAAGCTTGCCTCCAACCTTCACTCCCTAAGCTGTCACTTTTGCAAGGGGAAGCCCCACAGTTCCATTACTGTAACGAGACTGCATTCCCTGGCTTCAGCACCCCTGTTTCTCTTATATTCTCAGTGGGTCCAAATATGTTTAGACCGTGGTAGGAGACGTATTCCTTTTTGGGAGCTCTGCAATCAACCGATGTTTGCAGCGATACAAGACAATTGTTTCAAAACAAATCAGCATTTATTAGACAACATAAATACAGTGCATGGCTTCTTTGCTGAGAAGAGGAAAGCAAAGCTTACATGCATGTGCATGCTGTCAGCACACCCTGCCTCACTTGCCCAAGCATCCAGGATTCAATTCTCCACTGGGTGGCAGAATTCTTATATCACTAGTCCGTTCACATGGTACTATTTTGTCTCCAAATTCAGTCACGCTCTTTTCACATGCCCTTGGCCAGTAGCCATTAAGTTAATGGTCTGGTTGTTTATCTTCCATTGTAACTCCAAGGCAGATCCATTCTTACACTGATAGTTCTTGATAGACCATTCATAACAACCAACATGCTTATTACTTACTTGACTCTTACCCAGTCTCCTGTCCCAGGGTAGAAATAACCAGTGGCTAACAATACAAAATGAGTGAGGAAACTGACTCAGACGTACTTTCTATAAAAATAATGTTGAAACAGTTGAACTGTTTTGTTTAGACTTTTCATTTCCAAATGGCATTTTGAATTCAAATTTGGCCAAACCCTTTTTTTAAAGCTGGAAACCATCCTATAATGACTGAACTGAAAAGAAAAACTAAAAAAAAAAATTGTTTACAGTTGACTGAAACATTTCAGTTGACAATAAACAAATTGAAAAACCAAAATACTTCATTTTGAATTGAACCAAAATATTTTGGTTCATTCAAAACTAGATTTTTTAGAGTTTTTTGATTTGAGGAAAAGTTTTGAAATAGATTTTGATTCAAATCAAACCATTTTTTTATTTCTTCTTCTGATTTTTGGTCCCCAAACCAAAAAAAAAAATCTATTATTCACTCAGCTCTAATGTCCTCTGCCATGTCTCTTGTATTTTATGTTTGACAAAGTCATTATATTTTGAACATGCAGGGTGATGCTTTTTGTGTGGATTGCTGTGCATGATCTCAAATGTATACAAAAGATTATGCTAATTAATGCTGAATCTGCCACATCTTCACTGTATCTATTGTTGCTTTCATAGTGTGCATTTATATACATTTTCTGGGGATTCTGACAAGCAGTGATCCCTTCAGAATGTGTGTTATATGATATAGTTTTAGGTTTAGGGTATTCTGGTAACTGGATGCTTTACACATCATGTTTTGCCCACCTTCCCACTCCATGTTCACACACACACACACACACACCAGCTCTTTTATTGGCAGGATCAAGAAGGAGCACAGCACTAGAACTGTAGAAATCTCTAGAACAAAATGAAAGGGCTGTCAGCGCAGTACATGGAGTTTATATTAAATATCAAAACTCCTGCAAAGTATGTACTTTTTACAGTCTGTAACCCGGTTGCTGATATTGCTTTTTTAATAGGTAGATATGCCCAACTATCCTCAAGATTCCTACAGTATAAATTCTCCTTCCCTTAACTTTGTATGAAATTGTTGACTTGCTTAAAATACTCAGAATAGGTTGTTGTTGTTTTTCATTACATTACCAAATGATTCTTGCTGAATCAAGGAAGCAACTAGTAGTCTGCAAATTCATCTCAACTGTATTTAATTATATTTTAATACATATAAGTGACCTTGCAATATAAATTATCTAATTGTATAGGATTACCTTTTTACATATAGTATAACATCTTTGGAGGAATGTGAAAGACACGATCATTTTCTGTCAGTCTATCTTGGTTAGCCTACAGACCAGCCTTGCAAATTTACTGAAATGGCAAAGGTAACTGAAGCACTGGCTGGTTAGACAATGGCAGTAACAATAGCTGGAGAAGGCATTAGATCATAGCATCACAGACATCAGAGATGGAAATTATGGGCCAGATTCAGTGGTATTCTCTGCCCACTTTGCACTGCTCCATTGATGCAAAGCAACCATTAAGCTGGGTGTCTGATCGCTTTGACTCCTGCAGTGGCACAAGAATACAGATTGGACTGGTGAACCTGACCCATTGTTTTTTATTTTGCCAGTCAATGTCTAGCTAGCCTGTGTTCAGCACCAGTAACATCTCACTGTAAGTCTTTTGTCACAATCATGAAACCCGGGCTGTAGCTGATTCAGATTTACCACTAATGATAACTGTTGGTACCCCTCCTAAACCAGCAGTTGCTGTGCATCACATTGACATTAGTGAATTATTGCCATCCATCTTGAGAAGCAGCCATGAAAGGGGACACTCACTCACTTGATGTGGTGGATTAATGGAAGAGAGGGATATTTTAGTTCAGAACTAGGGCCTGTTCCGAAGCTTATGAAAGTCAATACAAAGATCTCCATTGATGGCAAAGGGCTTTCAATGAGGCCCTAGACATTCAAAAGATTGGTTCAGCACTCTGCTTCCAGATCTGGAGAGCAGCAAATGGAAACAAGAGGGTGTAGTGCCTACCACAGTGCTGCTGCACTTGTTGCTGTTTTCACTGCTGCCTTCGGACCCAATGCTGTCGCACTGATCACAGCAACATGCCTGCTTACTTCCTTTTGCCCTGTAACCTGGAAATTATATTCACATTTTTTCTGGGATTGATGCTGGTAGAAGGCAGAGTGGGGTGTTATGTGTCTTACCTGTAGCCTAGCTTGTTGTCATCTTTTCTTTGAGTGGTGTTATCGCAAGACTTGCATGAACATTTCTTGTTCTGTCCTTCCATCTGCTACAGATTCTTCTTCTTCTTCAAAACATATGAAAACCCTTCAAAAATGGTCAATAACGGCCTGATTCTGAGGTGCATAAATAGGGAAATACTGACTCAAGCAGCACACTACACTAACCAAGGGTAAACCAGAATTTTTTTCAAATTTTACATATATGTACAATGGAAATAGAGGAGTTATAACTGTGTAACTCCAACTGGTTCCACTACATTTCAAGGACAGAACTTTAAGGAAAATACAATTGGTACCTGCAAGATTGTTGTATTTACAAAACTACCAAAACAAGGAAGCAAGCAAATTATGGTCATTCCAAAGAGCATTTGAAATGCCAGATTGAAATTAGACTAGCTACACTTATAGATGATAAGGCCAGAGGGGTCGTTGCGGTCATCTAGTCTGATCTCCTGTATAACACAGGCCACAGGACTTCCCTGAATTAATTCCTGTTTGAATTAGATCATATCTTTTAGAAAAGCGTCAAATCTTGATTAAAATTTTTCCAATAATAGAGAATCCATGACAACTCTAGGTAAATTGTTCTAATGGTTAATTATCCTCATTGTTCAAGTGGTTAATTATCCTCATTTTTAAAAATGTGCAAGTTATTTCCAGTCTGAACTTCCATTCCAGATATTGGATCTTGTTATACCTTTGTATAGGGCTAGACTCACATCTCTTCCTGATGCCTTGCCCCACTCTGGCACAAAGTATCTCTGAAGCTGTTTCATCAGCTATCTGACGATTCCCTTTACCTAAGGGGATCCCTGAGTGGCACAGAACCCCCTGAAAACAAGAAGGAATCCAGTGGCACCTTAAATACTAACAGATTTATTTGGACATAAGCTTTTGTGGGTAAAAATCCACTTCTTCAAATGCATGGAGTGAAAATTACAGATGCAGGCATTATTATACTGACACATGAAGAGAAGGGAGTTACCTTACAAGTGGAGAACCAGTGTTCTATACTTACCTACATGCCTCCAGCTTCCATCTAGGACACATCACATGATCCATTGTCTACAGCCAACCCCTAAAATACAGCGGAATTTGATCCAATCCCTCAGACAAAGACAAACACCTACAAAATCTTTATCAAGCATTCTTAAAACTACAGTATCCACCTGGGGCAGTGAAGAAACAGATTGGGTACCCAGAGACAGGTACCCAAAAGTCACCTACTACAGGACAGGCCTAACAAGGAAAATAACAGAATACCGCTGGCCATCACATACAGCCCCCAGCTAAAACCTCTCCAACACATCATCAACGATCTACAACCTATCCTGAAAAACAATCCCTCACTCTCACAGACCTTGGGAGGCAGACCAGTCCTCACTTACAGACAGCCCCCCAACCTGAAGCAAATACTCACCAGCAACTACACACCACACCACAGAAGCATTAACCCAGGAACCAATCCCTGTAACAAAGCTTGTTGCCTACTCTGTCCCCATATCTACCTTAGCGACACCATCAGAGGACCCAACCACATCATCCACACCATCACGGACTCATTCACCTGCACATCTAGCAATGTGATATATGCCATCATGTGCCAGCAATGCCCCTCTGCCATGTACATTGACCAAACCGGACAGTCTCTACAAAAAAGAATAAATGGACACAAATTAGACATCAGGAATGGTAATGTACAAAAGCTAGTAGGAGAACACTTCAATACTCCTGGACATTCTATAGCAGATTTTAAAGTAGCCATATTTGAACAAAAAAACTTCAGAAACAGATTTCAAAGAGAAACTGCAGAACTAAAATTCATTTGCAAATTTAACACCATTAATTTGGGTTTGAATGGGGACTGGGAGTGGCTGGCTCATTACGAAAGCCACTTTCCCTCTCCCGGTATTGACACCTCCTCATCAATTATTGGGAGTGGACCACTTCCACCCTGATTGAATTGTCTGTGTCTCCACTTGTAAGGTAACTCCCTTCTCTTCAGGTGTCAGTATAATAATGCCTGCATCTGTAATTTTCACTCCATGCATCTGAAGAAGTGGAGTTTTTAACCACGAAAGCTTATGCCCAAATAAATCTGTTAGTCTTTAAGGTGCCACCAGACTCCTTGTTGTTTTTGTGGATATAGACTAACACTGCCACCCGCTGATACTAGAACCTCCTGAGTGGCTCTATAATACTTTTTCATCAGGCACTGTACAAAGGGTGAGGCTAAGGAAAGAGGGGTATCTACACTTTGATTATCTCCAGCTACTTCAATAGTCCCTTGGGGCTCTAAGTGGAACTTGAACAGCTAGACTGACCGCTGGAAGGCTCTAGGATCTGTAGGAGACAAAGACAACTTTACTGCCTCCTTTGAACTCACTGAGCTCTGTCACAGCTCAAGATTTAGGCAATCATCCTTCATACTTTATGAAATACATGGAAAAGCAATTTTTATTTTTAAAAGATTGTTCAGTCACACTAAGGACAAATGAAGATGCAGTGCAGGTGGGAGATAAATGGGAGGTTAGTGGAGAGAGAAGCAAGGTGGAGGAGCTGAGTCCCTGTGAGATGAATGGTAATTTTCCCTTTAGATTCCAAGGATCCACTAGCTGAGAAAGCTATACATGCAGCCTATCTCCTCTACAACCCCAATCCCCTCCCCACTGCAGGGAAACTTTGAAAGAAACTACACAAGGTCTGTCTCATAAATTTTCAAGGTCTCTAAATTCCCTTTCTGCAGGATGGTCTATGGGTTATTCCAGTAAGGTCCGTTGTATTTAAATGTGCCTCTTTTATTTTACCAGCTATGGGATGTCTGTCAATTTGTGGGATTTTGCATGAATATTGACTTATTGAAATAATTTAGAAGTCTCAGCCTTACATTCTGAAAGCAGCTGCACTCTGTGATAGAGGTCTGCACTCTTATCTGCAGATCACCTTAGCATTGACTCCACAGCTTAGAAATTACCGTTTAGCCTGTTGTAATCACCCAGTTTTTCCCCCGACATTACCCTCACTGGACTGTCGATTGCGTTCCCATCTCTGAAACCAAAATTTATAATTTTTTTCCATTTCATGCAAAACAACATAATTAGCCTAGTTTCTAATATAAAATGACAGCTCTAGTTCAGGCTATGAATTAAATTGCAAATCGAGACTGCGGCTCGTATACATGTGGTTGACCTTGATTCAGTTTATAATGAGATTCAGAAACTTTAAAATCAGGTTCAGTGCATCCTATCATATTTGGATTTTATTCTAAAATACAGCATTGTCTGACTGTTTTCCTTGTCTAAAACCCCATATCTAATCACTTCCCTACTCCCAGGTATTGTGTTGATAAGCATATAGACAGAGCGTTTAGATTAGACACTCTGGGGGCATCTGAAATCTAAATCCAAGCTCTGAATTTTCTGACTGCATGACTGGGCTGCTATATTTTTGTGAGCATTTTGGCTGGAAGTCTTCTCTGTTTTCCCTTCCATGTGTGCATGTAACTTCCACAAATACTGATGGGAGAGTGTGTGCACATATAGGGCTAGATTTATGCCACAGCCTTGCATTCAGGGAGATATAGAGCTGCACTGCCCCAGCAGGAGCACCAAGAGGATTGTGCGTCAGTCAGGCTGATTGCTCTCCATGGTATACTGTCCAGACGCTATGGGCCAGTGCAGAAGGGGTTGCTCCAAGGCCCTGCCTCCCATCTACCTCACTATCTGCCTCCTGAACTCCAGAGATCAAAGAGCCCAGACACTGCTATTGTGGGAAATGCTTGTGCAGCCGTGTAAGGTAGAAGTCTCTTGCAGTCCCTCTGCCTTTTCATGGTGAAACACGGGCCTCTCTCAATCTGGCCTCCAGCACGAATTTATGCATCCGGTATATTCATGTAATTATACCATGTACATACAGATTCCATGGGATTCCTACCACAAAGTAAAACTTGGCTTAACATACTATCCAAATCAGGAGATTACAATGCAAACAGAATTGTTTTGAGAAAATTATTTTTTATCATATCAGTCCATTGTACCTGTAAGCAAAGAGCATTTTGCCCATTGTCCGATGCCAACAGTAGTACCAGGATATGTAAGAGAGCACAGAACATAATGATCAGCTCGCTGGTCACATAAGGTTTGTGCACAAATAAGCATTGAAAGCAGCACCTACAGAAATACTAATCTATTTATGCTCTGGTCTCTGAGTCCATGTGTTACCCCTTTTGTTCGTTTCAAGGTAAAATACCAAAATCAATTATTCTTTCAGCAAAAAATACCAGAGCTGTGAAAAACTTCTGTTGATTAATCCAGAAATTACCTGATAACTGGAAGCATTTGCATGCAGAAACCTGTAATTTTGCTGATGGCTCTCGCGAGGCACTAAGAGCCCAGAGGGTTCAGTTGAGGTGACACAGTAAATGCAGAAACATGCCACATTGAAGCTGCATAGAATTTCAACTCACATATTTAGCTTCAAGGATAATAACTGTGAACTCCAAGGCCAGCTTTCCTTAGAGGGAACTAATGAGTTTTTGCAGTGCCTCAGAACATCCTGTACCTGCTGTTGAGCCCTGAGTTAAACTAAGTAGGAAGGAAAGTAACTGTCACCTTTCCTGTAGTCTTCCAGTTACAAAGTGATATGCTATTTTATGAGAAGTCATGTTAAAACTAGAGAGTTCTTCAGAGTTCTATGATTATGAGACACTGCACCAGAGTCTCATTTTACACAGATGTAAAATGGAGTTATTTCAGATTTAAGGTGAATTTGTCCCTCTTCCTCTGTTGTTTTTCTTCCCTCTGTCCCCCACCCCCACATACTAGCCAATTTCAAATGCATAATGTTTATTACTAAAGCTGGGAGAAAAACTTAGTTGGAACAATTTTCTGTCAGAAAATGCATTTCTCAGGAACATGCCAATTTTGATGAAATTTTAGGGAAGAAGTCAAAACAGTTAAATTCATTTTGTTTTGACTATGAATACAGAGAGAGTCTATATTATATATAATTTTATATAATATACACATTGAAATGAATCAACATTATTGAAACAAAACATTTGGATGGTTCTGAAGCAGATTATTTTTGTTCCATGGGAAATTCTGGTTTATGACCTGTTCTTTTAACTGTGACTCTCACAGACTCTACTAGGGCTACAGTGGGGTTTTGAAGATGTACACTGATTCAAGGTATACATCTGATATCAAAACACAGACTGTATCATGACCTGGTTGGTAGCCATCACATTCTTATACTTACGTTGCCGGGGGGGAGAAAGTGCATATGGGGCTGTATTTTTCCATTGACAGTGCTGCAGTACTTTTGCAGGCAAGGCTTTCATTTACTTTATTGAGTGTTTAGCCTTCACAGAGTGCCAATCTGTGGCATTTATTCACTGGCCCAGGAAGGTGACAGTGTGGATGTACCATTCAATGAGCAGCTTGGGGATTCTGCTTCGGAGCAGTGCCTACTTTAAAGAATGGAGGGATTGGTAACTGAAATGATGGAATTGTACAATGATGCAGTGTATCCACATTAGCCATGGTGTTTCAGTTGTACAGATCCTTGAAGTGGTGGCTTGCAAGGAGTTTTAAAAAGTTTTCTGTAGGAAGTCCCAGTAGAATTTGGAGGGGAAAGTTCAAATCCCATAATTCACTGGGAAACTCCCACATATCACTGGGAACTGGCACCACTTCAAAGTCCTGATCTCAAAACGCAGACCAGGATGACAGTTCAGCTCTTGCTTGGTGAGCAAAGCTTCAACTGAAACTTTTGAAAAGTAGTTGCAAGGCATGTGAGGAGGCTGTGGCAAAGCAATGGAAAGTGTTCTGGCAGGATATAGAGAGAGCAAGACAAGTTCATGGTGATATTGTTCCAACAGTAACACACTTCCCATCCCTTAGGTAGCCAGATCCACGTAGTGCTCAAGGATGATATCTACCAAGTGGAGTGCCACATTTCGGTCTAAAGCAGGGATCGGCAACCTTTGGCATGCGGCTCACCAGGGTAAGCATCCTGGTGGGCCGGGCAGGTTTGTTTACCTGCTGCATCCACAGTTTCGGCTGATTGCGGCTCCCACTGGCCATGGTTCACTGTCCCAGGCCAATGGGAGCTGTGGGAAGCAGCGTGGGCCAAGGGATGTGCTGGCCGCCGCTTCCCACCACCCCCATTGGCCTGGAGCAACAGCCACTGGGGGCCACAATCTGCCAAACCTGTGGACACGGCAGGTAAATAAACAGGCCCGGCCCACCAAGGTGCTTACCCTGGCAAGCTGCGTGCCAAAGGTTGCTGATCCCTGGTCTAGACCATAGACACAGACTGGTAGGCCTAAGTTGTTGTCAAGACCTGAGGTGAGTAGCAATGGCTGCATAACTTTAAGAAGGCTTTCTTGTACCTCTGTGATGAGCTTGGCCAGACGAATGGGATGACAGCTCCAATGACATGGAATGGAGACAGGTGATTACCTGGTGGAAGCTGTCTATTCTTGGAACATTCTGGCCAGTGAGGCACTAGTTTAGGAAGTCCCTGATGGGAGCCATTGTCATGGAAGTGTGCATGGCTATACATCATCTGTTGCAGCAGCAGGTGATCAAGGAGTCATATGTGCCAGAGGTTTTAAACAACAGGATTATGTGAATTGTGTAGAAGCTGTTGATGGACACGCCCCTTCCACAAACAACCCCAGAAGCATATTGAAACATAGGAGTACAACTCAAACTAGGCAAGCTTTAGTGGCTTCTCAGGGTACCAACATAAACATGTACCTAGTGTGTCCAGGCATAGCACATGATACTAGAATTCTAAAAAATTCTAGATTTTTCAAGAGCAGACAGAAGGGACCTCTATTTACACTAAAAAATGTGTACATTAACAGTGTCTCCATCGTCACTGCATACCCACTTTACCATAGTTCACTGGATCATACCTAGATTATACAAACCCAAAGAAATTCAATTCAAGTACATGTTCACTCTGGGTCTGAAATATGGATGTTTAACCACTGCAGCAGCTGAGCAAGATACTGCTTTTTGTTTTCTTTTAAGATCTGAAGAAAACAATGTTTGATCATGAGCTTTCAGTCAACCCAAGGGGAAAAACAACAAAGATCTAAATGTTTCTTAGCTTTGCAGGGCTGCCCAGAGGATTCCAGGGGCCTAGGGCCGTCAGTGGCAGGTGGCTCCGGTGGACCTCCCGCAGGCGTGCCAGCGGAGGGTCCGCTGGTCCCACGGCTCCAGTGGAGCATCCGCAGGCGTGCTTGCGGGAGGTCTACCGGAGCCGCCGGACCGGCAAGTGGCAGGGTGCCCCCTGCATGGCGAAATGTCTAGAGCTGGCCCTGTTTGGCGGTGGGGGGCCCCCGCCGCGGGTCTTCGGGGCACTTTGGCAGTGGGTCCCGAAACGGAAGGGCCTCCCGCCGCCGAATTACCACCAAAGACCAGGTTGCACTTCAGTGGCAGGTCCCGCTTCGGCGGTAATTCACTGGTGGGGGGTCCTTCCGCCCTGGAGCAGAAGGACCCCCCCCCCGCCAGCAAAGACCGGGAGCAGAAGAAGCTCCAGGGCCCGGCCCTGCAAGAGTTTTCCGGGCCCCCTGGAGCGAGGGGAGGACCCCACTCCAGGGGCCCCGAAAAACTCATGGAGGCCTCTGTGGAGCCCGGGGCCTGGGGCAAATTGCCCCTCTTGCCCTTCCCCTCTGGGCAGCCCTGTAGCTTTGAATTAATATGAAATGAAAATTTCTAGTATCTTCATTTTGAAACAGCCAACTCTTAAAGATTATACAAAAGATGTGGAACAGATTATTATGTTAGATGTGAGTTAGAATAAGAAACAGAAAATTACACAGATTGAAGAAGTATTTGTTACCTATCTCAGTTTTATAAGCTTTTAAATAAGTAAAGATAGGAGAAGGCATGTCATGAAAGTATAATCAGTTTCATAAACTTGTTCACAGATATATGACTTTTTAAAAAACTTGGCCTATAAAATAGCAACATGCACTTCTCAATTATAAAATTATAATACACGCTAGCCCAAATTCCTAAAAGGTCTTTTCAGGCAGACTTCCACGTAACAACATTATCTGGAAAGTATATGGTCACAGACTTAGAGCATTAAGAGTACATTCCCCTTCCTACATGGAGTAAATTTATGTGATAACCTCCTGCGTTTTCTTGGGGGTAACCAGTGATTTCTCCCATCACCATTCTTCACACTAAATTATCATTTTTCAGTAGCCCTTTTGATTTATTACTTAAATCTCCCCATTTAAAATATTTCTAATCTTTCTAATGTACTGAGAATAAGGTATTAGTTCAAGAGTGAGAAATCAGAGACTCAGTACCAGACTTGTAACTGAGGCATTCTGTGCAGCTCTGAATAGTTTCAAGTATCAGAGGGGTAGCCATGTTAGTCTGGATTTGAAAAAGCAGCAGAGAGTCCTGTGGTACCTTAATGACTAACAGACGTATTGGAGCATGAGCTTTTGTGAGTGAATACCCACTTGGTCAGATGTACATGCATCTGACGAATTGGATATTCACCCATGAAAGCTCATGCTCCAATACATCTGTTAGTCTATAAGGTGCCCACCAGATTCTTTGCTGCTTTTTCTGAATAGTTTGTTATTCAAAATTTTTCCATATAATTACATCCAGTTATGTTAAAAATGGAAATGCAAAAGAGTAAATGCCCTCTCCAGTCCAGTATCTATTTCAGCAAATAGGGGCTTGCAGGTTTCCAGGCCAGGCTGACTTAGTGATGTCTCTCACACTGGGGCCTTTCTATGCTCTCTCTCTGCCCAATCACTTCTGCTGTCCCATAAGTCCCAAAATACCTACACCCAGCTGTAATTTCTGGCCCTACACATAGTTCTGCACACAGTTCCTGCTGCCCAAGAGTGCCCAGTCACTTCCTGGTCAGGGTCATTCCTCCTACTTGGTCAAGAGAAAGGGTTACAGTGGGAAAGGGCTAGTGAGAAATGAAGTCCTCTACTTAGCAGGTTAATCACATGATATTGTAACATCAGGAGTACCCAAAGGAATGAGGCTTGGAAATCTAGCAATTTTTTAATTAGAGCTGAGCAAAATTCAGAATTTCCATCCCATGAACAATTCTGATATTTCAACCTGCCTTTTCATCCTGAAATAGGATGAAAAGTTGAAATTTCCAAATTTTCGGTCAAAAAGAAATTCCAAAAAATATCTATTTGGAAATGTCAAAATGTTTTGTTTTGAGACTTCCATTTGAAATGAAAATCACAGCATACAGGCTGCTTAGCTGTTTTAACTCTCTTTTCTAGAATTCCTGCAAAAAGGCAGCACAATGACTATGAAAAAATGAAGGTTACCCCCTTGTGTTGTAGTCCTTTAAGATGGCTTTTGCGCAGTCACACTGCAACATTTCTGAAATCAAAATGCTTTAGGTCATTTCAACATTAAACTATATTTACTTTTGACAATATATTGCCTTATTGGAGTTACAGTGCAGGATCCTAATGCACTCTTAATCCCTCATGGGTCAGGCTTCCACAATGCACCCAACAGTCTTTGTGTGACTTCCATGATGCATTGTGTAGTTCGGTCAGAGTGAAATCAGAACATTGCTACATCAGTGCTTCCATCCTAAAAAGAAGTTCTGGAATGTATATGCATGACTTCTGGTAAGTGATAGCACTGGAATGACCAGAATGCCATTACAGATTCCCAAAAATATGCCAGAATGGCATTTCAGGGTGTTCCTGTGCCTCGTAGAAGATGTCCTCCAGAGAGCCTGATTCACTGGAGAATAGGGACCAGAACTACAACCCCATAAGGCAATGCATTAGGAGGAGCATTTCCAGCAGATAGAGGGAAGTGGTTATTCCCCTCTATCTGGCATTGGTGAGGCCACATCTGGAGTATTGTGTCCAGTTTTGGGCCCCCCACTACAGAAAGGATGTGGACAAACTGGAGAAAGTCCAGCGGAGGGCAATGAAAATTATTAGGGGACTGGGGCACATGACTTATGAGGAGAGGCTGAGGAAACTGGGCTTATTTAGTCTGCAGAAGAGAAGAGCGAGGGGGGATTTGATAGCAGCCTTCAACTATCTGAAGGGGGAGATCCAAAGAGGATGGAGCTATACTGTTCTGAGTGGTGGCAGATGACAGAATAAGGAGCAATGGTCTCAAGTTGCAGTGAGGGAGGTCGAGGTTGGATATTAGGAAACACTATTTCACTTAGGAGAGTGGTGAAGCACTGGAATGAGCAGCAAAGAATCCTGTGGCACCTTATAGACTAACAGACGTTTTGGAGCATGAGCTTTCGTGGGTGAATACCCACTCCCTCAGATGCATCTGAGGGAGTGGGTATTCACCCACGAAAGCTCATGCTCCAAAACGTCTGTTAGTCTATAAGGTGCCACAGGATTCTTTGCTGCTTTTACAGATCCAGACTAATACGGCTACCCTCTGACACTGGAATGAGTTACCTAGGGAGGTAGTGGAATCTCCATCTTAGAGGTTTTTAAGGCCTGGCTTGACAAAGCCCTGGCTGGGGGGATTTAGTTGGGGTGGTCCTGCTTTGAGCAGTGGGTTCGACTAGATGACTTCCTGAGGTCTCTTCCAACCCTGATATTCTATGAGTCCATGATTCTAATGTGCCACAAAAGGAGAAGGAAGTAGAATGTTAAGGTCTGTTGAAATATTCTGATTTGGGTCAAACAAATGCATTGCTCAGACAAATGGATTGCTCAGACAAATGAAATATTTCATATCAATTTTCCTAAGAGAAAATTAAATTTTCTGGGGAAAAAAAATCAGAACTTTCCTATGGAAAATTTCAATTTTGTGGAAATTGCATTTTCCATCAGAAAATTATCCCAATGGAAACACTACTTTTAATGCAGTCAGAGCCCAAACAGCACCTCTTTCCCTTACAGCTGGCAAAAAGCAGCACAACCCATCAAAAGACTATTTGTTTCAATCCTATTCCCTCAGCCTACCTTAAAGCACACCCACCTGCGACCCTGCTAAAGGGGAAAGAGTAGCCCATTACAATGTGCTTGAAACCACATCAACACACAAACACTGTAACAGAGTGTTCTTCCCTTTTAAGGGCCTGAGGTAAGCTTTGTTTGACTGTTAGACCCAGTAGGGGAAGCAGGGTCGGCTGTAAACTGTAAAGGGCTGAGAAAGGAGCTACAGAGAGAGGTTGGTGCCGTGATTGGCCTTGGAGCAGACAGTGGGGTGCAGAGTGAAAGACCTCTGGGTCCCTAGAGCCTGTGCTGGTCAGGGAAATAGCTGTTTTGTGTTGCTTTGTGAGTGTTTTATATTAATTAACAAGCCATGCCCTGAAGGAAGGACCTGAAGAAGATCAGAGCTTGGGGTTTTATCTTCCCTGAGCTGGAGAAAAAAGCCAGCAAGATAACATCCAGCAGCAGTTATTACAGTTCCAACACAGCTGTTTTTCCTAGACCTGCAGTAACTATATGCTTTACTCACATTTCATCTTTTCCATTTCTTGTTCATTTATCAAATGAGTTATTTTTTTAACTTGAATCTGTATTTGTGAGTCCTAAAAACTGTATTAAAAAAAGACATTTTTGAGACTCTTCCTACAACACCTGTGCAAAGACAGCTGGTAATGAAATACTCATGCAGGCATCACTCAAATAGCTAGAGGTGATCTGAAAGAGGGGGAGGGAAAATTTGTAATCCTATTAAGGACAGCCCTTAATGGGTGACATGGTTAAAAGTAGCAGAATCTGGATATAGAATGAATTGGGCCCTAAATGGTGGAAGAATCTGTCTGTAAAACAATAGGTCTTTTAACTCTTGTTTTTTTCCCATACTAGAAATTCCATTTGTTTTTCTTTCACCAAAGGTGAAAATGTGAAGAGCTGCAGATGCACAGGTATTGAATAGGAATGCTGTTCATTAAAATTCAAGTAACAAAAACTGATCTACCTGAAATTTCTTTCATGACTGTGGAAGATAGAACTAATTCTAGGACAAAATTTATATCTATCAGAAAATTTCCTTCACTTATCCATTTGACTATACACTGTAATCTCTCACAGGAATAAAGACACATTCAATGTCATTCTAAAATATCCTTTGCCTAGAGACATCTGTTCCAGTTACAGCATAACAAAGCCCAGTAAATTTGATTTTTTTCTCCTTATCAAACTGATCAAAATAAAGTTTGTAAGTGACTGCAGGTGACACAATACATTTCAATAATGAATGTCCACAGGCACCAAAAGATATTAAATTAGGATGAGGAAAAGCAAGAAAATAGAAACACTTTGCTGAAGTAATTTATCTCCTACTGCTACTTTCATTCTTTATATAGCGAATACAGTTGTGATTCTGATGCCTATATATGAAACTGATACCATCTATGACTCAAAGGCTCTAATGAATGACTCACCAGTACTGAGAATAGCTATCAAAGGGTCACTCTGGGACTGGAAGGTTCCTTTCAGGAAACAGAAGGAATAGAAATGTATATCAGTTCCTGCCTTTTGGTATAATACTTTCAACTGCTAAATGAAATTTTTAAGTGTTAGTTTTACATGGAAATAAATTATTAAAATAAAGATAATCACCAATGAGTAAGAAACATGTTATTAATTTCTGAATGGTAGCTTTAGAAAAAAAACTGTATGATGTTTGCCTCTGAAAGTCCTTGCATTTCAGTCCTGCTTTGACAATACTGTTGGATATTAATACAAATAAACGACTACCTATATTAAACCTGTAAGGAGAGAGAGAATTGATTGTATCACTTGCATTACATTGCTCAACAATATATTGGCTTTAAAAGCAAAAAACAAAAAAAAAACCTTTCTACTACTGCACAGTTATTTATAACAATTGTGCAGGTCAAAATGTCTGTTTATAGTTATTTTAATTTAAAAGAACCACATGGGGACAAATGGTTGTCAGAGATTATAAACTTGGAAGTCAATGTGAAAAGCAATTAGACCTGTTTTATTAGTAAGATGTTGATATTGAAGGAAGAGAAGACAAATATATTTTCTCCAGATGTGTCCAGGAGCAGAGGAAACATGCTAAGTATGTGCCAGTGTGTAAGTGTGATGGCTGGAGTACTGGGGGAGAATCAGCAGTTGAGAATTAACCCTGGAATTCCTGGAGATGAGAAAGGGGGTTGGGGAGGTCCAAGAAAGAATGGAAAGAAACTAGGGGTGTAGACTGGGTGGATACCACAGAAGGGGGCCGATGAGTGTGCCGGGGACAAGATGAGCATGTGTAATACAAAAGGAACTGACCTGATGATCAAAAAGAGAGAACATGGCTAGTAAGAGATCTGAGGAGGTGCAGCTCTTAGTAAAGACAAGGCCTAAGGCACAATCCATATGGTGAGTGGGAGAGTGGTCTGAAGCTGAAGGTCAGAGGTAGTGATTAGAGGGAGGAAATGGGAGTTACAGGGTGTGATAGTCACCTTTGTGAAAGTTGACCTCAACAGAGAGGAGACTGGAAGATGTTCTGCAAGGAGATAATCTCTGACGTAGTAGATCTTTTCTAGCTCTAACACATGTGATCTGATACAGGCTTATTACTATTACAGCACATAAATGGATGAATAAAGTAACACTGTAATATAGAACAGCAAAGCTCCAGCTTCAGTCGTCATCAAACAATAAAAGTTTCCTCTCACTCATCATCTCCCACCGTTGCCCTACTAGGTTGATATCGCTGATCCTTCTAAGTAAGTAGGACAGTGTGTGTAGAAGTTTGAAAACACAAAGAAAGTGCAATGGAATTTTAGTATAAAATGTGGACATTCTACCAAAGGCACAGGATCCTGACTCAAGAAATGTTTATCTTCTGCTTTAGGATAATAAAGAATAATGACATGTTGGAAATAATTTCATGCTTCTGTCAGTGTAGTCTGTATTATTATTGCTCCATATATAAATCAACTTGATGAAATACTGTAAAGTGGCCCAGTGTTTTGAGAATGAAGACCCTAGTCCTTTTGCAGGAATCATTTTTAAATCTACACTTATGGAAATAATGTTTGTCTGCTGCACAGAGGTGTCAAGCGTTTATTGTAGCTAGTAATTCTCTTGGGGCTGACATCACCTACTGTTTTGGCCTGCAAGTCCCTGAGATGGGAGTTGGGGAATTTAGTTGGGGAAGACTGTGAGTATGAAGTCTGAACACACAAAACCCAGCACATTTCCTAGCCCACCATTTAAAAATGAAATTGGCAACATTCCCTGTTGATTTTTTTCTTACTTCAGCTTTCAACGTACATAAGGGTTTCAGAAATGTGCTGCAAAAGGTCAGAACTAAGAAAGGAAAGCTTTGTGAGTGAGACAAAAGACTGGGAGTTTGGAGATCTGGGCCTCGATTCAGCAAAACACTTAATCATGTGCTTATGTACCATTGACTTAAATGGAACTGAAGTATGTACTTAAATGTTTTGGGGCCTTGGTTCCTCAGTTTTAACACAGACTGTCTCTCTGATTTTGGCCAACAGACCTAACCTTGCAATGCCTCAATTCCTTTGCAGTAAAGTTATGATAAAAATGTCCATCTATATCACAGGGTGGTTCTGAAACTACATTTGCTAATGTTTGTAAAGCTCTCTGACATTGTAGATACAATACAAGTGCAGAGAGTTATTAATCATCCAAAAGAAAATTTTGACATATTGTACTTTGGTTATTGTTGTTTGTATTCTAGCAGTAGTGAAACACTGTCCAGTTCATCTATGCTGCTGGGACCAAATCTTGCTTGCTGTTTTCTCTGAGTAAGGAGAGAATAAAAATTGAGTAAAGGATTTCAGGATTTGATGCCTTAATAATTAACAGATATTGGAAGGAAAAAAACAAAAATAAAAATGAAAGTGTCATTCTTTTTAAAATGAGGTATCAATGCTTTAGGCTTGTTCATCTCCTTTCAAATGGAAATATGAGCACTCGTAATATATTTCAATTAATATATGAAAGTTTAGCATTTTTCACATAGTTATTGCTGTTACTATTTCAGAATTGTTTTTATACACCTCCCTCATACTGTCCTTTTTATGACAACACCATAATTATTTTAAACATATCCTGTCCTCTACATAGTTTATAGCAGGAGTAATGAGAATGTTAATTAGCATTATTGGTCCTGTATATGGAAAATTGATCTGGTGATGAAAAGAACAGTGTAAGGAGCAGCACAAGGGGCCTACTTCACAGGGATTAGATCAGTTCCTTGCACTTTCCATGGTGTTTTTCATTAACCCATTGATAACCAACCTATTAGTTTCACATTTGAAGCAGCTATGCTGGAGGAACGAATATGGCTTACTGGGTTGTTAGTATGATTGATTGCTCAGAAAGAGCTCAGTTAGTTGTGAGCAAAGGTAGGTAGACATCTCCTGACTGTTTGTTTGGTGCCCTGTGTGGAAGATCCGTTTAGTAGTTTCAATCCAGCACCCAATGGACAAAGGTACACACACACCCCAAAACCCTGCATTTGGCACTAACACTGGAATGCTTGTTGTCAGTCTCAGTAGAGAAGTCAAGGATTGACTGACCATGATGGAGACTAAGTCTATGTCTACACTGCAGCTGGGAGGTGTGACTCCCAGTTTGGGTAGCCAGACTCACATTAGCTTAGCTCAAGCTAGCACGCTAAAATAGCAATTGCAGACATCATGGCACTAGCATCTACTCTGGTTAGCTGCCCAAGTCCAAGCCCACCCAACACCTGAATCTGAGCTTGGGTGGCTCACCTGAGCACTGTCCATGCTACAATGTTCAGGCTTCTGTTTTTAGCATGCGACATTGAGCTGAGCTACTGCAAGTCACCATAAAAGGGCCTAGTTCCTCACCCACCTACATGTGTGCAACTCCCAGCACCCCACATATTGGGACACATTGGCAGAGCAGTGAGAAGAAACTTGTGCTGCTGTTCATGCTTTAAGAGGTATGCCGACACATATAGGACTTAGGACTGGTCAACTGGCTATCTTCCACAACCAATACATTTCCAAACACAATTTTTTTTTTAAATAGCTGTTGTTTTAAACATGGTAAGGAAAATACTGTGGTAATGGATAAAGTAACTTCCACCAACATGGTATTTGAGGGCAGACCAATGTAACTTGTACACTGAAGAGTAGGAAGATATGTGCAAAACTAGGAAAACAAGGAACTGGGGAATATACAGTAAAACGGATCCCCTCCACTCTATTGTCAGCTTCCTGTTTTTCCTTTTGCAGCCTTTTCCATCTACTGGTATAAATTACACTTGTGTTATGTACCCACTGAATTCCATATAATCCATGTTACCCTAATATACCATTTACTCCTCTTTCCCAGACTCACTATAATCCACAACCCAACATCTCTAATGCAAATGAATTTGGCTCCTATCCATGTGACTGTCCCAACTCCCCTCTCCCAAGCGCTGAAGGGAAATGTTTAAGAAAAAAAAAACCCTTAGATTGCCCTGTAATACTATTTGCTGCTGTATTAGAACTATATGACTCAGATTTGTAATGTGCCAACCCAGTAAAATGAATAAGAAAGCCCTTTATACACTTAAATTGCCATTTGACTGCAGCTATCAGAGGTAATTATAGGTTTTATGAAGTCATAATAGAAGTATTTTCTTTTGAAAAAAATGTAATTAAAAGTCAACCAGGCCACTGCTAATACCTTCTGTTAAAAGCTACAATCATGTGGAAACTCCTAAGTAGCAAGAAAGAGATAAGCAGGAGAGGCCACTCAGAGCAGACCGAAACCAGTATGTGCAAGAAGGGAGAAAGAAATAGAAAGATGATGGGCCTAAGGCTGCTGGAGAGGGAGCTGAAAATAAAGGAACTGGGTTAGGCAGGAGACACATGCTGAAAGAAAAATGACCAAAACAATAGGCGGCATCTGAAGGCGAAGAGACTACCTAGTGTAGGTGAATGGTCTTTGTCATAGGTACATAAATATAATATTCATTCTTATACAGCAATAGCCACCACTTACAGAGCTCCTCTCGCATGACAACACAAACTGTTCTTTTAATAAGGTGCTCTTTTATCAGGATAATATTAAAATGTTGTGCTGTGCAAGGATAAAGCATATATTCAGAGTGAATAGTAATATTTATCCTGAGTTTCCTGAATTGTACTATGAGACAGCTCGCCTTCTGTTTCATAATGATGTTCATGTTAACAAATCTGCTGAATTCCTCTGTTGGCATGTTTTTCTTTCCCAGGACTGGAACACTGTGAAGGTTACATGTTGGCTCAGCTTCAAGTTTCATGACAGACTTTCAATCAATGACCCAAGATGACCCTTTCTTTACAGGAAGCAAACTAATAGGCTTTAGTGATCTTTACCTGCACTCACTGATTGTGAAGCAAACCAGAGAGGCCTAAAAATGAGCATCCATAACTTTATTCATCTGCCTATTGGATATATAGGGGACCAGTCCTGTCAAAGCAAGGAGGGAAGGAAACTATGCTCTTCAAAGTGAAAAGGTACCATTGAAAACTACACACTGGAGGCCAGTTCCATAGACTAAAATAAGGAGAATGGTATTGATCAGGAAGCTAACAAATCGTCTTCCAGCATTCCCCCTTGCACACTTTTCTAGTGTCATCCAACAAGTATGGTCACGAAAAACCAGAAATTCTTAGGGCACTGGCAATGGAAGGCTCTTTACTTTTATGTAATGATTTCAAATCCAAGCCATGTTCTTAGTGATTTAAAAGGCTGTTAACCCTGATGGCTTTTTGGTGATCTCTACTAAGTTGATCTTCTCAAGTGACTTCCTGGTGCTATCCACAGCATAAAAAATAACAAATTGGCACTCGCTGGCTGCCTTCTTGGCAGTCTCAGTATGGAAGCCAACGAACTGAATGAGAACAAACTGAATTACCCTCTCACCACTTGTGGTCAGGGTTGTATGAAGCAATTTTGCATTGTTCATGTTGTACCTCTTCAGTAAATAAATGGAGAAGCTCATTCCTCAAGGCTATCACCCAGGATTAGGCGTGGAAGATATCTGTACCCCCGGACCTCTTTGTCATTCTCCCTGGATAAATTCCATTTTGAACCTGTCTGCCAGGGAGATATTGTTGGGCCACATGGCCAGTTGGAGTAGGACTTGGGAGCCCTTGGTTTGGTAACTTGCTGTGTGACGCTGGGCAGGTTACTTAGTCTCTCTGGCCCAGATCTTGAAAGGGAAAATGGAAGTTAGGAGCTTAAATACCTTTGAGGCTGTGTCTCAGTTCCCTGTCTGTAAAATGAGGGTAACAATCTCACACGGGTGTTGTGAGGAAAATACATTAAAGAAGCACTCAGATACTAGGAAGATGGCAGCTTTGTAAGTTCTATAGATAGAATTAAGCTGCTTGTCTGTGGAGTCCAGGTATATTTCTGAACTCTTGTGGGCTTTGCATTATGTATATTGCGACATCCAGGATTGGACTCAGTGTGGCCCAGGCAATAATTATACTAAAGATTGGTGTCATGAAGCATAGGATATGATGGCTTTAATTAAACATTTTGGATCTACTCCTTGAAATTGTAATATTTATGATATTAGCATTGACAAAAACTTGGCGCATTGCTAGTGATTTTTAGGAGGTAACAGCTTACAGATTGTGTTGTTAGTCCTTTGGTACAGATTTGCCTGAAGGCACAGCGAAGGAGGTCTTCAGAGAAGTAACCTGATACATAAGACTTTGCTTGCAGGGAGTGGACATTAGTAACAACAGTTTCAAAGCAGATGCCAAATACCCCATGTGGTTTTGTGGGCTAGCCATTTACTGATTTGGCATTTCTTCCATTTGCTGGGCCATTGGTACAAAGAATGATGTCATGTGAGATCCATCTTTCACAAAGCATGGATGCAAATTCCATAACCTGTTATGCAGGAGGTCAGGCTAGATGATCATAATGGTCCATTTGAGTCTTAAAATCTGAGCCTATTTAGAAATGTGGCAGACAAATTAAATAAGAATATTTGGATCTGAATCTGTACTTTGCACTACATCTCAGATAATTACACCTTATTTTTATTCATTTTTTATGGAACAGTCATCCTGGATTCTGCAAGAGGGATGGAAGATGGGATCCTGATTCTGTAAGTATTTGTGTCCTAACCGACACACATTATAATATTCTACTAATTCCACAATGTGTAAATTCCATATTTCAGATTTTTTTTTTCTTTCCTTTATTTTTCTTTCCCTGCTAGGCTGAGAATGAGCACGTACCCTGATTGAGCTACACAATAGCTATGCAGCAGCCTGACTATGCATGATTTATCCTAATATAGCTAGGTAAAGTACATTGCCCTTATAGAATTTACCATTTTATCTCTACAGAAAAAATTAAATTGGTTGAGTTTGAGTGACCTTCATTTCTTTTGTATGCTCTGCTGGTATTAGCTGATAAGGGCATTCTGGCAATCCACCTTGGTGTTGAGTGATGTTTCCAATGCAAAAATCATTTATTTATGCATCAAAGTCTAGTGGTTTAGCTCTCCAGATTCCTAATCCGAACACACAGACACAAATATATTGGTATATTGTGCTTCACCTTCCTGGAATTCCCTGTCCAGTGTTACGATTGATGATGTACCTGTCAAAATTTAAATGGCTGCTGACTGAATATCTGAGCTGAAATAGTTGTTTCAACTATCCTAATTAGTTCTACAGTTGTTGCATTAATGGTTTCACTATCTTCTGTAGGTCAACCTTGGTTGTTGCATGAGTCTGGTCCTTTCTGTATATCTGATCTCATAATTACATGAATGCTGTCTTGAAAAAAACACCCTAATAAATGAAATGTTTGCCGTCAAAGATTTATTTTATAATAGATATAATAAACTCCTTAGGTAACATTTAAGCTACTGTAGGTTGGTCTAGAGGAGACCTGGGTTCTATTCCCATCTCTGCCGCTGGCCTGCAAGGTGACTTTGGGCAAGACACTTCTATGTCTATGCCTGAATTTCCCCATCTATAAAATGGGGATAATGATTCTGTCCTCCTGTGGAAAGGGTTTTGAGATCCATGAAATTATTATTATATGGCCTAGTCTTACCCCCTCTTCTTCTTCCCATCCATCAGCTTCCCCAAAAAGGAAACATTCCCTCTGAAATTAAATGCTAAATCATATTCCAAGATAGAGAGAGATTCTAGGAAGTTGTGTATGGCAGACATAGCAGAAATCCCTGGTTAGAGACACAGACCCATACACAAGGTCGACTCTCTCTTGTAAGAAAGAAAGAAAGAAAGAAAGAAGCCATTATATAACAATAGATTTAACATACGTAACTTGTTAAAGAACTAAAGAACTATAACTGTGAAATCACTTAAACAGATTCAACATTCCACCCAATACATTCAAATATATCACATCTATCCTCCTCCAGGAAATGAAATGGGTTCAACACCTTCAGAACTAAGTATGGGATAACCACCAAAAATCCAGTTACAAGTCAAGTCTTTCAAGGGGCTTGGGTTTTCTTTTGGGATAGCATCTGCCACTATTTTCAACACTCTCCCAAGAAAGTGGCATGTCTTCAGCAATGTCTGACTCAAAACATTCTCTCAGATGATGTTGGTTGTTCAGCACTGCTGCTTTCCAGTATAAAATTATTGCTTGTTGCTTCAAGTGGGGGTGCTGATGTCAGAACAGTTGGCAATTCTCTGAATTTTTCCTCTTTTGTCAGTCACCCCATCACTCCCAAATTTTGCAAATGGTCAGAGTGTTGGTGCCACTTGTACTGTATAGGACAAAGGACCTTCTTTGTGCAATTTCCGGAAGCCATGTAGTTGGTCTCTGATAACTACGCACCGACACTGGCCCACTTGTAGCTGACAAGGTACACTGATCCCTCTCACACAATTTCTGACATGTAAACATAGATCTGACTTTAATAAGTCCAAGCATGACCTGAGATTTTGCCCATAAAAAGCATTGCAGGTGTTTGGTTCATTGTGGAATGTACTGCATTTCTACATGCTAGCAAGAAGCATGCCAGCTTCTGCTGTAATGGCCTCTTCTCATCTTTCATGGATCACAAGATGTCATAAACAGATGGTTAAGGGTTAATGCCTCTTTTACTTGTAAAGGGTTAAAAAGTTCACCTAGCCTAGCTAACACCTGACCAGAGAAACCAATGGGGGAACAAGATGTTTCAAAAGGAAGGAGGGAAGTTTTCCCTTTGTTTAGAGTTTCAGTTTTCAGCCGGAGTGAAAAAGATCAAGGAACCAGCCTCTTATCAGAGTAGTAAGTTTTAGAAAGGAATAAATAGGTTTATGTTTATTTCTTTGTAACCTGTCTTATGCAATTAGGGGTAGAATCAAATTGAGTATTTTTTGTGTAACTAAATTTGTGCCCAGGGGAACATCCTCTGTGTTTTGAATCTGTTGTCTGTGAGAGTAGCTGGTATGCTAATCTCTCCCAGAGGGTTTTCTTTTACCTTTGTTTTTTTAATTAAAAGCTTTTTTCTTAATACCTGATTGATTTTTCCTTGCTTTTAGATCCAAGGGGATTGGATCTGGACTCACCAGGGATTGGTGGGGAAAGGAGGGGGGATGATTAATTTCTCCTTGTTTTAAGATCCAAGGGATTGGACCTGGACTCACCAGGGAATTGGTGAAAGAGTCTCTCAAGGCTACCCAGGGAGGGGAAGGTTTTGGGGGGAAAGGGAGTGATCCAGATACTGAAAATTCTGGATGGTGGCAGCGATACCAGATCTAAGCTAGTAATTAAGCTTGGAAGTGTCCATGCAGGTCCCCACATCTGTACCCTAAAGTTCAGAGTGGGGAAGGAACCTTGACACAAGATTTATTTAAAAGTTTGTTCAAACCTTTCAACTAAGCCATTTCTGGTGTGTGGTATGGTGGTGAGGTGATATGTCTAATACTATTTTTCTTCTTGAACCACCAAAACACTCCTGAACTGAGTACCACTACACTCGCAACTTGTCCTGGCAGTCCAGTTCTTTCAAACAAACTTTGAAGTTTGTCTTCTGACTATGCAGCGGTAGTGATTTTCATGCAAAAAACGTCTGGCCATTTGGAATGGGCATTGACCACCACTAGATACATCATTCCCAAAAATGCTCCTGCAAAAATCAATATGCAGACATTGCTAGGAAGCTCAGGGCCATCCCTAAGGATGTAATGGGGCTGGTTTAGGCATGGTCTGTGCCTATTGGCATCCTAAATATTCCTTAGCAAGCTGCTCCATTTGTTGGTCAATGCCTGGTCACCATACAAAACTTCTGGCAAGTGCCTTCATTTTTTACTACCCCTAGGTGGCCTACATGGAGCTCCTCTAAGATTGTGTGCAATTTATTAGGTATAACAATAGGAATTCCGCACAACACATCCTTGATATATGGTAAGATCACTTTTGAATGCATAAAAGGGTGCCAGATTAGGGCTGTCAGTGTATTTCCAGCCCTTCAGAGTAGCTTCATAAACATAAACTAGTGCGGGATCACTCTGGGCTTTTTGCTTGAATAAAACTACAGGTCACTGAGGCACACTCAATCTGAAAGAAGTTGGCAGATTCAATACATTCTCTCTTACAGGTTGCCCTTCAACTACCAGGGGCAGGAGGGAGAGCCCACCTACATTTGCGTGCATTTCTGTATTTTTGAATTTGATATCATGGATGTAAACAGATGAGAAGTGAGCCCAGTTGCATATGTGCACAGAAACTCCCTTCCTCAGAGAATGGATTGCTGCTAGGGACTGGTAGTCCATGAGAAGGGTGAATTTCATCCGATATAGATAATGGTTGAATTTCTCCACACTCCATTCCAGACTTAAAGCCTCCTTGTCTAATTGTGCATAGCTACATTCTGATGCTGTGAAAGATCTGGAGGCAAATGGTACTTGCTGCCATCTGGCATAATGTGTGATATAACTGTCCCAATTCCATGTGAGGAAGCATCCCATGCTAACTTGATAGGCAAGAATGGGTTAAAGTTCATAAGCACGCTGTCTGAGGTGACCAATTGTTTGGTCACAGGTTCCAGGAAAGCTTTTTGACATTCACATGACCAGTCTGTAGAAAACAGTTCAGCAGAAACAATACAGTTGCGAGTTTTGATACAAATCAGCTACACTAGTGAATAAATCCTAGAAATGCTCTAAATTGTGACACACAGTTTGGCAGTGGAGGTTGCAGGACTTCTTTAATCTTCTGTTGAGATTTATGCAGGCCTTTTGCATCAATAGCATGCCGGCAATAACCTATTGAGTCCTTAAAAAATTAGCATTTTATGCAATTGGCTCATAACCCATATTCATCTAGACATTTTAATATCCTTTTCAGGGTTTCCAGATATTCTTCATCACTTCCACTGGTCACAATAACACCATCCAAATAACACTGTGTTCTTGGAATACCTTGCAAAACTTGGTCCATTGCCCATTATCATGTAGCAGAAATTCAAGAAAAACCAAACACTAGCCTGTTGTACTGGTACACATCCTTCTGTGTGTTGATTGTGAGGAATGCCTTTGACTGTTCCTCAGCTTCTATCTAGCAGTAAGCCTGTGACAAAGCAATTATGCTGAATCATCATCACTCTGGCAGAGTATCAAAAATGTCTTCAATTTGAGTCAGGGGATATTTTTCAACTTGCAATACAGAGTTTATGGTGACCTTAAGATCGCCACACACCTATACGGACTCATTTTCTTTCCTTTTTTTTTTTATTAGTTGGAATGATAGGTGTTCCCCATTCACTCCAGGCTACTTTTGAAACTGTGCCCTCTCCTTCCAGGCATTCCAATTCACATCTACCTTTGAGCAAACACTGTAAGGAACAGGCTGAACTTCGTGAAGTTTGTGCTGTGCTTTCTTGGCTATGATTATTTTAACATTCATGTGTTTTGGACTTCCTATGAACTTCTTGAATACCCTTCACATCTCTCTTAGTAGCCCTCCCAACTGTAGTTCAACTCTTTTAGTGGGTTCTGATGAAAGAAACTGCAGCATCTTTATAGATTTCCAATCCGGAGAAACCTTATGTAACCATTCATAGCCCCACAGGGCCAGTCCCCCTTATAATGACATATAAGTCTAATAAACATTGCTTACTGTATACTCCATATTCACCTGCATTAATCCAGTTGGCACTATCTTTTCTCCCATATAAGTTTTTAGTAACATTGGTGTCTCCCTCAATTTGGTATTTTTAGAAGTGTTCTCATATTCCAAATGTGAGATAACAGGCACTGTGGAGCCCATGTCCAATTCTATTTTGAGCATTTTTCCCATGACCTGGGATATCAACCAGATTGATGGCTTGTCACTTTTTCCTCACACTATATATATTTATATATCCAGGCTGGTTGGGTTGCCAACTTTCTAACTGCAGAAAACTGAACACCCTTATCCCACCCCCTACCTCACCCCTTCTCCAAGGACCTACCCCTAGCCCCACCCCTTCTCTGAGGCCCCTCCCCCATTCACTCCATCTCCCCTCCCTCCATTGCTCACTCTCCCTCATCCTCATGCATTTTCACCGGACTAGGGCAGGGGGTTGGGATGCAGGAGGGGGTGAGGGCTCTGGTTAGGGTTGCAGGCCCTAGGGTGGGGATGGGGATGGGGATGAGGAGTTTGGGCTGTGGGAGGGGATTCAGGGCTGGGGTCGTGGATTTGTGCACAAGACCAGGTGTGGGCTCTGCAAAGGAGTTTGGGTGTGAGAGGGTGCAGGGGCAGGGCGTAGAGGTGCGGGTGTGAGCTCCGGGCAGCTCTTACCTCAGGCAGCTTACAGAAGCAGCCAGCATGTCCCTGTGTCCACTAGGCACAGGGGCGGTCAGGCAGCTCTGCGCACTTCCCCCAGCCACAGGCGCCACCCTTGCAGCTCCCATTGGCCACAATTCCTGGCCAATGGGAGCTGCAGAGCCGGCGCTCAGGGCAGGGGCAGCGTGCAGAGCCTCCATGATCACCCCTGCTGGGACAGGCTGGCTGCTTCTGGGAGCCATGCATGTCAGGGCAGGCAGGGAGCCTGCCTTAGCCCCGCTGTGCTGCTGACTGGACTTTTAATGGCCTGGTCAGAAATGCTGATTTGAGCCACCAGGGTCCCTTTTTGTCTGGGTGTTCCAGTTGAAAACTGGACACCTGGCAACCCTAAGGCTGGCTAATCCACTCTTGCAGTCTGTGTCACTACTTCCTCTGTCTACAAAGTGTACATTGATACTCCTTTTTCTATATCCTGATTTGGTCTCTTCCTTATTTTTTAGTGTGTCAAACCACTCAGCAATGCCCTTTTTTTATCACAGCTTTTGCAATATGCATCTTTTAATCGGCAATCACAAGGAGCAGGAAACCCTTTTCCATACGAATAACATGTCTGTTTGCTGAGTGGACTGGCTCCCATCTTGGGTTATAGATAGTTTGTGTTCTTACTTTTATTTTAGCTCCAGTATGCAATTCTATTACATCCCTTGCTGCAGTTTCCATTACTACTCCAAGTTCTGCTGCACAAGATAAAATTTTCCTCACTTAAGAGCCTTTTCTGTGTGCTTTCGTTAAACAGTCCACACAGATATGTCTTTCTTAGGGCTTTGTTAAGCCCATCCTTATAAGCAGAGTGTTCTGACAATCTTTTTAACCCTGTTGCAAGAAGGAAATAGATTCACCTTCAAGTTGATTCTGCTTATGAAACCTGAAACTTTCTGCTATAATCTGGGGCTTGGGTGCACTCTCCGTTGGAAGGTTTTGCTTCCTGGCTTCTCTGGGGTGATCAGAATGAGCACTAAACTATACGTTTTTCCCTCCCATCACACTCAGTAATGTTGCTACATGTTTTTCTGAGGGAATCTCATTTATTTCAAAGTGCTGCTCCAGTCTTTCTATAGATGTGGGCCAGTTCTCCATGGCCCTGTGACTGGACTTCATTTTTCTAGGAGAGCCTGCTAGAAGCTAGAAGAGAACTGTTGGTGAGAACAGACCAATGATGGGGACCCCTGATGAGAAGCAGGCTTGAACAGTGGACCTTGGGCAAAAAGAGAAGATCCAGCTTGGTCAGGAGCCGAGCCTAAAAGCAAGAGGGTTGGTGCTGGAAAGTGGATCCCCTGGGCAGGGGTCAGACTCCTAGGCAAGGAGGACTGGTGAGTGAAATCTCACAGGGAGCCCTTTTGCGAGAGACCTGATTTGTATGTGCTGGTAAAAGCATTATGAGACTGGCTGCTCTCAGGAAGAGAGGCCTGGAGAGTAGGGCCCAGGGTCACAGGCAAAAAGAAACTGGAAATAAAGTTCTGCTATTGACTCTTGGGTGGGTTATTTGGAGGTGATGTCCCTGGAGATGGGAATGGGAAATCTCACTGCAGATTTATATGTTTTACTGTAGGAATTGGAGAATGGTATTTACTACAAGGCTTTGGGGAATCTGCTGCACTGGCATTTATGAATAAATTATGCCCAGAGATACACTTTGTATCAGCCACTGAAATACTATGTTCCTTTCATGGGCAGACAAAAAGGGAAACTGAAGCTGAGTGCACCTGTCATGATGCTGCCTGACACTGGAGGGTGCTTGATGCATGGCCGTCCTGCCATAAACATGCTCAAACTTTGTTTTGGAGTGGGGTGTTTTCTGCACGGAGGTCAGATGTAGAAAATGTGATTATATGAGAAACCTGACCTCTTTTAATTTATGCTGAACTGGATGCCCATATGGAGAAAACCAAACTGGCTCACGGGTGGCTGAGTCACCGAACCAGGACTCAGTTATACAAGTGAAGTCAGAGGCTCCACCAGAACTAAATCAGGGAGCTAGAATTAGCCTCAGGTTATGCTGCTTCAGCTAACATAGGCTGAGGCCCAAAACCCATATGGTGCAGGAGAATTGGTCAGGAAGACAGTTGCAGTGGTGAAAAGTCTCAGCATTATTCTGCACAGTTGGACCTACTCTGAGACCTCTGCATAGCCTGCAGCTTGCCCCCACAGCCGGGGTTAAATGGTGTGGGGGACTTCCTGCTGCCTCTCTGCACTAGGATCAATTTCACCCTTAATACATCCATCCCAGGCTAGTGTAACATATTTTAAACTCGGACTCTAGTTTGTGGATTCTTTATTACCTCAGATAACATGAACACCAGTAATGCAGAGCAGAGAGAGACTCAGTGGTCTGTATGAATCAGGGCTCAAACTAAAATGTCTGCCCCTCCCTCCCTCCCCCGCAACTATCTCAGGCAGCAGGAGCAGAGAATGTTGGGAAATTACAACCTCTGGGAACACAGTGAGGGTGGGGGTATCCAATAAGTTCAACCATCATGAAAACTTTAGTTATCAGCATATATGGTCATAGCACTCCCTTTATCTCTGGACAAAGTCAGAAGCTATGAGTGGTGGTATGTTGTTCCTGTGGCCAAGACTCATGACCAAAGTGACAAACAATATATTTTGAATACTCAAGCGCCATGTGAAAGTGATTAGAGGTGACTCTTCCAGAATTATTATTATCGTATCTCCACAGAAAGGGAGGTGTTGACAGAGCTGTCTCAAGCGTGATGCACAAAAGCTAGCACAGGTGGAGATCTGCTAGGAGGAAGCATTCACAACATCTGCAAACTCCCCAAAGACAGTAGAACATATGAAGTTGGTGAGAAATAGAAAATAAGGTGAGAACTGAGGGGGGCAGAGTTGTAGATGACTTATCAGACAGATGCCTGATTTCATTGCTACTAGTGGCATCATTATAGCAGAAAAAAAATTTCAGCACAGACATAACAGCACAGACATAACATAAGGCCAAGAGGGCCTCAAATCTAGGCCTGCAAAGCAGCAAACACCTCATGCTACCACCCAGCAGCAGCTGTAACCAGCTTGTGCTCTACTAACTGCAGCCTGCTATGGACACAGACCACGGGAAGTCGTGCATCAAGGAGTCTGAAAGGGAGCAGCCTCATGGTTCCTGATTGGCTCCTCACCCTGTATAAACCCAAGGGGCATTCCAGGAAGTATCCAGGCAACAATATAGATCTCCTGTTGCTGCCATAACCATTCGTGCTCTTGAACTCCTGGCTTTTACCTCAGCTTTATTTGGATCTCACCTCCTGACCCAGACCCTGAAACCTGACTCTGACTCTGACCCCTGGTATCGACCCCAGCCTGGGACTTGGCTACAAATTCCTCTGTTACTCAGCCTCAGGTCTGACCCTGTTATGACCCTTGGTCCTGACTGCCCTTGTCAGTATCCTGTCAGACAGTTACTAAATATCAATTGTACCATTTTAAGTGAGAAAAGATGGTTCAGTTGTTAGGCCACTTGGGGGACCTGCATTTAACTCCCTTCCTAAGTGATTTTGGTCTCGTCACTTGGAATAGGAACCATGAAGGGACTTAGGCATTGCAATGCTGAGCATCACACTGCCTAACTTTTAGGGGCCTAGAAAATTAGAGGAACAACACTGATGTCCACAAAACTGAGTTAGGTGCCCAGGCTCTCTATACAATGAATGGGGAGAAATGGGCACTTAAGAATACAATCCAGAAAAGCCCGTGTGTTAGGCAGGGAAACTACTAAACTAGCTAAAGCGAGATGCAGATGAGACAGTGTGTGCCAAGGCCTGCCCCTCTCTTAGAGATGGGCACTTCCCTGCAGACATAGACACCTGTCTCTGCTTAGTGATCCACAAATGGGAACCCATCTCCTAGAGTCAGGCAGCTTAAGCACCTAATCAGTTTCTTGTGGGAATGAGTTAGGTACCTGCCTTGCTGTGCACAAAACAGACAGAGGAGAAGGCAGTCTACTGACTGTGCCTCTATGGATAAATGCTTAAATAGTCATGGGGAAGGAAAAGAAAGAGAGAGTGAGGCTGACTCTCTAATCCATTGGTTACAGCACCCACCTGGGATGTTGTGACAGAATTAACCTGAGGCTGATTCACCACTCTGTACACTTGGTAAATGTCCCTGCATGGGACAAATTGGGGGAGATAAATGATTAGGACTGGATGATAAACCAGTTAAGGAGGGGATTCAGCTCATCAACTGCGGACTATTAAAAAAGAGACAGGAAGGGTGAGAGGAAGGCTGGAATGAAGGGCAAAGAAACTCAGGATCTCAGCTAGGTAAGAGCTCTCTTCCCTTGTGCTAAGGGGTATGCTGAAGCTTGGGAAAAAGCTTTATGGTGATGAGATAGGATGCTGCACAAGACAGTGTAAATAAAGTACACTGTGGTGAACTTACATAAGAGTAGGAGACTAACAAAGAGACTAACAAATTTATTTAGTCTCTAAGGTGCCACAAGTATTCCTGTTCTTTTTGCAGATACAGACTAACACGGCTGCTACTCTGAAACTTTTCATAAGAGTGTGTGAGGACTGCTTGCAAAGAGAAATCCAGTATGAGGGACCATGCCCTGTGACAGAGATGGGAGAGTCTAGCCCTAATCCCCTTGTTCCAGCTACTCTCTTGTTATTTATCCACAGTAGAGCAGTTCCAACAGGAGAGACTGAGGAAGCCTCACGTCAGAATATCCCATCATTTAGTGGTTAGATCACTGCTCCTGAGAGGCATTCAAATTCTTCCTCTCTCCCCATCTGCTTTCTCTTCTCCTCCTGGGGCAGAAAGGGGACAATTGAACCTGGGTACCCCACATCCCAGGTAAGTATTCTAATCACTGTACTAAAAGGTGACCACCACCGACTCCAGCCAGAATTTGAGTGGGATCTGGTCTAGTAGGGCTCTTAGCATGCCTACCAGATTGGGCCCTACAGGTGGCTTAAGTGGACAAACTTCCATCTTCTGTGGTTCATGAATGGCTCTAGATCTTGGTGCCTTGGTGCCTAGGTCTGGGGTTTAGACATCTTTTGTAGATTGCATCCTTAACCTTTCTTTGTCCCCGTTTTCACCACCACCACTCTGTGAAAGGAAATAATAGTGCTTCCTTACTTCACAGGGATGTTATGAGTATAAATGTATGAAATATTGTGAAGTGCTCAGATGCTACGGCAGTGGAAGCTGTGTGAGTACCATAAGTAGACTTTAAAAACTGAGATCTCAATGTATCTTCTTTGTTTTAAAAAAACACCACCACTGTTTGGAAATTCTGAGCGTACTTTCAGTGCATAAGGAACAGTATTTCTATAATTAGAACTCAGGAGACCTAAGGCCAGATCCTCAGCTGGTATGAATCAATTTACCATGATTGATTTCAACAGACCGATGATTATCCTCTCTTCCCCCCATCCCCTACCCCAGTTGAGGATCTAGTCTCTGATTTTTATTCCCAGCTCTGCCCCTAGCTCCTTGACCCTGCTTTCCTCCATCTATAAAATGGGAATAAAGCTTGCCCTTCTTTGCAAAGTGCTTTGAGCTCTATAGATGAAATGTTCTTATTCATAGTCTCTGTCATTTAATTATTGTTTATTATTATGTAATTACTGTAGCCAAAATCACAGTTTTCTGGGAGTAACATGAAACAACTTAAACCATTGTTCTGACTGATTTGGGTATCAAACCGAGTACTATGCTAACAGACATCTAATGCTGTCTATAGCTGGTAGAGTGGCAGACTTCTATTCATTGTGAACATAGTCCCCACTGGGATCAATTTAGTTCTTCATTCACACCACACAAAAGAATGTGTCAATATCACTAGCGATGACGTCAGTACAGTCAGCTGCAGAGAGCCCTGAAGAGTGCAAGCACTCTAAATTAGAATAGCCACCAATAACATGCTTCCCCAATTAAATCATTTTTATCCAAAACTAGGGGGTCATGTTTGTTAAAGCGATGCTAAAAACAGCATAAAAAGGACTTAAGAATATTCAGACTTTGGAATAAGCTAGGGAATCCTGAGCATAGGGAAACCTCTAGTACGGAACAGTTATTTTGAATAAATATTCAAATCATATGATGTACATCAGTAATAGTGCATAATTCATTATCTATGGCACATTTTTTTGCTGAAAGGGGGGGCAAGTGCTATAAGGAAATGGCACAAATCCAGCTCTCTATTACCCTTGGGCAACACAATGGAAGTCAGTGTGGTTCCCTGGTGTAACTTGAGGGCCAGATTTACCCTATTTTTAAAAAACTGGCATTTGGTATACATTTCTCGTGAGCATTCCACATCTCCTGCTCAATTGTGTCCTTGAGATTCTTGTTTAAGTGACAAGCTGTCAATCTTCTTAATACAGAAGAAAGGAAGCAATTACTACTGTAGTAGAGAAAGGGTCATAACTAACAAAATTTCATCAGTTATTTAGACAAGCTCTTTGTAGCAAGTACTGTATCTTTGTGTCTTGTATAGCACCAAACAGTAACTAGTTTAAATAATTTGACTGAATTTGGTGTTCATTAAGGTGCCTCTCCAGTAACGCACTTAAAATGTGCTTAACTTTAAGCACACGAGTAGTCCCACTGACTTCACTGACACTACCCACTTGCTTTAAGTTAAGTGCTTTGCTAGACTGGAGCCTAGAGTCACATTCAGGGCCTACTTTAATCAATGGGAGCCCTTCAATTGACTCCACTGGATCAGTCGCTAACAGGCTGGATTGACAGCCTTAGAAACTGAAGTCCTCTATTTAGCTGTAACAAAGTTAAATCAGAGGCAGCAGCAAAAGCTTCTCCACCTGAAGGGACCAATTTTAAAGAGCAAGACAAAGTCTCCGTGTTCACTCAAGTCTGTGCTTCAGTGCTGAAACTTCCAGCAAAGGTGCCAACTTGTGCCCACTGAGAGGGATAGCAATCAAAAAATGTAGCTAAATCCATGTTGGTTTGAATAAGATCAAACTGATAAGTGATTTTTTTTTTAAGAAAAATAGCCAAAGCCTACTGAAGTCAATAAAAAGACCTCTATTGACTCCATTGCGTTCTGAATCAGGCCTAAATTGTCAAAAGGCCTGATCTTATGCACTCTGAAGTCAATGGGAAAACTCTTGTTGCCTTCAAGAGCAGCTAGAACAAGCCACCATAAATGCAAATTAATCTGTATGCTTAGTCTTAAAATGCAATGTGAAAAAAATAAGTAAATTTAGGTTATTTTTAATTATTTCTCCCCCAATAAAGACTAGCAGTTAGTAAGCCACTGGCTTATATGCTCTTCTCTGTGGCACTGAAATGGTCACTTCCTGCCTTTGAGCTTTCTCCTGGGAAGTGTGAAACACCTGCTGAGTATCTGCCACTCAGGGCTTGGCTACACTGGAGAGTTACAGTGCTGGTGGGTGACTTTATAGCACTGTAACTTACTGCCTGTCCACATCCACACTGGCAAGGCACATACGCGCTGTATCTCCCTGGCTACAGCGCTGATTTCACTCCATCTCGACAAGGGGAATAAAGAGAACAGCGCTGGTGCTGCAGCACTGGAGTGCCAGTGTAAACAGTGATTAATCTTACTACGCTGTAACTGACCTCCGGAATTTTCTCCTAATGCTTTTAAGTAAGGATAACACTCTTTGTTTTGTTATGATGCCTCTCTTTGTTTTGTTGTGAACTCAGGGCTCCCAGAGCTGCTTATCTAAAAAACAAACACAGCTACTGTTTGCTTGAGCAGAGGCAGGCAGGATTTGAATGTCCATAGCTAGTGTTTGCTTGAGGAGAGAAGCAGCACGGCTTGGGCGGGGGGGGGGGGTCTGTTTCGGAGCAGCTGCTTATCTGGTCTGTGAGGGGAAAAAAAACAAAAGGCTATTTGCATTTAGTGAATGAGAGGTGGGGGAAGGGGTCATAACTTGCAAGGCAGGGAGCTGACCCACAGGGTCAGCTCCAAAAATCTACTCTCTCTCTCCCCCACGCTCCCAGTCACACTCCACCCCACCCCCCTCTTTTGAAAAGCACGTTGCAGCCACATGAACGCTGGGATAGCTGCCTATAATGCACCACTTCCAACACCACTGCAAATGCTGCAAATATGGCCACACTACAGTGCTGGTGCTTTCCCTACACAGCTGTACAAGACAGCTTTAACTCCCAGCGCTGTACAGCTGCAAGTGTAGCCAAACCCTCAGTGAAGTCAGATACTCAGCACCTCTCAGAGTGGGGACTGAAATCAACAGGAAATGAGGAGGCTCAACCCCGAACAGGAGCTCTCACAGGCTTGCTGCCAGATTCCCAATGACAATATTGGAAAATATCCTTTCACGTGTACATAGAGGAAGGATGATCCAGTGTTTAGAGCACTGGTCTGTATATGAGAGATGTGGCTTCAGTTCCCTGCTCAGTCAGACTTCCTGTGTGTGACCTTGGGCAATTCACTTAGGGGCTTCGGTTAATAGCACTGTCCTACTTCATGCGCGTGTTGAGGATAAATACACTGAAGATTGTGAGGTGCTTGGTACTATGGTGTTGCGGGGCCCTATAAGTACCTTAAACAGACAACCGATTTGAGCATGCTGTAATCTGAGAAAAGTGAGCTTTGCTTTAGTGTAACTGAGAAACAGCAGCAAATGCTTTTTGTTCCGGAATGTAACATTTGTTACCAGGGTCAGCTGCTATCTTATGTTCTAGTGTGGCTGATGCTGATAATGGCACTGGACTCCAAATTTCCTTGGTGCAGAGAGATTTTGCACTAGCTGCATCGCCTAAAACTTATCTTGTTGGTTAAAGCAAATGAATTCCCTAGAGGCTTGGATTCAGTTTGAGGGTTCCTCAGCGCTCAGGGTAAATTTGTTCTTTTATCAAACTTCTCTACTCTGCTGAGCCAAACGTGTATGTATTAAGTTATTTGTTTGTGATGCCCCATCTATTGTAGAGGCAGGTTGCCATGTTGTGCAGGAGTAAGGGCCTTTGTGGATTACTATGGAGTCAGTGCAAATACTGTGGATTGCAGTCACTCAAATACTATAATCTGTGCTAGAAATTAGTACCATTATAGGTGGTACAAAAAAGGTAAGGCGTCATTTAAGAGTTTGTCAGGATCTGGCATGGAATGATTTTTAATGTTGTTTATCATAAGAACATAAGAACGGCTGTACTGGGTCAGACCAAAGGTCCATCTAGCCCAGTATCTATCTACCGACAGTGGCCAATGCCAGGTGCCCGAGAGGGAGTGAAGCTAACAGGCAATGATCAAGTGATCTCTCTCCTGCCATCCAGCTCCATCCTCTGATGAACAGAGGCTAGGACAGAGGCTAGGGACACCATTCTTTACCCTTCCTGATTAATAGCCATTTATGGACTTAGCCACCATGAATTTATCCAGTTCCCTTTTAAACATTGTTATAGTCCCAGCCTTCACAACCTCCTCAGGTAAGGAGTTCCACAAGTTGACTGTGCACTGCGTGAAGAAGAACTTCCTTTTATTTGTTTTAAACCTGCTACCTATTAATTTCATTTGGTGACCCCTAGTTCTTGTATTATGGGAATAAGTAAATAACTTTTCCTTAACCACTTTCTCCACATCACTCATGATTTTATATACCTCTATCATATCCCCCCTTAGTCTCCTCTTTTCCAAGCTGAAGAGGCCTAGCCTCTTTAATCTTTCCTCGTATGGGACCCTCTCCAAACCCCTAATCATTTTAGTTGCCCTTCTCTGAACCTTTTCTAGTGCTAGAATATCTTTTTTGAGGTGAGGAGACCACATCTGTATGCAGTATTCGAGATGTGGGTGTACCATGGATTTATATAAGGGCAATAATATATTCTCAGTCTTATTCTCTATCCCCTTTTTAATGATTCCTAACATCCTGTTTGCTTTTTTGACCGCCTCTGCGCACTGCGTGGACATCTTCAGAGAACTATCCATGATGCCACCAAGATCTTTTTCCTGACTCGTAGCTAAAATAGCCCCCATCATATTGTATGTATAGTTGGGGTTATTTTTTCCAATGTGCATTACTTTACATTTATCCACATTAAATTTCATTTGCCATTTTGTTGCCCAATCACTTAGTTTTGTGAGATCTTTTTGAAGTTCTTCACAATCTGCTTTGGTCTGAACTATCTTGAGTAGTTTAGTATCATCTGCAAACTTTGCCATCTCACTGTTTACCCCTTTCTCCAGATCATTTATGAATAAATTGAATAGGATTGGTCCTAGGACTGACCCTTGGGGAACACCACTAGTTACCCCTCTCCATTCTGAGAATTTACCATTAATTCCTACCCTTTGTTCCCTGTCTTTTAGCCAGTTCTCAGTCCATGAAAGGACCTTCCCTTTTATCCCATGACAGCTTAATTTACATAAGAGCCTTTGGTGCGGGACCTTGTCAAAGGCTTTCTGGAAATCTAAATACACTATGTCCACTGGATTCCCCTTGTCCACATGTTTGTTGACCCCTTCAAAGAACTTTAATAGATTAGTAAGACATGATTTCCCTTTACAGAAACCATGTTGACTATTGCTCAACAGTTTATGTTTTTCTATGTGTCTGACAATTTTATTCTTAACTATTGTTTCGACTAATTTGCCCAGTACTGACATTAGACTTACCGGTCTGTAATTGCCGGGAGCACCTCTAGAACCCTTTTTAAATATTGGCGTTACATTAGCTAACTTCCAGACATTTAGTACCAAAGCCGATTTAAAGGACAGGTTACAAACCTTAGTGTAGGTATATAGCACTCATGGGTGTAGGTGTATAGCACTGTTAGAACTGGTCACATTCTCAGTCAGACAGGGACTAGTAGCAGCCGGACAATAATAAAGGGTATTATTCGTGCAAGGCAGAGACATTCTCTGTGACTAGAGAGAGGTGTTTATAGACATAAAAGGAATTTTAATGGAAAAATAGGCTGACGTTATCCAGTATTTTTAAAGAATCAAGGGCTATAATTCTGACAGTTCCCTACAAAACAAATAAGGGAGAGTGAGAGAGAATGGAGCTGGCAGTCAAATCAGTGATAACAACTGAAACCGAGAGGAAGTCAGAATTCAACCACAGGCATTCAAAACTGCAGCCCTTTGTGAGATAAATGGACCCTGTTGGAGAGAATCTTCTTTGCGTTCCTATCATCCCTCTAGGCAACGATGAATCTATTCTTCTTAGCTAGTGATTCTGCAATTCTGCCAGCAGCTCATTTTAATAACACCTGGATCTCTACTTCTGAGAATCCCAGAACAGCAGCTACTGCCTTGCAGCTTCCTCACTGTCTACCCTCCCAATGCTCTCAGGAGACTCTGGTTTTTACAGTTGATGTCCCTTGAAGCCTCAGAAAGAATTAAACTGGCATTGCATTTTCGGGTAAAGCAATAGCTGCAGCCCCAGCACAATTTTTCTCCTAAATCTTAGACCCATTGGTTCTTCAGTAAATCAATCTTAAAGCAGAAGAAAGTGAAATGGCTGGAAATCTTCCTGTCTCCAATGTTGTTTAAAAATGTACAAGTAATATTAAAAATGCCCTAACAACACTTAAGTGCTATACTTTCTATGAAGTGCTGTTTATCTCCTGATTCAAAAATGCTGTGGCTAGACATCTCCTGCTGCTTTTGGTCACACGGGACTGATCCAAATGACTTCTGGGGCCAAAGTTTTGACCCTGCAGTTAGTTGATACATTTTAAGTTAATTTAGACATGTAAGAATACAAATTACCAGAGCCATCCGACACTTAATTGAGTGCTAAGAGTGATCTGTTAAGGTCTGGCTGAAGTCAGTCCCTTAATTTGCACCTGGGACAGGAAGGGATCCTTTATATGCAAAACAAATACACACGCAAAGCTTCAAAGCTTTACACCTCTATAGCTCCTTTCATATGAGGCTCTCATAAGCATCATTTGTATTAAAATAGGGCCATGAGGTCTCCGAAACAGATCAAGGCCACACCGTGCTAGACACTGTATGCAAAAAAGTAAAAGATGGTCCCACAGAGCTGGAAGCCTAAAGGCAAGATGCAACAAGGTGGTTTTAAACAGTGATAGCAGGGAGAAGGGAAAGATGGATCAAATAACAATATACACAGTGGTATAGACCAGCTAAACACAATGACTTCTGATTCAGATGAAAAGATTTTTTAGCCTCCATCTACTTCCATGTTTTCAATCACTATTTGTTTATTTTATCAACCTTAATTAAGCCTCATTATCCCTATGAGAAAGGAAACTAAATACAAAAGGTTATAGGCTAGGTCCTCAGCTGGTGTAAATTGACGTAGCTCTGAAGTCACTGGAGTTGCATCAATTTACACCAGCTGTGGATCTGCATATCTGTCTTCTGGGCTATAATGTGTATACAGTCAAGCTTGTAGTTTTACCACAAGTTGCAGCAAAATATGAACAAAGCCCCAGGGCCTGTGGGGCACATTAGACCTAAATTATGTTCTAGGAACCTGGAATTATGCAGCAGGAATCCTGGGACTATACACTCCCCATCAGCCAGTCCAGCACAGTCAGTGTAGTATCCTTGTATCATTTATTTTTATATTAAGTTCACTTTATTTCACACTGTCCTGAACTTTCAGTGAGCTGTAATCTTCTGTACTGGCAGTGAATGCTTGCATCATAGAAGTGATCATGGGGAGGAGGAGTTTTTGACACCTGAATCATGGAAACTTTTAGAAGGTGTGGCAGGTGATCTTGGATTTTGGCGCACACCAGGCAAATGAGTCTTTTTTTTCTGGGGACGAAACGCATTCATGCCTTCCCCTTCTCCCCTCCCCCTGTCTCTCTTTTGGGGCCCTATCCAATGGCCACTGAAATCAATGGGAATCCTTTCACTGAATTCAGTGTACATTGGATCTGGCTTGTGGACAAGGACAGTGGTGATGTTAAAAAAAATTGTGGAGAATGGAACTTAAATTTCTTAATCTCTAACTGAAGTATCCTTCAGTTACAGCTGCCTTCCTCCCATATACCAATATCGGCCACAGCATATAACAATAGAGAATATTAGCTTGACACTTCTGCTAAAATAGAATTATGACCATTACCAATTCTGCTCTTTCAATTGTCATCATTAGGCTTAGGAGTTAATGCCCCACTGAGATGAATTCACACTTCTGTCAGAGCTACAGGTACAGGCTCGTGCCTATATTACTACACTGGTTACATTCTCCTCACATTTTGAAGGTTTTCTTTATAACTATGATGTCCAGGCACTTAATATTTTTCAAATAAGAGCTTAGTACAGTTCCATAGAAAAGCAGTATTGCTGATATAAGCAGGGTCAGAATGAGCTGAGAGGGTTACACTGATTATAACTGAACCAATACAAGCAACAGGCTAGCTAGCAAATGTTGCTATAGGTAGGATCAGCTACTACTTTGTCATGGAGAAGCTAGAGCTAAGGCCAGAAGGCTATTGGGGGAACAAAAGGAAGAGGAACTAGCCAGCTAGCAAGAATTTATCAACCCTAGACCATCACCACAAAAAGGATTGACCCTAGATTGTAACTGGTTTCCTCTAGCAGAAAGAACAGACTAGACAATGAACACAGAGGAGCGAACAGGCTAGATCTGGAACAAATGAACCAAAAGTCCAGATGGATCAAGAAAAGATCACTGCAAGCTACTAAAATAATACAAGTTCTGTTAGACAAAATTACCAACCCTGGGGACAATACATTTATGCTGGCCTACTGATTGGCTAAAATTCTCTCATCATTCACAAATGCAGGAAAGACCAATTGCATACTTTACAAGCAATTGACATTCATATGTATGTTTGCATGTACATAGAAGAAAGGAAGAGATGGATTTGCATAGTTTGTGCACTGCATTCATCCACCAATATGTATGTATTTTGCTCTAGAACATAGCAAATAACAAATATCTGAGGTCAAATCCTCATTGAAATAAATTCACATAGTTCCTTTGGCTTCAATAGAGCTACCCAGGTTAGCACCAGCTGAGCAGTTACAGCACAGCTGCAGATAAAATTTAAAAAAAAATCTTCAATGCTCGAAAGCATTGAAGTAACAGTTGACAAGAGTGGCATAAGGTGGCAGTGGTAGCAGCTACTGTTTGTGCTGCCTGGAAAGATTACCTGAGTTTGAATTTCATACGCAACCTCATTCCTTAGGAATCGGCAACTGCAGCACTCCTTTGGAACAAAGACAGGATTCATTTATATATAAACAAGATGTACTGAATTTACTGGACAAAGACAAAACTCTGATTTGAATCAAACAGTCATAATAGGGACTAGGGATTACACCTTAGAAGGAGAGCCTTGCAGTGTTTAATGGCAACACATCCCAACTGATTCTGGAACAGTATTGATAGACACTAAAGAGATTTTACACCAAAAATGCTCCATCTAACCTATAAATATAACACACTGAAATTCCAAAGTCTATTTCCTTCTAATCAAGAACTATTATTCTTTACTTTCACATAATTCATAATCACTACTTGAAAACTTGGTAAATGCAGAATTCAGATTTCCAAGCCCATCCTCATGCTCTCTCAGACCATGGAAGGTAGAAAATCTCTAAACCTTGGAAAACCAGGAAAAACAAAACTTATGTAACTATGTTACAGTTCAGTGCAACTCTTCCTGTATGACCTTACCCCTCTATGATTCAGCAAGGGCACCCACTCTACTCTTCCGGCACCCCCATTGTTGCCTTTGTTGGGTGGAGATACTCATCTCTCTCCCTTCTGACTGGGGTATTTCCAAGCTGCACAGTCCCTTGACTATATTGTGAAATCCCCAGCAAAAGACAGGCTGTTTAAGCAGACTTCTTTTGCCTTCTCTTCAGAGACAGTACATAGTCTAATTGCCACAGGTAGAAGTTACCATACAGTTCTTTCTAACCAAGCACATGTTATTTCTAAGGTAAAAGCAATGCAGAGAAAACCTATTCAAAAACAATAATAAAAGAATGTACAGGCAGGTTGTTAAGCTTACTAGAGATCAGCCCAACTGCAACATGGGCTCCTTCAACCACCACGTAGGTTTTCCTGTGGTCTCAAGTTCATCATGCCCTCTGCTCCAAACAAGAACACTCCCAAGTAAGAGAATTGCTCATTTATGCAGTTTGACTCTTGGAAGAGACTGTGAATAAGTCATCAGCCAGACAACGGGTCTCTCTGCTCAAAGTGCAGATTTAAAAGGACGGATTCAAGGTGGGTCATTTGCATTATTCCTACCCTCAAATATATCCTAGGAAATTCAGTTCACATGTATTGTCCCCAGAAATCCTTTGTAGTTTCTAATATCTCCCAGAGACTGCATTAGTCATGTCTCCTAGAGAAGCTACATGCAATCTCACAATAACCCATAAAAAATTTGCATTTTGTACAATGGACCTCAAAGGTATTAAACTTAACTCAGTCCACATCCTCTCAATGCCTTAACTCTGTCCCTCTGGAGCTTGCAATAGGCACTGGAAGCAAACCAAACTTGACCTGCGTCTAAATTCATCCGCTAATCATGGCTTCATTTCCAGTGAATGCTTACAGAGGTGCTTGATTGTACATGAGTGTTCTGATTGAGGTTGACTACTCACATATGTAATGTAATGATAGTCCTTGCCTCAAAGTTAAAATCTAGCCAGAGGCATATACAAAAACAGATTTGAGTCTATAGTGAATATGCAAAATAAGTGTAGAGTATTTTACTGAAAACTGGGCCTATAAGAGACAGGAGATTTTGTTGTGCTTAGAAGTGTCAAGTTTACTGATACCTTTTTTAAAAAAAGTTAGGTAAAAGTATCATCATCATGTCATAACAAATATGAGCCTTACAATATGAAGAGTTCTTCTTTTTCGTAGAGATTACTTTGGTATGATGGCACCAACTGCCATTGTGGCCACGTCTAAAATAAGAATGGGGGCTCTCATGTCGAGAGGAACAGATGAATAGTATTGAGAGACTGCTATCAGAAGTTAAGAATGAGCATAATTTCCTGAGACAGCAGCTGCAAGTAGTAATGTCAACTAATCCAACAAACATTTCCTATTTAAAAGGAAAACTCTGCAACTAGACACATGCGCTTGCATGCTTAAGAGATTTAGACAAGTTACTCGAGCTGTTCATTTATATACTTAGTTACACATGCTGTTCTATTTGGATCTCTACCTTGAAAATATTCTGAGAAACAAGATGGGTCAGGAAATGTCTTTAATTGGACTAACTTCTGTTGGTGAAAGAGACCAACAGAAGTTGGTCCAATAAAAGATACTGCCTCACCCACCTTATCTCTCTAATATTGTGGGACCAACATGGCTACAACACCACTCTGAAAATAACCTGTAAGTATATAAGAAAAATTAGGATGCAAACTAAAATATTCCTTTCACAGTGCAGAAATAAAGATTAATGTTCAATTACAGATAAAACTACAATCAGATAAATTGAACTTTAATCCTTATTTCTTGTCAAGTCACAGAAATTGGAACAAAGAACATATATTAACATTCTCAGCATCTTGCAGAACTGAACTCTATTCATGCCTTACAAACAGTATTCTATTTCCTGTTTTTTCATATTTCAAAACACAAATTTGGAAATCATTAAGACTAATATATGTTGCTTGGAGGTAGGGTTGATTGAAGAATGGATATTTTGATTCATTGTCAACTTTAAAAAGTTTAAAATGTGAGCTCAGATCAAAACCAATGTTTTAGTGAAACGAAACATTGAAAAACGTGGCTCACACAAGTTCTATTTTCATTAAAATGAAATTGTTTAAATTTCAACCATTTTATGCATTTTTCTAAACAAAAGGACATTCATAATTGAAATGAAGTCCTTTCAAACAAACCATTTCAAAAATATTTTGAAAGAAAATGTCAACCTTTTAATTTTTCAGAATTCTTGTGGTTTTGTTTTTTAAACTAACAGTTTAGGGAAATGGACACAAATGTGCATATTTCAGTGTTTGCTGAATTGGCATTTTTCTAAATTTTTTCACCTGCTGTACTTCAATTTGCTTTTCTGTATGAATGTGCTTGACTAAGTTTCCTTCTAACCTCACCTCTAATTCAAATAGGGCAAGTTCAAATGGCACTTTCTATGGCTCAATAAATGAGCACATCCAACAAATGTGTGATCTGTATCATTTATCTGCTGTAGGTAAGTTAACATTATGAGCAAACACGTGCCTGACTGTAACATGCCAACTAGTGGTTTACAGATTAACCATTTTTAAATGTGGAATGGTAACATACACTTACTTATGAGAATTATATGAATAGTGCAATCAGAGTGATACAATTTTGGTGCAAAATTTCAGTGCCTATATATCTGCTACAACATACTCCGGAAGTTTAAAAAGTAAACAAGCTGCACCTCTGTGTGATGAGAAATCCCCCTTCTGGTTGCTTCAAGCTTCATATCTAAGCTCTTTTGTTTTTCTGTTTAAGCCCCAATACTACAAGTATTTATTCCTGTGGTTATCTGTACATATCAAAGTTATCTCTGACTTCAATGGGACTACTCAAGTATGTAAAGTTACATGTTCAACTGTTTGCAGGATTAGGGTGTTAGACTGACCACTGCATGTGTATCTGATTTGTATAATAGAGTCAGCAGTCACTAAGTAGGATTGGAATTTCTTACGTAAATTCTGGTTTTTGACTTCTGATAGCCTCTCTTTGCCTCAGTTCCACATCGGTATATGGGGATAATAGCACTTCCTATCTCACAAGGGTGTTGTGAGATAAATACATTAATTGTGAGGCAAAGTGACTTGCCCAAGGTCCCACAGGAAGTCTGTCAAAGCAGGGAGCTGACTGGGTTGCCAAAGTCCAAGGCTAGTGCTGTAACTAATGGACCACCTTCCTCTTAACTTAAGTATGTGGGTGAGTATTTGCATGCTTAAAGTAAAGCATGTGTTTACATGCTTTGGTGGATCAGGTCAGAGGGCTGGGCATCTCTGACTTCTGTGAGAAACCAAGACACATTCTGAGCTCAGTTTAACAGGAAGAACAAAAATGAGTATCTAATTAGGCACAACAAATGATTATATTAATAGGATGTTGATGATAGTTGAGATGAGCAGCACCTTATTCCACAAAGTCAATGGAGAGTCTTATGGAACAAGGCATTATTCAAGGTTAGTAAAGGTATACTAATCTTGACCTATGCTAGCATATGATCCACAATCATCTAGCCTTCCCCTAAATCTCAGTATCTTCCCGAGTAAATGAATGGGAAGGGAAGTGTTGCCTAGGATAGTATGAATTAAACAATGATACAAAGGCTTGCAAAGAATACCTGACTCTTCACGCAGAAGTACAGTACATTACCTCATGATTTTAATGGAATTTAAGCTCAGCTGTACAGTACATATACTGATTATTATAATCTCCATTCAATACACAAGAATACCACAGAAGACTCTACCCTTATAGTCCAGTAGGAACTTTGTTGTTATGTTGAATATAGAATCTATTTTGGTATATTTTATATAAAATTCAAAAATTCATCTGACTCCTCTTTTCAGATGGCAAAGGGACTACACCGAGTGCTGTCTGATCCCCAAATAAGAGGCATTATTCAGGAGACCTGTCCTTGACAACATTCACTTCCAGCAAAAGCAAAGTGTTTCAAGCACATACTCTAACTTACAGCCCAGAGTAACTCATGGCTTTATAATCAAAACCTCTACAGTGCTCATTCATTGGTCCCACGTATTTCTCTTGAAGAAGCAGGTGTATTATTTATAAAAGTCGGTTGACTGTCTGGCTTGCATGGGCTGAAGTTTCTGTTCATGCAACTGAGACGTGAGATCAAATGAGAGCTACGAGAAATGTTTTGTTTGTGTTTTTCGGTTTTATTTTGTTTTTAAGGGGGGAAAAGGAAAGGTCAGGCTTGGTCGTGATGTATGTACAAAAAGCTAATGTTGAGAGAAATCCACTCCTGACCCAGGATAGAGGCAGAGCCTTGCAGAGCTTCCTCCCTAACAAAAAATAATAATAATAAAGGAACAAATGACCAAGTGGCTAAATTTAATCCCTAACCCCAGCCTTTTGTAATCTTTCTCTTCCTTGAGGTCTCCAGCTGTCCTATTCTATTTTGTTGCCAAGGAGACTAGGTTACAGGCTGCCTCTAGCTGATTTTACTGCATTATTCTGATGAAGTACAAAGGTGGAAGGGCACTTTCTAACTGGTTCAGAAAAAACACATTATGGATCTTTTTAGCAAAGTCCACTCCATTGCACACTGTTCTTCCAAGAATAAAGTATATAGTGAAGTTTTTTTTGAAAAATGGACTATTTGTCTGGATCCTCAACTGGTGTAAGTCAGGCCAACTTAATTGGAGTCAGAGTTATTCTGGTGTACACAGCTGAAGTTCTGACTCAGTGATTGTATCTGTATCTGACCACAGATCAGAGGCACCGACTTCTTGTGTTCCCAAGGGGTGCTCAACTTCCCCCCACTCCCCTGCTCTGTCCCAGGCCCTGCCCCCAATCCATCCCTTTCTCCAAACCTCTGTCTCACCCTGCCTCCTCCCCCCGCCTCTTCCTGGGTATCTTTTAGAAAAGAGGGAGCAAGGAAATCTTGTTAAAATATTTCAATTGTTTTCCAGTATTGGTTGGTCTGATAGACAGATTGTTACTTTTTGTAGATATCACAAGAAAAGCAAGTTCTAAGGAGGACAATGAGGTAGCTTCGTGGATGTTTTTATCTTAGCCCAACATTAATTATTCAGGTAATAACCAAGGTATGTCTACACTGCAATAAAAAACATGTGGCATTGAGTCTCAAAGCCTGGGTCAGCTGACTCAGACTTGTGGGGCTCAGGCTGGAGACCCAACCCCCTCTTGGGATCACAGAGCCCAGGATCCACCCCAACCCGAAATCTCATTACTGCAATGTTATAATCCCACAGCCCAAACCAGATGACCTAGCCCAGCTACACTCATGTCACAGATCTTTTATTGAAATGTAGATATACCCCAAGAAGCAGCATAGCCTAGCAGAGCAATGGATTGGGACTCAGGAGACCTGAGTTATGTTCCCAGTTTAGCTAATGGCCTACTGGGTACCTTGGGCAAGTCACTTAATCACTCTGTGCCTCAGTTTCCCCATAGGCAAAATAAGGCTAATGAGACTTTGTAAAATATTTGAGATCTAGTGATGAAAACCACTATCTAAGATCTAGGTATTGTTACTATTAATAATAAATAATGTCTATGTATAAGTATAGATTACTTCACTACAATGTGTGCATGAGAGAGATTTTAAAAAATGTGGAAGCATCTTATGTTAGCTTGACAGAAGATATTAAGATATTGCATAAACAAAATAGGAAAAGATTACAGAAATTTTAATATATGCATTTACGTAACACCTTCCATGCCAGAATCCCAAAGAAATGTACAAATACCAATTACCTTACACTAGAGGTAATTGGTAAAGAATTATTTTATATATGAATAAGCCAAAACAGAAAAAAAATCTAATTTGCCCAACATCATAGAATCACTGGCAGAGACAAGAAGGGAATCCAGGAGCCTTGGTTCTTCATCCTAGTTTTGAAATTAATTCACTTAGGTGCTTTTGAATAAGTTAACTTTTCTTTGTCCATTTGTCCGTTTATAAAATGGAAGACCTAAAGACCATACAGTACATCTCAATGTAGATAAAAGTGACAATTTATCCCTGAATGTTTACTTATTACTCGCATCTATCTAATGTCTATGAAGGAACAGTTCTCAATATGTCATCTCTTGGCATGGAAAATTGACTCTCTACAGGATTTGATTTTGATTCTTAAAAATCCATTTTAAAAACTGAGCTGCTTCTCAGCTAAAGTCAATGTAGTTACAACAATGTGGGTACATCTACACTACGGGATTATTCCGATTTTACATAAACCTGTTTTGTAAAACAGATTGTATAAAGTCGAGTGCATGCGGCCACACTAAGCACATTAATTAGGTGGCGTGCATCCATGGTCCAAGGCTAGCGTCGATTTCTGGAGCATTGCACTGTGGGTAGCTATTCTGTAGCTATCCCATAGTTCCCGCAGTCTCCCCTGCCCCTTGGAATTCTGGGTTGAGATCCCAGTGCCTGATGGGGCAAAAATCATTGTCGCGGGCGGTTCTGGGTAAATGTCGTCACTCATTCCTTCCTCCGGGAAAACAACGGCAGACAATCATTTCTCGCCCTTTTCCCCTGGATTGCCCTGGCAGACGCCATAGCATGGCAACCATGGAGCCCGTTCAGCTTTTTTTTTTACTGTCACCGTATGTGTACTGGATGCCACTAACAGAGGCGTTACTGCAGAGCTACACAGCAGTATTCGTTTGCTTTTGCATGATAGCAGAGACAGTTATCAGTCGTTCTGTACCGTCTACTGCCATTGTAAATTGGCAGTAAGATGATGGTTATCTGTCATTCTGTACTGTCTGCTGCTATCATGGGTGCCCCTGGCTGAGCTCTGCTGGAGCACAAAGGCAAAACTGGGAATGACTCCCTGAGTCAATCCCTCCTTTATGGTTTCTAAAAATAGAGTCAGTCCTGCCTAGAATATGAGCCAAGTGTACTAGAGAACCAGTGTATCAGAGAGCACAGCTGCTCCGTGTCAGATCCTGCAGAAATGATGAGCTACATGCCATTCACAGGGGTGCCCCTGCAACGACCCCACCCGTTGCTTCCCTCCTCCCCCAACCTTCCTAGGCTATCGTGGCAGTGTCCCCCCCATTTGTGTATGAAGTTATAAAGAATGCAGGAATAAGAAACACTGACTTGTTAGTGAGATAAAATGAGGGGGAGGCAGCCTCCCGCTGCTATGACAGTCCAGGCAGGACATTAAGCAGTGCGGAGGAGAGGAGCCCAGCATCCCACTGCTATGATAGTCCAGGCAGTACAGAATCTTTTCTTTACACTGGAAAGGGAGGGGGCTGATGGAGCTCAGCCCCCAGTTGCTATGATGAGGACAGTTACCAACCATTCTGTACCATCTACTGGGAATGACCAGGAATCATTCCTATTTTTACCCAGGTGCCCCCGGCCAGCCTCACCTGAGGCCAGCCAGGAGCACTCACGGGCTGATGGTGACAACGGATAGCAGTCATATTGTACTTTCTGCCACCAGGGAGGGGAGAGGAACGGATACTGCTCTTCACTGCTGCAGCATCGTGTCTACCACCAGCATTCAGTAGACATAGGGTGATGCTGAAAAAAGTCAAGAAACGATTTCTTTCCCTTTTCTTTCATGTGGTGGGGGGAGGGAGTAAATTGACAAGCTATACCCTGAACCAGGCTGGACAATGTGTTTGAACCTACAGGCACTAGGAGCTCAGCCAAGAATGCAAATATTTTTCAGAGACTGCTGTGGACTGTGGGATAGCTGGAGTCCTCAGTACCCCCTCCCTCCCTCCATGAGCATCCATTTGATTCTTTGGCTTTCCGTTACGCTTGTCACGCAGCACTCTGTAGCCTGGAGATTTTTTTCAAACGCTTTGGCATTTCGTCTTCTGTAACGGAGCTGTGATAGAACAGATTTGTCTCCCCATACAGCGATCAGATCCTGTATCTCCTGTACGGTCCATGCTGGAGCTCTTTTTGGATTTGGGACTGCATCGCCACCCGTGCTGATCAGAGCTCCATGCTGGGAAAACAGGAAATGAAATTCAAAAGTTCGCGGGGCTTTTCCTGTTTACCTGGCCACTGCATCCGAGTTCAGATTGCTGTCCAGAGCGGTCACAGTGGTGCACTGTGGGATACCGCCCGGAGGCCAATACCGTCGATTTGCGGCCACACTAACCCTAATCCGATATGGTAATACCGATTTTAGCGCTACTCCTCTCGTTGGGGAGGAGTACAGAAACCAATTTAAGGAGCCCTTTATATCGCTATAAAGGGCCTCATAGTGTGGACGAGTGCGGCATTAAATCAGTTTAATGCTGCTAAAATCAGTTTAAACGCGTAGTGTAGACCAGGCCTATAAGTCAAAGAGGCAGGGCCTGTGAGCATTCTGCAGCAGATGTGTAGTGGTGACAGTTGAATAGCTGCATGGGAAATGTGACTGGGGGTCAGGGCGGAGAGAGATGTTTTGTTTTTACTGCAAAAAATGGACAAATTCTAGTTTTTGATGAAAATCCAAAATATTTCCAACAAACATAGAAGTGTTTTGTTAAAAAGCCATTTTCCATCAAATCTTTTTTGCAATTTTTTTTTCACCAGTTGTAGATTATTTTGATGATGTACTGTTTGCCTAACAATGTCCTGCTTCTCAGTTCAGGAAGTGGGTGTCCACAAGTTGCTAAAAACCTAAATCTTCTGCCTTGACAGCACACTTATTAGCCTTTTTGATTTCTCCTTTGACTGACATGAAACATATTCCTATCAAATCTGGTGATACAGTAGAGCAGACAGCATGATTGTATTACCTTTAACAATTTACTAGCTGATTTACTAGCTTTGAAGGAAAACAGTGCCCTCTAACTACTAGAAGAGAGACATTTAAAAACAGAGAAAAGAGGATGAAAGCTTTTAAAGATTTATTTTTTCCTGTGTAAACAATTTTTTTATGAATAGTTCAAAGCAACAATCCTGGTCACTCTGATGGTTATGTATTTCCCTGTGGGAAACCTCTGCTCAAGTATTCCCCTTCAGATTGGACTAGAAGCAATGGGCTTAAATTGCAGCAAGGGCAGTGTAGGTTGGACATCAGGAAAAAACTTCCTAACTGTCAGATAATTAAGCACTAGAATAAATTGCCCAGGGAGCTTGTAGAATCTCAGTCATGAGATTTTTAAGAGGAAGTTAGACAAACAACTGTCAGGGATGCTGTAGATAATATTTAGTCCTGTCATGAATGCATAGGACTAGACTAGATGGCCTCTCAAGGTCTTTTCCAGTCCTATTTTGGAAGATGCAAAAAACATCATAATAGAAATGTAGGATAGGAAGGAACCTCAAAGTCATCTTGTCCAATCCCCTGCACTGGCTAAGTATTATCTAGACCATCACTGACAGGTGTTTGTCTAACCTGTTCTTTAAAACCTCCAGTGACAGACATTCCAAAGCCTCCCTAGGTAATTTGTTCCAGTGCTTAAGTACCTTGGCAGTTAAGTTAGTCATTAGGAAAAACTTCCCTTGCTGCAATTTAAGCTCATTATCCTTGACCTGTCCTCACTGGCTAAGGAGAACAATGTATCACCCTCCTCGTTATAACCTATTATGTACTTGAAGACTGTTATGTCCCCTTTCAGTCTTCCCTTCTCCAGACTAAACAATCCCAACCTTTCCTCATAGGACACATTTTCTAAACTTTTAATCATTTTTATTGCTCTCCTTTGGACTTTCTCCCCTTTGTCCACTTCTTTCACAAAGTGCAGTGCCCAGAACTGGACACAATACTCCAGTTGAAGCCATATCAGTGCCGAGCAAAGTGTAAGAATTACTTGTTTGTCAAAATTCCTGGTAATACATCTATGATGGGGTGGTTGCCTGTGAATCTCTCACCTTTGGAACAGACCACACTCACGCCACGCCACCTTCACCACCACTGTGCTTTATTATAGTGATCTCACAGACTGTAATTCTATTTACATGACCCAGTCAGCTTCCACTCTCCCTTCTGGGGAGAAAGGGAGCAGTACTAGCAGCAGGCAACTCTGATTTCATTCAGTCTCTCCACCCTTCTTCCAGGGTTCCCTTTCTTTCTGTTTAGTTGTCCCAGCTGCTAGGGTTGCTTACCCCTAGTTGACCATTCAGCTGTGGCCCTACTTACTGATTGATCCCCTATTTAACCCATTTTGGTGGAGATTTGAGTGACAGTGTATGGAGTCAACACGTGACTCAGAATCCCTGTCACAATGTCCCAGAATGTGTGTTCTGGGTTTTTGGTGTTTTTCCAACAGTATTTCACTGTTGAATCATATTTAGTTTGTGATTCACTATAACCCCCAGATCCTCCTTTGCAATACTCCTTCCTAGGCAGTCAATTTCCATTTTGTATTTGTTCCATTGATTATTTCTTCCTAAGTTCAGTACTTTTCATTTTGTCATTGCTGAATTTTATCCTATTTGTTTCAAACAATTTTCCAATTTGTCAAGACAATTTTCAATTTAATCCTGTGCTGCAAAGTGCTTGCAACCCCTCCTAGCTTGGTATAACTGCAAACTGTATAAATGTACTTTCTATGCCATTATCTAAATAATTTATGATATGTAATAGAACCAGACCCAGAACAGATTCCTGCATGACCTTTCTCGATTTTCCCTTCCAGTTTGACTGTGAACCACTGATAACTATTCTCTGAATATGGTTTTCCAACCAGTTGTGCACCCACCTTATAGTAGGTTCATCTAAGCTGTATTTCCCTAGTTTGTTTGAGAAGGTTATGTCAGACAGTATCAAAAGCATTACTAAAATCAAGATATACCACATCTCCTTCTGTCCCCCATCCACAAGATTGTTACCCTGTCAAAGAAAGACATTAGGTTGGTCTGACAGGATTTGTTTTTGACAAATCCATGTTGACTATTAGTTATCACCTTATCTTCTAGGTGCTGACAAAGTGATTTTGGTTTTTGCTTTCAGCAAAAGCATTGTGCTTTGAGGAGATTTCCAGTTTTTAATTGTGTGTTTTGAGTGAATTCTGAGCTTTCTCCAATGCTCCCATATATGGTGTGTGGTGCATGTAGCTACAAAACTGTAAGGTCTTAGGGTTTTCCGGTAACTGTACACTTACATTTGATTACTGTGTTTGCAGATGCAGTGGCTTATTTGATCTTAGAGTGGCAACAGTCTGTAACAAAAGAGACATACATGGTGCTCTTCTTGGAAACCTAGCTTGTGTCCCTTCCTCTTGCTCTTTTCCTTACTCAAAAATTCAGGGTTGAGATGGTCACAGCAGACAAGGGATTTAGCCAATACAAACAACCCACGTTCATTTAAATGGGAGTTATGTGGCTAACCTTCCAAGGCATCTTTGAAAATATCACTATAATCTTTCAGACAGTATATATGGTATCTTTTTGTGTATAGACAAACAAATCTGTGTGGGATCTGGATTGATCCAATCAAACCACAGAAGCACATGGCTAGTGCTGCCAGAATGTACCAAGCTGTGCAGAAAACAGTTTTTCCATCCCACAAAAAAAATCCAAGATTTCTTTTGCCTCATTGGTATGCACATGAGAACATAAGATCAGCCATACTGGGTCAGATCAAAGGTCCACCTAGCCCAGTATCCTGTCTTCCAACAGTGGCCAATGCCAGGTGCTTCAGAGGAAATGAACTGAACAAGTAATCATCAAGTGATCCATCCCCATGTCACCCATTCCCAGCTTTTGGCAAACAGCGGCTAGGGACGCCATCCCTGCCCATTCTCGCTAATAGCCATTGTTGGATTTATCCTCCATGAACTTGTGTAGTGTGTGGTTTTGGGTTTTTTTAACCCTGTTATAGTCTTCACCTTCACAATATCCTCTGGCAAGGAGCTCCGCAGGTTTACTGTGCATTATATGAAGACTGTTTTGAAATTTTTTGTGTATAACTATTGAGTGAGAGGGACCAGCAGGATTATGCACCATGTAAATCCACAAACAGTCTCAGAAGGGGCAGAAGTGGTGCATGGTGCATAGGCTTTGTCTAGGCACTCTGAATAAAGCCAGGATGGTCATATTTTCTCATAAGGGTGTAACATGAATATTGGGTCTTTGCTCTTTTCCTCATATTCTTAATATAATGTAAACAGATAGCCAGAGTCGGATTCCAAATGACCATATTTACTAAATATAAAAGGTTTAGCTATATACATACACTGCTAGGATTAAGGTTGACCAGGAAACACTAATTCAATTTTGAGAGAGGGAGGGCCTGCAATCCACCCTCAGACAGCCAAATACTCAGCCTAGTAGTTAGCGTACTCATCTGGCACAGGGGAGATCCAGGTTCAAGGTCCTATTTTGCCTGATTCAGAGCAGTGACTTCAACCTGGGTCTTCCAAAGGCCAGATGAATGCCCTAACCTCTGAAGTGGGGGCATCTTTCTAGTGAGGAAAAACCTTCTCAATGAAAGCTTAGTCAAAACTGGTAAGCTTCTGCACAAAGTTCTGGTTTCACAGAATCAGCATTTTCTGATCCCCAAAAAAGAGTTGTTTGTGTTGGAAAAATTCCTGACCAGCTCTTGTTAGGGTCTGGTTGCTTCTTCAATAATAGACAGGGAGGCCTACGAGAGAGTCCCAACAATTTCAAGGGATACTACCTAACTTCTGTATAGTACAGTAAGCATCCACCAAAGTGTACTCATGCAGCCCAGTGAAATACAGAACCAAACAGATAAATGAAACACCAGGGGCCCAGTCTTGTGAGATGCTATCTGAAATGCATGGAGACCCCTCCGTTTTCTCTGAACTCTTGGGAACCACCCAGTGCCTTGCAGTACCAGGCCGTCAGACTGCGGCAGGCAACAATGAATCATGTGAACAAAGACTTAGAAAGTAGAGTACATGAAAGTACAGCAGCAAACTGAATACAGAACAGTATCTTGTTCAGGCTAAATGGAATAAATAAAAAGATATTTACCCTCAATATTTGTTGTGTTGCTAAAAATGGATTTGGCTACAGAGCATGGTTTGTTTTTTGTTTTTTCCTTCTGCTGTAAAGTATCAGCTGAAACCATATGTTCCACAGGTTTTAGATTCTCATTTTCTTTCTGACAACCATGTTCCCAAATTTCAGACAGCAGTGCTCAAAAAAATGACACCACAGATTCATGTTCCATATAATTGACTCTGTGCACCTCAGCCACAAGTGCAATTAGAACTAGAACATTCATTCATTTTCTTGAGCTGTGTCAGTAATGGCTCACTATTGTGACAACTCTGTCAATTTTGTTTTAGCATATTATTTGTTATTACAGTACTGTATATTTAGTATAGTAAATCTCAAACCAGAAATTACAGTAACATCGAACTTTTCCTGCAATAACATGTGAGCTGTGCCACCTGCTGAATTACAGAATCAGAATGTATAACACCAGTAGCCCAATGAGGGGAAAGACAGAGGCCTGGAATTCACTTCAGCAATAGAAAGAAACCAAAAAATTAGTTGACGGGCTAGTTCAGCCAGATTTATGGCTCCCTTGTGTTACTGGAGAAGCACAAAGTACTGGCATACAAGGGTAAATCTGGGAGAATTCTTCTAGCACAAAAGCAGTGCAAGATCAACTTAAGCCATTCTAATAAAGAGACCTGACCTACGTAGTGCTTCTTGCCATAGATCTCATCGCACTTTACAAAGGTGATCAGTATCATTATCCTCATCTTACAGATGAGAAAACTGAGGCACAGAAAAGCGAACCGATTTGCTCACCCAACAATAAAGCTAGAACTAGATCCCGGTTTCAGTCTGATGCTCTAGACTAGTGTTTCTCAATGACTTCTCTGTGGACCAGTGCCAGTTCCTGAGATCTCCCTGATACAGTTTAGGAAGGCAGCAAGCCAGTCCTTGGAATCAAAAAGTTTGAGAAACCCTGCTCTAGACCATGTTGCCTTCCTTGCAAATGCTGGTGTATGGCTATGCTGGGGGGAGGGGAGGGGCTGGAGCCAGGAGTAGAATAATGGGGGTTGGGAAGGGGTGTGTCCTAGCTCTGAATAGTACAGAGATTCTGGGCTGCTGCACAACTAACAGGCAATCCTGCGGAAGTTGCCATAAACTAAAACAGCATCAAGGGCTACTCTAAATTATACCAAGGGATGTTTTGCCTTTGGAGTAACCCAGAATCTGGGACAGGAGTTGGACAATGTCATGGGGCCACCTTTCCTTGCCCTGCCCCTGGACTACCCCTTCTGTGCTGCACTTATCAGGAGGCACAGCCCAAGAGTTGAGCCTTGCACTGCATTGCTTGGTTATTTGATGGCTTTCATACTAGTTTTTACAAAGATGTTGATTGCAAATATGCCACAGCAGTAAAGCTAGATACCAGGAGCCATATTCTAGCCAACACGTTTTCAGTGCAAAAGGCCATCATGAGGAAGACAGTTAACGACAGGCTCTGAGGTGGAATGAAAAATCAGTGAGGTTTCTTCATTTAAAATGGTGAAAATCTCATTCGCTCTCCCCCACCAACCCCTCTCTCTCTCATATCACAGTGACAAATATTGATATTCCTACAATTTACATCAATAAATCTTCTATCCGCCTGCAGCTGAAATGCAGCCAGACAAAAATTGTTTTTTGAATCTACTAGACACTAGCCAGAATGATGCAGGGAGGAAGACGCAGGGGATATAGGTGTTGAAAATGCAGAGAGGGAAATGGGAATCAGATACCATGCATGGCCCTGAATTTTTATTTTTCCCTAAAATTTCCCAGGGATTTATCAGTGTTTATTTAAAAAAATTAAACAAAACAGGTGAAAAATCAGTACAAAAAGTAACTTAAGTCAATGTCACAGTTAATATTGGGGGATGGGAGGACAGACAAAAACAACAACCAGAGAAAAGTAAGAGTTTATTGTTTGTGAAATCATTGTCTCTAATCCCCATTACAAAAACAAAGCTTCTTTTTAAAAACAAAAGCAGTTTACTGCTGGTGCCTTGCACACTTATGCTTGACATAAGGGGTGTCAGTGTGAATTCCAAAAGTCTATAGTAGCAAAGACTCAGCAATTTTTTTCAAAGTTCTTTTCTAAGGCTCCTTCTCCTGCAGTCTTAGATCTGTCTCAACCCCAGCTACTCACAGGGGCTCTCAGGGGAATGGGATGAGTGGTGCCTCATGGGGAGAGAAGGGTGCCTGATACAGTGGCAGGGGATATGAGGTGGAAAGAGAGGGCCAGGAGAAAGTGGATAGTAGGAAGGGGGTGCCTGACCCTCAAAAGAGGTGTAAGGGGAGGAGGAGGGAGTACCTGGAAGGGTGGGGGGCATAAATGCTCTAGAGCCACACTGAAGAGTTGGGGTCATGAGGGAACCAGTACACATGGTGGACTGCCTTGCCCTCCCTATGGCCTGTTACTGCAGCGGTTTGTGATCTCATCAGGTTCCCATCCTATCTCACTGTCTCCCTCTGTACAGCTGCAGCAGCCACCAAGAGGCAGTTATGCTTCCTTGTTCAGGGGAGGTGTGCCATCCACTGGAGAGTCTGCAAGGGGGAAGCTGGGTCTGGGGCGTTTGAGCATGTGCAAAATGCAGGTAGACATCAGAAAATTCTGAATACTGGATTTTTCAAAACCCAGGTATTTTTCAGAGGCTTTGGGGAAAAAGCCAAAAATGAAGGGCCCTATACATATGTTCCAATGGGCCCTCTGGGGAGATGTTTTCTATGAAGATTTAATCAAAGGCCTTGGCATCATTTTGGGCATTGCTACAGCCAGAAATCCACATTTGTTTTTAATACAATCTGATCTTAATTCACTTTTAAACACTCTTGTATCCCAGGCCACAGATGCCTGACGAGAGCAAGTGTAATCATTAAAAACTCTGACTATTCTTGTTATCCGTGGAAAAGTCCAATCTCTCTTTCTTTGATTTTTGCTAAATGCTTGTCCTCAATGACACTCTGTGGCAATGTGTTGCAGTGCCTAATTACACGGTGTCTGAAAAACCATTTCCTTTTCTCACTTTTGACTGAGCTCCCCTTCAATTTTCCTGACTTTATCCCTTGCGCTTGTGTTCTGAGACCAGGAGAACAGAAATTCCTGATCTACCTTTTCTAGACCATTCATTTTTTATTATGTACTTTTACTCACTTATTCATTTCCTTTTTCAGGGAATCAAGCCAAATCTTTTCAATCTCTCACTCGTGTTTGTCCATGTCCATACTTATTCTTGTTGCCCTTTCCTGAATTCTCTCTGCTTTAGCAATATCCTTTTTGAGATAAGGTGACCAATACTGCGCCCAGTATTCTAGATGAGACAGTGCCATTGATGTATATAATAGTAGTATACTTCTTTCTTTATTATTCTCCACCTCATTCCTTATGTATCGCAGCATTTTGTTTGGTTTTTTGACCACAGCTGCACATTAGCAAGACCCTTTCACTGAGCTGTCCACGGTGACATCCACATCCTTTTCCTGAGATACTATTAATTTAGAACCCTGTGAGATGTATGAGTGTCTTTTTCTCTTCAGTTTTCATTACTTTGCATTCAAATTTTATCTGCCATTGTGTTGCCTATGCACCTACCTTAGTTGAGTCCCTCTAAACTTTCTCAGAGTCTTCTCTGGACTTGACTAACCTAAATAATTTTGAATCACCTGTATATTGTGCTGTCCCACTGTTCAATTTCTTTTTTCAAGTTATTAATATATATATTAAACACCATTCCTAGTATGAAACACCGTAGTGCCCTCTGTTAACTCTTTGCCATGATGAAAATAGACCACTTATTCCTACTCTGTGTTTTTGGTCACTTTGCCAGTTTTTAATCCATGACAGTACTTTCCCTCTGGCCCCCAAAGTGTGTGCATTTGTGTGCCAAATTTGTGTAACTGCAGTCATTCCATGCACTCATTAGTTTACATATCCAGATGGCCACTTGCATATGCAATCAACAGCTGTGTGCAAAATCCAAATTGCATATCCAACTTAGGAACATAATTGTATAAACACATTTCTGAAAATCTGGCTTAGTACTCCCAGTTGCATGAGAAATTATACAAATTCCAACAAAGCTGGTCACCTGTATAATAAATGGCCAATTAATTTATTGCTCAACATTCTATAATTTAAATATTGTCTTGATGGTAAATGTTTAATAGGATCAATACTTTGCAATGTATATACCAACACAGGTAGCCTTATACAGCAATAGATTTCTATACTAACCATGCTTTTGGAAAACAAGATAATAATCAGAAACAAGTCAGAAATTAATCCAAATTAATTTGGATTAGCAATGGAAAGCAAAATATCATTATGCATGTGGCTAAAGATGCACCCCATAATGACTAAATGTACCAAAATTTTCATAAATTGATTTGAGCCATTTGCAATATATTTCAAAAACAAGACAGAAAATGTTATATCATTACTGTGACTCATGTGAAGGTCATTGGAACCCGCATTTCAAAATGCACCATATTTTAAGCAGCAAGACAAGCAAAGAGGACATAGAAGATAATGGATAGGTCATGATGATAGTACAGATTTAGCTGAATGGTTTTCATCTGGAATTCATTGATCTCTGAGAGCATTAGAGGACTTAAAGTCCATCCTCTTTACTCCTCAGTTGGATGAGTCATCCTCATTAAATTCAAAGGATTCTTGAACATCTGTGCAACTGGAAATTGAAGTTTAACACTCAAATGAACAGTGACTGGATGCAGCCTTCTGTGTCTGATACAGAACCTTGTGTGTGAGAATTGCCTGAAAGCTGCAATTCAATACATAAATCTGACTTTATGATTGTTGACGTAGATGGCAGGTTTAAAATTTAACTTCCAACAGATGACTAAAATGCAGCTTTAAATTTTTTTACAGAACAGTGATAATTATCCTAGAATTAAGATTTCTGATTTGATTTAGCGAGGATTAAGCTTTTCCTTATTCAAGGAGGCAAAGTATAGCCCGTACAAGACAATTTACACTGTGTCCAGTTATTAGGTAGAAGAGAAATTTAGTGCTAATAAATAGTGAGCACCAAGAACGTATATTTATTAAACAGACACTTCCCAGAACATACTTGACTCAATCAGCAATTCTATTTTAACCACTTATTTCAGGAGTTTATTACTTGTTTGAACGATTCATTCCAGGCCATAATTAGGTAAAAAAGATATTGCTGTGTAGCAAGTGTTAATAGACACTGAGTAACATTTTCAGAAATACATGAGGGCCTGACTGATAGAGATAGGTGCCTACTGGGATTCTTCACTTTTTAAATCAATGGGAATTAGACACCAATTCTATGTCTATGCTGGAGTAAACCTCTCAGCATGTGTAGACAGATGCACACTAGCAGTTTGGATATTGAGGCTTGGGCAGTAGCTCAGGCTTCCAAGCCTACCCCACTGAGTTTGAGCTTGGGTGGCTAGCCGCAGTCTCCAGCTCACTGTTTTTAGCATGATAGCTGCTAGCAGGAGTCTGTTTCCCCAGGCTGTAGGGCTCACTCCCAGCTGCACTGTAGACATAAAATCAGAGAATATTAGGGTTGGAAGAGACCTCAGGAGGTCATCTAGTCCAACCTCCTGCTCAGAGCAGGACCAACACCAGACAGATTTTTACCCCATTTTCTTAAATGGCCTCCTTAAGGATTGAACTCATAAGCCTGGGTTTAGCAGGCTAATGCTCAAACCACTGAGCTATCCCTCCCCTCCATAATGCTATATGCTTTTGGAAATCCCACAAGGCACCTATCTACAGCTTTAGTTGCCTAAGTACCTTGAAGAATGTGGTCCTAAAGAGCCTACAGCTCATTGACTTTCAGTGAGACTTCAGCTCCTAAACACCGGAGTCATTTTTGAAAATGAGACTTCAGCTCCTAAATCAGCAAGTTACTGCTGAAAATTGTATCTGGACTTTTTAATATTGAAAATTAATTAATTTATCTAAACAAGACAAAACAGACACAAGAAAAATACTGGAGATATTTCTGTTTGTTATGTAACAAACCTCTCTAAACAAAAAATGCATGTCATTTGGTATGTTGGGAGACATTTTCTTCCCTGCCCCCTTCTTATATATTAGAGTCTCTTCTGACTAACAGAACTTGTCAGACTTTTTTTAACAGAAAGATTTTTTTCATCAAAAATCATTTAAGTACTGGTAATCTAAATATTTTTCCATAAAAGCTGCCCCATTAAACAAGGATTTTAAACAATGGGAGGGAGCACTGACCTGTACTGTTAATTACTTTCACCCAGCTCTTCCAAGGAATTTAAGTGCCTAACCCCTGGATTTAGGTGTTACTGCAAACTACGACTCAGCAGCTGCCTAACCCCACAGGCATCTGAATTCACTCAGCACCTACATTTCTTCTGTAAAAGTTAATTTGGTGCCCAAGTTACTGCCTCTTAGACATGTGAAATGATGCCTGAGGTGGGCATTTAGGCACTTATTTCACACTTACGCCCCAGCTTAATCCTCAAACCAGGTGAAGGTAGGCAGAGGGACACCTATCTTACCTACAGGTCCCTAGCTGGTAGGCATGCTCAGAGCAAGCTGGTGGGTAACAAAGTAGCTATTGCACCCTTAGATTTGTACTATGTCGGAGTACAGTACCATAGTATTAGATACTTAGAAGTATAAATATACAGCTGAACACAAATTTTCTGTCAGAAAATGCTTATTTGACAAAATCAAAATATTTCACAGGAATTTACTAATTTCATCAACACTTTAATGAGAAATCATCAACACACTTCAAGAAAGTGAAAACTTTGTAGCTGATAAAGTCAAAACATTTTGTTTCAGCATGTTGGCTTACATTCTCTAGTATACTGAAGGATTAAAGTCAATGTTTTCATTTTATATTATAATTTAGTATATTAAAGTAAAAAACATTTTTTGATTTTTCCCCAAATGAAATATTTCAGAATAATTCATTTCACAGGAAATTCTAAGATTTTGACATGTTGTTTTAAATCAGAATGAAAACAAATTTCAAAAACTCAATGTCCCACAGGACAGAAATTCCATTTTCACAACAACTCAAATACATACATAGGTTAGATTTTAAACCTAAACTAAATAAACATCCCTTATAAAAATATCCAATTAAGAAGTAACTTAGTCTCTGTTGCAATTGCTTTCTCCTGCTTTTAATATAAGGTGCCGTTTTATTATTATTTTTCTAAAACATCTCTCTTCACACATCAGCGTGCTGTACAAAATTAAAGCAATAATTAGATCAAAACTTCATCTCCTGGTTTCAAACGATCATTCATTCTAACAAATACATGGTGGGAAACCCCCACAAACAACTACAACCTTTATAACCTTGTTTATCCCCACAGAACAAAGGAGCAGAAACATTCAGCTAAGCAGGGTTTGATAAACATAACACTTTTCAACTCAAATTATAAAACATTTTCCCTAGGAACAGCTTCCCTTGTCTTTTTCTATTAATATTACCTGCTGCAGAGTTACATTCATATCAATTTTTTTTCTCCCAATATGACTTTCTGGGCTGGCCCTTTAAACTTGGTGGAACCAAGTTGCTACAGCTTTATAGTGGCCATTTTGTATCTGCTAGCTATGTCTTATGCTCTTCTAGCTGGTAAGTAATTTTTACATTTTCACTTGTTGTTCTTTTCTTGGTTCCTCATTCAGCAAAGCACTGCATTAAAGGCATAATCCCATCCCTATTCAATAGACTGTCTAATCTTATGATTAAGTGTGTTGCTGAATAGTGGTCTTATTGCTGAGAAGATGGCACATTCCCCATGCATCCTAGGAGGTGTTGCCCCATTTCATGAGATGAGGGCCTTTGCTTAGGAAAGACATAAGTATGTGATGTATTGTTAACCCAAAACAAAAGAGATGGTGAAAGTGGAAAGCAAAATAGATATAGACTGATCTGAAGAGAAATATCTTTCAGCAGGGCTTGATAACCGACCCAGTGGGACTTTGTCACAGTCTGTATACCTATGCTGACTCTTTTTACAAAACTATTAGGGATGTTGTACAAAGTATACCTTGTGAGAGATCATATGAAAACTCATACTTTTCTGAACATTATTATCCTGGCAAAATATGTATGGCAACATTGTATGTAAGGTTATAAGATTGTACTGCATAACGTTACTAAGACATATTCTAAAAATATGGGAAAACAGGCACAAATGACTTCCACAAAGACAAAAGACAAACTGAGGCCTCAGCCAGGTGTCAGTGAAATTAAATGGACTATCACCTGGTTAAACAGCCATTCTTTAGCAGGAAAAAGGATGTGAGTGAGAAATTTTCATCTTGGCAATGAACAGCTGGAGGTTCCTATCTCCCAACTGGTTGTCTCCTGAACCTTGCTGGAGATGATTTTCAAAGAAAAATAGAGCTATGAGAAAAGAGAACAGAGGCCCAAAAATCTCTTTCTCTTCATCTCTAATCATGGCAGCGACAACATCTGAAGGACAAGGAAATTAACACTGAACTAAGGAAGAGGTCCTGGCTGAAAAGATTCCAGCCTGTAGAACTGCTAAGCATGTGGTGAGAGAAACCTTTGTTTTGAATTGACTTAGCTTGTTAAATTGGCTATTAGTTTCTTTTACCTTTTATTTCATTGTAACCAATTCTGACTTTTATACTTCATTACTTGTAATCACTTAAAATCTATCTTTCTGTAGTTAAAAACTTGTTTCATTGGTTTATCTAAACCAGTGTGTCTTGTATTGAAGTGTTTGGGGAACTCCATTTGAGATAACAAGGCTTGTACATATCATTTTGGGCAGTATAAGTAGGAGCATTGCCAGCAGATCGAGGGACGTGATCATTCCCCTCTATTCAGCTTTGGTGAGGCCTCATCTGGAGTACTGTGTCCAGTTTTGGGCCCCACACTACAAGAAGGATGCAAAAAAATTGGAAAAAGTCCAGCGGTCCTCCTGAGGTCCCTTCCAACCCTGACATTCTATGATTTTCTATTAATGAAATGACAGACTTTATATGAGTTTGTATTGTCCAGGAGGGTGCTGGGCAGTACCAGATGCATATATCTGGTGGAAAGTCTGGGACTGGGAATCTGCTGGTGTTATCATGCAATGTAATTAATGAGTGGATGGCTATAGCACTCAATCACTACCAGCTATAGTGTATTACATACTGGAGGCTGTGTGTGAACAGACCAGGAGTGGCTTCTCTCACTGAGAACCAGTGGAAAGGACACACCAGGTTGGAGAATTGAGGCAACACAGCTGTCCATAAATCCAGATTGTATCCTGGGGAATGTCACAGACTTTGATGGCCAGATAGTTAGCAACATGATAACCAAGAGAATTTGACTGGATGTGCGTAGCACTGCAAGAATGCTTGCGGGAGAGCCAGGTGGGTCCTGTTAAAACCTTGAACCCCTTGGCTTGCCAGCAACCAGTGCTGATTGTGTAAGTTAGTCCAATTTCTGAACCTTTTCTGTTTAAATTTTTTTGAAATGGTTACAGGTAGTCCAAAATAATAACATACTTGTATATGTTGGGCCAGATGCTTAGGTCTGGCTCTTCTGTATACTATGTAGCTTTGGTATGGAGGAATGAGGGAGTTGTGGGGAGGGTTGCTGGGTTTTTTGTTTTGTGTTGTTTATTAAATAACATATGATACCTATTTGATATTAACCTGCCTGACTGCCAAGAGTTAAATCAAAGGATGGTGTTAAAGGAACCAAGCAGAAAAGGTAAAAACCATGGCAATGATAAGGCTCTTTGAGGAAGCGTTTGCTGGGCCATCGATAAACTACCTGTGTGACTTCATCCAGGCTACAATGGTTTACTCTTGGCAATGAAGAGGTGGTATCAGTCACTTACCTAGTAGGTCTTTCTCACTTGTAGCAGCCCAGATAACTTCTGCTGGCTTGTTGACCAGATTCTGCTTTTGGAATGTCTCATAACCCATATGATGCATGGACTTTCAAGGCAAAAGTTTGGGATCAAAAGGGATCTAAAATCTCCAAGAGTCTAGAAAAGGAAGAAGATGCTGCACAGGGTATGTCAGTGCAAACTGACTGACAGAGACAGATGCTGTGAGGAGGACAGGCTGGGTCCTCCAACTCTGAAATGGGAAGAAGCTGGACTTCCCTGAGCTCTGAATAGAGAGGGTAAGCTTAGATAGGGAAGTATGCTGTGTGTCTCTGCAGATTGACTAAAATGCTTTGTTTTGAGGCTGCTGGAAGTTGTTTTGAAGGCAAACTTATGACATCCCCTGCTCCAAAAGAAAAACAAAGTTGGACCTCTTTTGTTCACACAGTTGGCAACCAGGAGGCTGTACCCAAGATCGAGTCTGCGTGGTTCCCTGGTTCCACCTAGGGTGAGGTACAGGAAGCTATTGCCCTGTAGCTGTGACATTGGGAAGGAGTAAAAGGTGCACTAAACAGCGTTCTCTGGCCACATAGAGTCTGATCCTAGGTAGGGCTCACAGCATCCCTGCCACTTCAACCTACCAGATCAGGCCCTACAGGTGAGGTAGGGGAGCTCCAGCTTGTGAATAACACTGGCGCTTAGGTGTGATCTAGAACACTGGGCAGTTCAGCAGCTCAGACATAGGCAGTTTTGTGCATGCCTACTAGCAGAAACTTAGGTACCGAATGAATTTGGGGGCCAGCAAGGTTAAGCAGCAGTTTTAAGGCTCTCAGTGAAGACTAAATGTTGGATTTAGGCACCTAAGTCCTGTTGTGGATGTAGCCCTGACTTCTTTGGGATGGGCCTCCTACCTTGTTGGTAGATCAAAGAGGGAGTGGAGGAGAAGAATGGAAAGTGATGTTACAGTTGCAGCTCCTGAATCTGCTTTATAGGAGTGAATTACAATTTTTTTTTTTCTGGAAGTGATGGAAGGCATAAATTATTCTGATTCCATACCACTGATTGACATGATAATGTGAAATGAGAGAAAGAGAAGATCTATTGGGTCAATTAGTCCATTCCCCATGATACATTGTAACGTCTCCAAAGGAAACGTTGTAATGTGTTGTGACAGACCTGGCTATTAATATCTCCATTAATAATGTTTGTGATGTTTTTAATTCTCTTTGCTTGGTTTTTATCACTCATCTGATAATGGATGTCTTGAACTTCTGCAATACAACCAGTACATGAAATAGGGGTTGTGTTAACTGTAAGGAAAGTGTTGATGGCTAAAAATTATGTAATACATTAAAATGCATAAAATGATTGCATGTGACAAATTTTCACATACCAACAACAAAATAGCTGAAAGTTAAGATGCTTGCTCTGACTTTCTCTGGTACAACGTGGAATAAATCCTGCCTCTCGCTCCTTGGCCATGGCGGGCCCCAAAGAAGTGAAATGTTTGCAGCTGTGTGAATGTTCTGGATTTGGAGAGCTGTACAGTGGGGATATGCAATTCTCCTGCATGGCTAAGAATCACTGAATCCTGCTAGAGAGATCCTCTAGTCCCCTACCAGCTGAGTGAAGCAGGCAATCTGCTATAGACTTCTGAAGTAATCTCCAGGGAGCAACAATGCAGTTGCTTTGCAGCCTGAAGGAAAGGATCCTTCTCCATGTATCTATCCAGCACTCAGCCTGCTTATACAGGCTAGCCATTGGATTTATAATTTGTCCACATTGGTGTAATTGCAGTAATGCAGCATGCACCACTCAATAAGGCACTGGGCTGGGACTCAGGAGACTTGAGTTGTGTTCCTGGATCTGCCACTATCCTGCTGGGTGACCTTGAGTTTGTCAATTCCTTTTGTGCCAAGGTTTCCCTTCCAGCCTTTGTCTGTCTTTTCTATTTATATCATGAACTCTTCAGGGCAGGACTGTTTCTTGCTATGTGCATGTACAGTGTCTAGTGCAATGATCTCAGTGGCATCTCCTGTGTATTATTGTTATACAAATTAATAATAATAATAATAATTAATTGCTTTCAGTGATAAAGTTTCAGGCCTGTATTTCATGGCAGTAGCCTACACAGAAAAAGTTTCAGGCCAATGGCCAAGATGGCTGACCCAAAAAGGAGGAGTGTTCTGCCAAATAAAACAGCATGGATAGTATTAGTGTTGTTATTCTGGGACATGTGGTGTTCATCACTGGTTCGTTCTTTGTTCTCTTTGTTTAAAAAAAATAAACTAGTAATATTTTTGGTTGCAAATCAAGAACTGTTTGTCTAGGATTATTTGGAAAACTTGGTTGATTTCTACTCCAAAATCAATGATTGACAGTTTTCCAAACTAACTTTTGTTTTGCTTTCTCAATGAGATGAAAGTTAAATAACCACAATTTAACTGATCAGAGAATTATGTTGGCTTGCTGTTGACTGTTAGCTATTCAATAGCATTTTATGTTGTTCCTGTTTTTCTATATACGCTTTATTAATATTTATGAAATAATTACTAGGTGCAGCTAAATTCATTAATAACTTATTCTGGAATACTTTATAAGATACATTAGTAATGAATTGTTAACAAGAAATGCCACAAAAAGCTGTTACAAAGATTATTATAATGTACTGATCTTTAAAAGTAAGCGTGAGCCTGATTACATAGTCACTTAAATTCATGTAGTAGCATTCCATAAAGTGTAGTAAACTTATTAAAAAAAAGAAAACTCCACTGTATAAGTGGATACCATAAAGAGACTCTCTGAAAAAGGAATATGAGGTCAGCATTGATGAATGGCTTCTGTTTTCCATGCCCAGAGCAACCATTAAGTTTTTGGTCTAAATAAGTTTTAGTTCAAATTAAGAAAACAAAACATACATTGCAGGAGAGAGCATAGTGTGTGTGTCATATATGAAATGAACACACAATGGCAGCTTCTACAGCAGACTTCTAGAAATCTAAAACAAAATCACAATTTACAAAGCTACAAATACCACATAAAACATGGAGTATCTTACTTTGGGGTCAATGTGTGGACTTTCTTGCATAAAAATTTCTTAAAGAAAGAGGCCCATGGTTTTAGATTGTTAATGTTGTTATTTAGTGGCTTCTTTGTAAGATCTTTTTCTTATGAAGGATACTATCAAATACTTCAGGCACTTCTGTTAGGTGCATTATGGAGCAGTGTCTGCCTTTTCCTTGAAGCATCCTTTGAAGATCCTGGCCATTGAAAGATGTAGAATACAGGACTTGATAGCTTGATGTTGTGATCTTATACGACAAATTGTATCCTGTGTTGTGCTGAGAAATGGGAGACCGGGGGTAGAAGACCAATATTTCTCAGAGCTACAGGAATCTATATTCTGTGGTCTCGTCCTGCCTTGAGAGCAGCAACTAACAACAATCCCTTTTTTCCAGTGCTCCATTAAAAACAGAGCCAAATTCTGGTTGTGTTATTTGGCTATAAGTATGGACACTCATTAAAGTTGCAAAATAGCGTTATTAACTGAGCTCTTATCCAGATTACTCCTGCTAGCCACACAGGGCTGTGGAAGCCTTTTAATATGCATAAATTTGGGCAATTCCAACCCCTGTTTTGGTCATTATATCCAAATTATAATGCATAAAGCCATGAGCGTCTTGTATCAGACAAATGCTCAGATGGGCATCTTGCAAGGAGAAAGCAAATTTTGCTAGGCATGTCAATGCACATACAGGTCAAGCAGTTTTAAAATAGCTCTCACAAGGAGCAACTATCTTTACTTTCAGACGTCTAATCTGATATTTACTGTATAACCAAATGCTCAACCGATCAGTATACAGTGGATTGGTGTGGGGGGAAGAGAGGATGTGTCAGGAAGGCTGTAAATATTGATTGCTATCTATGAGGTGCTCCAATATGAGGTGCCATGTAAGAACTTAGTGACAGATGTTGCAGTAGATGAGCTGGTTTGTTGTGATATTAAAGCAACGTACAAAGTAGCACAGAACCTATAGAATATTCATCCCTTCTTTACCAGTGTTCTCCTTTTCATTCTCTACCTGGAATTTACATTATGCTGCTGCTAGCACAGTGCAGTGCCAATGAATTTCAGGGTTCCCAACATACATAAATCAGTGAATTTTGCTCTCATTGAAAATGATCTTTCTTATTTACTTGTATACAGCTAGGCAATCTTACATACTGAACAGTGCAAGGACATTTTAACTAAATGGCAAAGCTTTGTGTGTGAAAATCGCCCCTGTGCAACGGACCATTTTGCTGAGATTCAAATGGGACTTCAGTGGTGCACAGGCCTTGGACTGGATCACTGTGCAAGTGCCCAGTGTTACTTCATAGGTAACTCAAAACCGAGGGTTTCCCCCCTCCCTTCTTTCCACCAACTTTTTGCATGTGCAAAGACAGTAACAAGTTCCAAATGATGTATGATCTAAACAATAAACTCTCACTCACTGATATACAAGGAACGCTTTCCAGTTATTTCTGTGCCAGGCTATCTGTAGTAATATTTAGTTCAGACAAAGCCAAAAATCAAATGAACCACCAAGTAAAACTTCAGCCAAAACAGAGACACATAAATTATTTATTAAAAGGATTTTTTTTCTGTTTTTATTAGTTTTTTCATTTCCTCTCTCCCTTTTCCACATACTTTTGCCCCTAGACAGTCAGCAAGCTAAAAATTTGGGAATAAAAGCTGTTTTCTCACACATAAAGCAAACTTCCCTGACAAAAATGTTTTCCAAAACAAGAAAGTGGATTATTTCTAACCTCTTCCCCCCCTCCCCTTTTTAGTATCTGCTTTTAAAGTGTTTTCTAGGTACAGTCGTCTTTTTTTTTCTCATTTCCATTGACGAGGAATTTTCTGTGTTGCAAACTGAATTATCTGCCTGCCAAACCACTAGCCACTGAAAACTCACATGGTTTCTGAACAGAGCAGGTTGAAAATTTTTCAACTAAACTCTCTTCCATCGAAACAGAAATGTTATGTAGAAATGTACTGGTTTTTGATGAAAAATTAATGAGGAAAGTTTTTTCTGGTCTTGGGTGGAATTTCTGAGACTGACCAGAATTAGGGCACTCAGCTGCTCTGAATCAGGTACAGAAAGACACAAACTTCGGCCTCCCACATCCCAAACAACTGCCCCAACCGCTGAGCTAGAGAGTCAGTTTCTCCTTTTTCTGGCCTAATGACTAGTTATTTAAACAAGTGGAACAGCTGCAACAGGAAAGACTGAGAGAGGCTTACCCCATAAGTTAGGGCACTTTCCAGACAGGGAGAGAGGTGCATTTCAAGTCCTGCTCCAGAGCAGGGATTCAACTGTAAATCTTCCATAGCCTAGTGGAATGTCCTAACCACTGGATACAAGGAGAACAACACTACAATATCCTTGTGACTCTAGCCCAGTGATGATCAAACTGTGGACCACGTCTGGCCCGTCAGACATTTTAATCCGGCCCTCGAGCTCCCACGAGCAGGGTCGGGGAATTGCCCAGCTTCACATGGCTCCCAGAAGGAGCGGCATGTCCCCCTCTGGCTTCTACATATAGGGGCCGCCTGGGGGCTCCACATGCTGTCCCTACTCCAAGAGTCATCTCTGCAGCTCCTATTGGCCATAGCCAATGGGAGCTTCAGGGGTGCCGCCTGCAGACAGAGCAGCATGCAGAGACAACTGGCTGGCATCATGCCTCCTCATAGGAGCCAGAGGCGGGACATGCCACTGCTTCTGGGAGATGCTTGAGGTAAGCGCCGCCCGGACCCTGCACCTCTGACCTCCTGTGCCCCAACCCCCTGCCCCAGTCCTGATCTCCCTCCTCCCCTCCAAACTCTTCCATTCCAGCCTGGAGCCCCCTCCTGCACCTTGAACTCCTCATTTCCGGCCCCACCCATTCTGCACCCCAAGTCAGAGTCCTCAGCCCCTCTTGCCCCCCAACCCCCAATTTCGTGAGCATTCAGGGCCTGCCATACAATTTCCATACCCAGATGTGGCCCTCGGGCCCAAAAGTTTGCCCACCCCTGCTCCAGCCCTTCATTTCTTTTGCTTTAAAGGTTAAAAACCCCAAAATCAAAACATTTTGTTCGACCTGAAACAAAATTCTTCCAGCTTAGGTGAGTAACATGCCTGAACCTTAGGGTATGACCCTACATAGCTCTCTAGCCACACAAGCTGTCTCCCTGTTTTTGCAGTGTAGTGTCCTATTGCTTCCTCACTGCTGGAACTTTTCCCTGCCCCAGGGAGCAGCCACGGCCTTGCTCTAACAGTGGGGAAGGTCCCCTTTGCCAGAGCCTTTTACTTCTGTATGTAGCTGCACCCTGCAGTGTTGAATGCATCCAGCTTTCCACTGCAGATGGTAGCTATGTCTACCCTATACGCCAGTGTAGACAAGGCCTATATACACCCAGCTAGATGGACAAGCACTTTTTAAAAAATGTACGATTAAAAATAAACTTGTAAGATACTAGAAGTCCCTGCTATTGCTCCAACATGTTGTTGTGCCATCTGTTGAAACAGCTTTCAGCTTTCGCAGTGTAACTTGGGATGGGAGGCTCAAGAAGGAAGGAGAAATATACCGACAGCAAGTTTTACAAAGAAAGGCCATACTGGACATTTTCTTGACAGCAGCTTGCTTGTGAATTCAGTGTGGTTGAGTTAATGATACATATTGTACATTCAACTGCCACAATTGAAACTGTAGTGTATTATTGTTTTCTTGTGAGGTTGATGTGCCATGTGCTAGATGAGAAATGTAGGCCCTTTTGCCTACAGGGCTACAATATTGATGTAACATTAGTCCCATAATTCTTGCTGACCCAACTGTCCAACAATATACTAAGTACCGGGTTGATTTATGATGCATTTGTTCCCATTGTGGACAAAAGAGTACCTTTTGCATACAGAATCTCTTGGATTTTCTCCTGAAATTGAGCACACGGACACATCTATAGCTACATTTCTCCCAGTTATATCTTCAGGTGAGAGGAGAGGATGTCAGAAGAATAGAGGGAACAATTTTTCTACAGAGAAAATGGACATCCTGGTGGGATGGTAGCCAGCATTATAAAAGGGAGGAGCATGCGGATTAGGTACAGGCATCATGAATACAGTCTTAAAGGAGCTAGCACTGTCTTTTTGTAGCATAGGAATGTGTTTAGCTGGAAACACTGATCACAGCACTATGCTGGATACTAGCATTGTCAGTGAACCCCACACATGCTATATACCCACTACTCAGCCACCATGCAATTCTCCAGGCTAACCTAGCTGAGACTGTCCAAAGTGCTGAGTACTGTACCACTGTGCCAGCAGGGTGCTTTGTATCACTGATAATCTGCACACTGACTGCATAAAACATCTTCTTATTCTAATAGGTCACCACATTGGCTGTGGGGAGTGCCTTAAAGACAGTGTAGCCTGTGGTACCCAGAACATTTGGGAATGTGCCATAGCCTTTTGGCTATACGTAAACTGATCAATCCTCCCAGCGTTGGCACTCAGAAACTGATCTATGCAGGTGGAAGAGAAGACTGGCTTTAATGCCTTCAGTGTGGGAGTTTTTTTTCCTCTGGCATCAGACTCCTCTGCTAGAAGGAACCATTGCAAAATGGTGACTTTAACTCCCACTGATATTGGACAGCTTCTACATTTGTGACTCTAGATAATCTTGTAACTCCTCATGGGGGCTTGGAATAGTTTGTCACTCCTGTGCCTTGCGCACCCCACGAATAGTCATCTGACCCATAAATCTTGGTGTGCAGATATGGTTGCGCTCTTCTCTGCCCATAGGGCCTCTCACCCTCTTCCCATTCCTCCTCCTCTTTGACCTAGAGGTTGGCTAAACTGTGATATGGTAGCAAGCAGTGCAAACTGCTGTCAAGTGCTTTCCTGGTTGTCTCTGGGTGTTGTGTTTAAGATGGCTCATGTAACAAGGGAATGTAGTGCAGGTGGTGTAGGTTACTCCCCTGCTGATGACGCTTAGGATATTTCTTGTATGGATTTTTGGGGCTGCAGTTTCCATTAATGCATTTTCTTGAACAAGTCTCCAAGCCACCTTTTGTACCAGGTGACTTTAAACAGCTGCACTGCACTTTACTTGCCACTCCCCATGGGTCTTCTGTGTGCATCTTCTAAAAAAGGCTCAGCAATCACAAACACTAGTTTGCCCCTGTTGTTGCAGATGCAATAGCCAAATTCTAGTGCCACAAACCTTTTGATATCTGTGCTGGGTTTGACAAAGCAGTACAAGTATCAGCATTCGCAGCCAACCAAGCACTTCCAATACCTTTGAATTAGGTCCAGTTGACAGAAAAAGTCAGGGAATTGAATAAATTACTGCCACATTTTTCTTGTTTTCTTTTTGCTAGCATAGTGTGCATGAAAATAGGTGAGATTTAGAAGTTTGCTAATTTACAATGTTTAATACGTCAATATGGATTACTGGAAGTCTCCCTCACAGTTTACAAGTCCCAGTATCTTTGAGAGGAAGCTAATTTGTTCTTATTTGTTACAGAACAGAAAGCCTGGCAGTAGTTAGATAGGCAGACAGTTGCCCTTCCGGAAGGACAAGAAATGAAAAAGATGTATGAGATCACACTGTCTGTATCGAGGAAGACAGTGTCAGAACTTTCTTAAAGATAGGCAAACATTAAAAGGAATAAAAGCACAGTGGTGCCAGTTCTCCAAGAACTGTGGATATTTTGCTTTAAATTGTATAGTGAACAATGCCATAGCTGCAGGCAAAGGTACAATTTGTTGGTCCTCTGGGGCACATTTTGTTGGTCTGAGTACAAAAATGGGGAGCTGTGGGTGCTTGGTTGTAACATTGACCCCTATGGCTTCTGGCAAATCACCAAGAGTCTGATTTTTCAGAAGACCACAGTACTCAAATCTCCTTTGTAAGTCATTGGGAGCAGTGGGCACTCAGCACCTTTGAAAATCAGGCCCTTAGTGAGGCCACTGATTTTGGGCACCTCCATTTTTATGTGCCCACTGCCGAGGTGGGCACATAAAAATAAAGCAGGTGCCGAGCAGCTGCTTTTGGTGCTGTGGTTTCTCAGTGGCACACACTGGCCTAGTGTCCATGATCTTGACTCATGTTGATGGCTTGTCCCAGTTACTGGACACCCTGCTAGTATTGGCTAGCTAAAGATGTTCTCTTGTAGCTCAAGTACTATAGGCTTCAGAGCCAACATTAGACTATTTGCCATCATACGCAGATATCCACATCATCTGAACTGTCTTGGCTGCATGGGGAGAGGGAACAGGCCATCTGTGGGCCACTCAGACAGTTTCAGTCAAGCCACAACTGCTGCTGCTCCTCCCCACATGGTGTAGGGATGGCATGGCCAGGCTGCAGCTGCATCAGCATAGCTGTTCCCAGTCCCCCATGCTACTGATTGTGTGTGTATATGAGAGGAGGGGTTCCTTGTAAGGGGCAGATCCTACCACCTCTGGAAGCTATCCCAGATGGCAAGAGGAGAAGTTGGACAGAAACCACAGGGACTTAGCAGCCCATTTGCATAGCTATTGCTACTGCTACCAGGGAGAGATGGGGCAGCTGGGCAAAGCCACCATGACAATTCAGTGCCTTCAGTGACTGCCTGGGTGGCCTTCATGAAATGGCCATCCAGAAAGGGTTTTGTGCCTTTTTGTGCTGAATTGAAGTGCTCAGTCTCCTGAGATCTGGTGGGTGGGTGTGTACAGTTATGATTTATTCCACTAAGCACTTCTGAAAAAATCAGACTCTACCGATCCCAATTTCAGCACTCAAAATCAGAAGCTGTTTGAAAAATTGCCCCTTAAAGCTCTGCTTCATTTTTTGCACATGTGAAAGTGTAGATTTACACTGGTGATGTGAAGCTTGGAGGATTTAAACTAAGATATTGGTGATACAATAAGCATATGGATTATCTCTTTCAGAGTATCAGAATATTACTATGCTCATAAAATATGTTCAGAAATAAGGAAATGACTTATATAGTATTCCTCAAAATTAACCATGTAATTTAAATATATGTATTTCTCTAATGACTCATAAGCATTATTTTGTAGGCATTATTGTGAAGATTAGTTATCTCAGAGAAAGTAGGAAAATTGCAATGTTTCACCCATAGAACCGACAATTACTCAGTTGTACATTGAGGGCAGGGTTCAGGAGATTGTTTCAACTGAAACACAATTGCCTTCTTGGAATTAGCAATTGTAGTTAGGTAAAAAGGGCAGGTTAAATATGATTAGTAAGAATAAAAGCAGGTAGAAGGGAAGGGAAGTGCAACAAACCTGAGACAGCAAGTTTAACCAACTCCCAAATCTCATTCAAATCTAGCCTATGCTGAATATTAACATCTGAGCACTATTTTTGTGGCCTATTTAGAATGAATTTGGTCACCTTGGTCTAGTTCCTAGTGACAGAATTCACCTCGATAGTTGGCACTAAAGGTCATCTCTGGCAGCCTCAATCAACATGGGAAATAAACTATTGTCTCATCCAGTGTGGGCTACCGCTCCAGGTCAGAACTGAGGCACATTGCATTGTGGGGAATCTCACACTGCTTCTGCTCAGATGTACCTATTCTGTGACTAACCAGAGGATTTTAGTCTCAAAGGCCACATTACCTTAGTGCAAAATCAGATTCTCACATCCGCCTATTGTGGGTTCTAACACCTTCCTCTGAAAGATCTGGCCACTGCCAGGGCCACCCAGAGGATTCAGGGGGCCTGGGGCAAAGCAATTTCGGGGGCCCCTTCCATAAAAAAAAGTTGCAATACTACAGAATACTATATTCTCATGGGGGCCTCTTTGGGGCCCAGGGCCTGGGGCAAATTGCCTCACTTGCTCCTTCTCCCCCTCTCCCGGGCAACCCTGGTCACTGCAGGAGACAGGATACTGGCCTCAGTGGACCTTAGGTCTTATCCAGTATGACAACTTCTATGCTCTTAAATTTACACATTTTTCAGTTTAACATTTTCAGTCCTCGAGAGTTTTACTTTGTTTTGCCTATTTTTCTGTCATCTCTGTGATTGTGGCTTTGTCTCTTTGTGTTTTGTGTATGAACGAATAAACTGCACACACAATTTTTCATTACAGAGAATATTTCTAAAAATATTGTGGAAAATGTGACTTTGTAGAGACCATGTTGTTGGCACCTTATAAAATTAACTCAGCTACAATGCCAGCTGCTGATTTGCTTTGTTCCTTGATTTACAGTTACTCGTGATTTGCTTTGTTCCTTGATTTACAGTTACTCATAGGCTCACTGATGGGTGGGAACATATTTACTGTTTCTATTCAGAGTGTTTCTTGCGCTGTGTGGTTTAACCCAACAGGTGGTGGTCAGGAAAAGCAGAAAAGTGTGCTGACTCACCAAGTCATGATTCCGTTTTCTTTTTAAGTCTGGGGTAGCTCTGAGTTATCTTGAAAGTGAGAAATTGACAGCATAAGCTAGCGCTCGTGACAGCGTAGACCAGTGCTGCTCATGGTTCCCCAACCAGCTCTGATCCTTTATTTCCAACACCCCTGACTTCTAATCCTCAGCCTCTGCTAAACTGAAAATGTCATTGTGCCAGATTGTGCAGTGACTCAGTGGCGTGGACCAGTTTCCACCAGCCCCAGGAGCACTAGATTCATTGCACTTAAGTTATATGATTACCACATTCTCCAAAAACAATTAAGCCCATGTGTTATCCAACCATCAAAGGATCGGTGGTAGGATCAAGACACTGGTCTGCACTGAGATTGGTGCATAGCCCCAGCCAAGCTCCAGGAGGCAATGAACTTCAAGGCACTTGGGAAATTAATGCACAATTTAAAATAAAAAAAAATAACTGGAGATATACCTATCTCCTAGAATTGGAAGGGACCTTGAAAGGTCATTGAGTCCAGCCCCCTACTTCACTAGCAGGACCAAGTACTGATCTTTACCCCAGATTTTCCTCACTACACAAGAGAACCATGCCTGCTGAACCACCTCTTAAGAGACTACAGTGTATACCTTCCTTCCCCGGCCAAGGTGGAGGCTGGTGGGGACTTGGCCTGGCCTCCTGCCTTTGGGGTGGATAGTACTGCAGGAGGTACTAGAAGGGAGCAGTTCACATGCTCAGAGGAGCACAGATAATTGGTAACTTCTAGCAGGAGCACTTTCTGCATTCCACTATTTCTCAAGGAGAGTGCTTTCTATTTAAAGAGCCAATGTGTCCCAATGTATTTAGAGCAACACTGTACAGAATGTGGGCTGGACACTAAATGATATAATCCAGCTCTTAAATGAATTAATTTATTCATACTTGTAAAGCATTTATCTGGGTGCTTTTAAAAAATACTAAAGCACAACTCATCAGATCAAAAAGGCCAATACTTTCCAATCCCCTATGACAAACTACTGCCCTTTGTCTATAACTACCCTTTAAATCATATGAGGCCTGGTCTGAGGTTTGCTGCATTTTTGAAGATCATCAATTCAAGCGCTGACAGACCAAAGGGGTGGAGGACAGGAGGAGTTTTAATCAACCTATGGAGATTTATTGTACAGTATTGCAGCTTTAGGGCTCAAGCAATTGAGTGGAAACATATGTCACTTCTGCACTGCAAAAGACTGTGCTATGCCACTAAATCAAACCTATTTTTTTTCTAGATTTTGCCCCAAGTTAAAACTGTTGGAAACATTCCATTTCAGCTGTTTATCCTTTTGAAAATGCATCTTCCAGCGGGGCTACAATCTCTTGAATGGACTTTAGCAGAGTTAGTACAATGCTTCTCTAATGTCTATAGAGCAACTGTCTTGTGGTCAGAGCAGTTATATTTCCATCAGTGGTCAGGCTCCTCTTTTGTCCTTAAGGGAGGGGCGTTCTTTCACTTCTGCGTTTAGTCATGTTAGTGCGACAATAATAAAAACAGAGATGGACACCCAGATAAGAGTATTTTCTGGTCTTATGTTGTTGTCTTGTCCTTGCTTCTTTAATTTCTTTTCCTCTAATTATGTTGCGTGGTAAAAACTTATGCATGGTCTCTGAGCATTCTCTGTTTAACAGCATCTGAGGATATACACAGCATACTGTATTTATCATTCAGCATACTGTATTTATCATTTATCATACATTTTTAACAACACAACACTTAGCATTTATAAAGCAGGGGACATAGCTCTTTCAAAGAAAATTTAAAACTGGATGTCTTTCTTCTGATGCAAATGCAGTTTATATTCTTCTGTCTGGCTTCTAGTCCTTGTTTTGCCACACACTTGTTGTGTTATCGCTGTTACTCAATTTTCCATCTGCAAAGTGGGCATAATAATATTTACTAGGATTGCTGATCAGGAATTTTATTATAAAAGTTTTTTTTTTTGGTTGGAAAATGTTTTGTCAAAACAAACTGCAGGAAAGGGTCGATGAACTTTCCATTTTAATCATTAAAAAGTTTCAAAATTGTCAAGATCCTGTTTTGACACTTTTGGGAAAAAAAAGCTCAATTTTTCACATTGAAACAACTTTGTTTCTAAGCTTGTTAATTTCATTCAAAAATGTTTTAATTTTTGTTAAAGGTTGAAATCTAAACAAAGCACTTTGACCTGATCTTTTTTGTTTGTTTCTTTGTTTTTGTTCACAAAAATAATTAACAATTTTGACTTCAACCCAATTCAGGATGGGAAACATCTGACATCTCAAAAATTCTTTCAGGATGGGAATACAATTTCCTACCCAGTTCTACCTATTAGAGCTGGCTATTTTTTTTTTAATTTAGAACTCTTTTCCCAACAAAAAAGAATGCCTTTTTTGAAAACTCAGAACATTTGCAAAAAGCTTTGGGTTTTTTTTAGAAATGTTGTTTCTCCATAAAAATCTGAAATTTTGAGTTTTTCCTCATTTGTTCTTTTTTCCCTTTATTAATTTCTACCCTGAGTGGAGAACTTTTAGGGTTTTTCTTTTTCACTTTTTCATTTTTCATTTTATTTCTTAACATTTCAAAAGTGTTAACATGGCAAAAGGAAATGAAACTCTAGAACTCTGTCATTCTGTGACTTTTTTGAAATAAGCAAACTTTAGTTTGGATCACAAAAGGGAAAAAAGAAAGTATGGGGTGAAAATCACTCATTTTATTACACTTAACAAACGAAGTTACATGACAAATTTAAAAATGAGAAATTGTTTTATTGTGATCTTTTGAAAATGGCAACAATTGTGACATTGAAATTTTTCACAAAATTCTTTTTCTTATATTTCAACCCTCTCTAATATTTACCAACCTTATAGGAGTGTTGCAAGAATTTAATCATTAATGTTTATAAAGTGCCTGGGGAGTTTGGGGAGGGACACACTTCAGAAGTGCATATCCATGGGCATCTCCTCACGTAGTTACTCACTTTTTGTAGTGTGGAGGTTGTACTTACCTTCTTGTGGAAGCTATGGGTCCCTGTTCGAAGCATGGTGGGTCCTGGGATCTATGGGAGGTCAGGGTTGTCAGCACCAGAGGGCCTTATGTCTCAGCACTGGCTCTGAGCCCCAGGATACCACTGCTAACTTCACTGGCAGTGCAGCTCAAAGGGAAAGGCATTATTAGTTTTTTCCCCTGACTCCAGGTGACCCTAGGGGTGGAGTGCCTCAGAATACATAATAGAGCTGGTCAAGAAATCATCCTCCTGTGAAAAGCGCTCATTGGAAATTATTTGAAGTTTTGGGTGGAAATTTCCAAACTAAATTAAAATTTTCATTTTTGTCTTGACTCTCACTGAACATTTTTACTTTTATTTTGTTGGAAAATGCAACTCAGAGTGAAATGAATGTTTTTCATTTCACCCCAATATTTTGAGTGGGAAAATTTTGCAGTAAATTTTTTTTTCTGACAAACTCTAATATGTAAAGCAGACCCTCTGAAAGGTGAGAGTGGGGACTGTGTGAAATCCTGGCCCCATTCAAGTCAGTTATAAAATTCCTTTTGACTTGAATAGGACCAGAATTTCAGCCCTTATGCCTCTTTGTCAAGCTCCCTCCCAGCTCCTCCTTATAATTCCTCCAGGCTCCATCCCCCTAAAGCCCAAGTGTTGTGAAGTGCCCTCTGTAGAGTCCAGAAAAGGAGGAGAGATTAAAGTGAATGAGCCTAATCTAATACTTAAAGTTAAGCACTGGGTTAGTTAGTACTTGATCAGGGCCACCGTGCTCAGCACCTTACACAATCGAGCCCTTTGAAAGAATATTCATGTTTCTAAAAAGTTGGTTAGGATTTGTAAGCAAAATAAAGTGTGTTTAAAAACCCCCCAACACATTGACAAGCTCTTAACTGCAGATCTAACTGTTAATATGTAACTTGTATGACAGTTATGATAATGTAATGGGATAGGATGTGACAGGGGACATGTGACAGTATGTAGCTTGTAACTGTTAACATATAACTTGTATGACAGTTATGATACTCTGTTGAACTAAAGAGTTGCCCATTGGAACATCATAAAGAAATAAAGTAAAACACACTTTCATTTAAAAATCTATAAGAAACACAATGCCTGCTGATGGCTTATATGGTATGCTTGTTAAAGACAACCTCAAACCCTCTTACAAAATAAAAGATAGCAATGGAGTTCTTTTAGAGTGGAGACATATTGCTGAAGGAAATATTGCACAGGGCACACACTTTAATGCCTGTCAACCCTTTTGAATGTAACATTGTAAGGAAAGTGCAGGCCCTCTCAGAGGTCCAGAGAGGCCCAGGCCACTTCCAGCTTTGGAGGCCCCTAGCCATAATAAAAATAAAAAATGATAACACATGAAAACAAAATAATGTACCAAAAAAAGAGTGACACATAATATGAATATTTTTTTAATTAAACAAATGCTTTTCTAGCCTTTTTCTGTGCAAATGCACTAATTATTGAGGAAAAATCTAGCTTTCATGCAATGTCACAGTTGATATTCAGTATGGCAAGCCCATTCAAATGCTCTTGTCCCATAGTTGAATGGTGATAGTTCTTTACCTGCTTCAAGATGTTGAAGGTGCGTTCACCTGAAGCCACTGATGCAGGCAAAATGACAAAAATACGCAATATTTATGAATGTTTTAACTCTTTAATATGACAATCTCTATCAGTTACAAAAAAATGATGTCTTTTACCAAATCGCATCTATTATTTGCTTAAATTTGCAGCTCTAAGCTAAGAGAGTGTGTCACATTTTGACCTGATAGAGATGCACATAAAAACAAGTTGCAAAAATTATCAAATGCCAAAAAATTAACAAGTGTCTAAATTTGAGGCCTCCTTTGAGCTTGATGCCCATGCCAAATGGCCTTCCTGGTCCACCCTCTGATTGGCCCTGGGAAAGTGATGATCTTCCAGTTTGAAACCTTGGATCAAACCCTGACAAAGGATCCTGCAAGAGTTGCTCTATAAATTCATGTCCTGATATGATTATCATGGGACAAGACAATAACTTTGCAAAAGTGCTGATTCATGTCTATGAAAATGAAAGAACATCATTCAATCTCCATGGAAATTAAGAACATGGTTTTTTTTAAAAAAAAAAAAAAAAGCTCAGCTCCAAAATAGGTAGCCAGGTTTTCAAAAGAGCTCGCAATGTTTGGTGCTGAATTCTTTTGGGAATCTGACTGGGTCACAATTGACTGCTGCCTGTTTTTGAAAATCTGGCCCATATGTAAGTGTTTAAAAATGGCTATTGAATTCTGTTGAAGATTTGTCCTCAGTTGTGGGTGCTTGGCCTTGAAAATTGGTAGTTTAAGAAAGAAAGAGGAAGGATTCAGAAATGCTTTAAGAATTTGAATCCATCCTGATCTCTCTACCAAAGTGATCTAGAGATCTAGTTGCGTAAGACTGAGACAAGCATCCCCATGCTTGAACGGCTATACTTGGTATGATTTACCCATAACTAGTGGTATTGCTGCATTGTGGCAATTCTCACAGGCTTTGGTATGTCTTCAGTTATGTAATGTGGTCTCTAGAACAACAGTCACTGGAGAGGTTGAGGAGCTGTGTATGTGAAGAAGCCAAGTGGCAACTGCTGAAGGAACTCAGGGCAGCATTCTGCAGGAGGCAAAATGCCTTCAGGTGCATTATGGAATAGTACTTTGAAGTGGGTCTCTTCCCTCTTTCTTGGAGATGGGCCACAAATGCTCCTGAGCACCAGACTCCTACCACCAGCCAGTATGCAGGAGGGTTGGGCTCTGGTCATTCCATCACCAGCTCCCATCACATAACCTTTTGAGTGCGGTGCCATCTCTAGTCACTACCCTATACCATGTGCTTAGAGAGCACAAGGACTATGATTCTGGCTGCTCCTTGCTTCCATGTATAAGGGAGGAAATAGAATCTGTGAGAGCCCCATTTGTGCATGCACAGGCAGCCAGAATTCAGAATGCTGTGGTGTGGGCTGTGGTCTCTTATAGGACATTGTCTCTTAAAATGTAATCCCTTAGGAATACAGCACTGCATTGCTGAGGTTGCTAAATAACACACAACTGTCACCAAACTGTAAAGTCATTTTAGGAAACAATGACACTTAGTGGTATTTTGGAGATATTCAGGAGTAGGGGCGATAAAGTACAGCTCATCGCCATTAATTATTTGAAACATGAAAGATCAGAGAGGATTATCTCAAAGGTTTGATCTGCAACATGAAATGAAATTACTGCAGCCAAAATGTCAAGTCCAAGGACTGTCAGCGTGGTAGCCTTGCCTCTCCCTACAGCTGTGAAGATAAGACTGTTCTATCCTATTCTTAGACTGTGAGCTCCTTTGGGCAGTGATCTCATCACTACATGTTTGGCAAGTGCTTGCTGCATTCTGTAATCTAAATAAAAGTAATAATACGGAAAGAAGGAGTGTGCATGCTACAGTCATGTTCCTTCAGTAGCATGTGTTCTCTGAAAAGCATCAAACCAAAATAGACTGTCATGCCAATTGCTGCTGTGTATGAGTCTGACTGCACTTATATCTGTGGTTAACCTGCACAGCTGCCATCTGGATTCCTTCTGCAACCTGCCCACTTGATGGAAATAATGGCTTCCAGCTAACTTCGGGCTGGCGTGTCACATTTCAGCACATCATCTTGTGCCAAGGACAAGGAAGGCCCATATTGCATGTAAACACTGAAAACTACAGGTTACTCATACACAGGGTGTAAACTGTTACCTAAGGGGGATTTTAATCTTATCTCATCATGAATACTCTGCATCATAGTGCATAGGTGTACAATTTCTAGAACTGGGTTCATCCTTTATTCCTTAAACTTTTTCAGCCTTATATGACCCCCTTTACATAAGATTTGGTGCCACTACACACTACAGGACCTTGGTTACAAACCATGTTCCATATGGTCCCAGTTTATATCAATAACGTCACATGTGTGTAAATAAAACAAATTACTCTTGAAATACTAAGACTCTGTCACTCATTTCTCCTCCTCTGGAAAGCTGATTTGCAAGTCCCCAGAAATCCACTGTTGCTTGGTAGAGGGGTGATGGGCAATGCAGTGACTAATTCACCATTCCTGCCCGACTCTTGCTTCAGGACATCTTTCATCTTAAGGCTTGTCCCTGGAAAACCTCTTCACCTTTTCTTTTTGAATATTGAGCAGCCACATTAAATGTCCATGTCAGAAGGCAAAGGATGTATGGTCTCTTCTCCCTCTACTGCTGTAGCATAGCCTCCTTATAGGGTCTGCTACCTTCCAGATTCTCTCTTTGTGGGCTGGGAGTGTATCCTCTCTGCATTCTGCATGTTGAACTCCCAGTGATGGCCCTGGAAATTAGGTAAGCAGACTTCTGGCATGTGTTTTGTTACCCTTTCTTTAGATACCAGTGTCTTATTCTGACACCAGAGTCACCCCTCTACCAAGCAACAGTGGATTTCTGGGGACTTGCAAATCAGCTTTCCAGAGGAGGAGAAATGAGTGACAGAGTCTTAGTATTTCAAGAGTAATTTGTTTTATTTACACACATGTGACGTTATTGATATAAACTGGGACCACATAGAACATGGTTTGTAACCAAGGTCCTGTAGTGGCACCAAATCTTATGTAAAGGGGGTCATATAAGGTGTCTAAGACCAGGTTATGGGTTGCTGGTTATGATTATGCTGTCTGTATGTCTGTATCATTTTGTAGTTGAAGTTATGAGTATTGGCTGTATACAGTCTGTATTTCAAATTTTGTGCTGTATTTCTGGGAAAAATCCCAAACAAGTTGGTGTTAGCTCTGCCTAGCCTGCTTGATAGCCCATTAAGGACTATCAGCTACACAATTGACCCATTGAGAGGAGGCAGATACGCCTTGTAACTCAGCAAAGTGCAGGAACTTGCCCATGTGACTGCAGACTCCATTTTCCTGTAATTTTCCACAGTAAGAACAAAGAAGTGTTCTTACACCTGGAAGAGCCTATATAAGGCTGATGCCTCATCTCCATCTTGTCTTACAATCCTGCTTCCTACCTCTGGAGAGACTTTGCTACAAGCTGAAGCTCTACACAAGGGACTGATGACCCATCCCAGCTCGGGATGTACTCCAGAGACTTGATTTGAACCTGCAGTTTACTCCATCACTGCTGCAAGCCTGAACTAAGAACTTTGCCATCACTGTATGTAATTGAGTCCATTTAACCAATTCTAGCTCTCATCTCTACCTTTTTCCCTTTATGAATAAACCTTTAGATTTTAGATTCTAAAGGGTTGGCAACAGCGTGATTTGTGGGAAAGATCTGATGTGTATATTGACCTGGGTCTGGGGCTTGGTCCTTTGGGATCGAGGGAACCTTTTTCATTTATTGGGGTGTTGGTTTTCATAACCATTCATCCCCAGGACAAGAGGTACTGGTGGTGATACAGGGAGACTGGAGTGGCTAAGGAAATTGCTTGTGTGACTTGAGGTTAGCCAGTGGGGTAACACCAAAGTCCTTTTTGTCTGGCTGGTTTGGTTTGCCTTAGAGGTGGAAAAACCCCAGCCTAGGGCTATAGCTGCCCTGTTTAAGCAATTGGTCCTGAATTGGCACTCTCAGTTGGGTCCCGCCAGAATCATATCGTCACAACACACACACTGTTATGTACAAAGCCTACAAACAGAAAAGTTAGATGAAAACATAAGATACTCCTGCTGGAAGGTTGCAATAACACTATATTTCTTAGAACTCAGAATGATAACACACAAGGGGCGGAGGGAGAGAGCACATGTGCAGGCTGCTTCTTAAAACAGAGACGGCTTGACTCATCTTACTGTAGACTGTCTGCAAACTGACTGCTGCTAGGCCTAGATCACACACTTGCTGACAAGCAGGGCCAGAGAAACCTCCCAGAATTAAAAGTGATAGCATATATTTTTAGCACAATTTTCAATACACCACATTGTGACATTGCACCCCAGAAGGCTTTATGGAAATCTGCTTATAAATGTATATATGACATAACTGGAATATGTTTTATGCTACATATGCCATGTAACATGTCTCTGTAAAGGTTATAATCTACTGAATCTATTCCTCCTATTTGTATGTATGTATCATTCAAAGTTATGAATATTGGCTGTGTACTTGCTTGATTTCTAAGTAGTCTTAGTAAAGCATTTGGTCAGCTCCTTGAGAAAGGAATGTTCAAGTTAAGTGTCCAATCGAGAAGCATTTAAGGGACAATGGATCTTGGAAGGCTCCAATCAACATAAGAAGTCTACTTCAGGACGTTCAAGGCAGCATGTGAACCATGGCTGCTACCTGTAAATTCTGAGTCATGCATGGACATGTGACTTGCCCATGTGACTCCAAAACTCCATCTTGGAGCTGGACTTTGCATAGGAGAGAGAAGGGGGTCTCCACCCACAAGAGAAGGTCTGTAAAAACCCCTGGGAGATCCCTCCATTTTGTCTTCAGCTGGCTCAAGAGAGAGCCTCTCCACCCCCAAGGATACCTGAGAGAAACTGGAAGAAAGGACAGTAACTACAGGGGGTGTAAATGATTGCTGGACCCAGGCTAGAAGGAGACTAGTCTGTAAAAGGAAGCTTACCGGAACATCTCTGAGGGTGAGGTTTTATCCGTATTCAGTTTTATTACTGTGTTAGGTTTAGACTTGCGTGTTTTATTTTATTTTGTTTGGTAATTCCCTTTGTTCTGTGTGCTACTACCTGGAACCACTTAAATCCTACTTTCTGTATTTAATAAAATTACTTTTTACTTAATAATTAACCCAGAGTATGTATGGGACTGTGTCAGAGGTGAAAGTAAGCTGGTATGCCCTGGTACGGCATATCTGCGAGAGATGGTGCACCGTACTGGCGTGGATCGGCTTCCCCTGGCTGGTAGCTCCCAGGGGTGATTTAAAGGACCCTGGGCTCCTAGCTGCTGCTACCACAGACCCAGCCCTGGGCCTTTTAAAACCTGATTTAAAGTGCCCAGGGATTTAAAGGCCACGCCTCTTCTGGTTGAGGCCCCGTCCCCTCCTAAGGACTCCAGATATCAGTTAATCCTTTAAGTTACTTTCACCCCTGGACTGTGTATACTTAGCGTGACAATGCAATTTCCTGGACAAACCTTATTGAATTAAGTTTAAGTATCTTTGGAGTCTATTGTATTGGAAATGCAAAGTTTAATAATTTTGAGGGATTGTACATAATGTCTCTAGGGGGAGAGACATGACTAACGTAAACCTTGAGAAGTGTTATGAGCTTGAAAGCACTATTTGAAATGACATACAGCCTCTGGGTCTGCAGGAAGTCAGTCTTTTGAAGTTTCTCCCTGAGGAGGGGACCTTGGTCTGCCGATCATCTGATAAAAGAGGACAAGATCAGAGACCAAAACAGTATAAAGCAGTCACCGAAAGGTTCATGAGTGAACTTGTAACCAGAGAAAAAAGTCTTGGTGGGGCTTGGAGGACTGTTCACCTGCCAGAGCCCTTGATGGAGCTGGGTTGATATCTGGTAAACTTCTTATCATGTGCGTAGGTTCTTTTACTGTTTTTAATATGTTTTCTCTGTAATGTGTTCACTTCAAGAATATATGTGCTTGCTTAGACAAAGTTGTGCAACACCTTGTAATGGTGAACAGTTACGTTGTTTATAGCATCTGAGAAGAAAAACAAAGCAGGCATGCTCAGGCAGTTTGACTTGATGAGGAACCCTCAGTAAAGGCAGGGAACTGCACAGCCTGGAAAAACCCCAGTCAGGAGGAGGAGAGACATGGGTCTCTACCCAAGAGATATGAGAGCTGGGGAGCCACAAGGCTGATGGCTTTGACAGACCATAGAGGGGGAATACAGGTCCAATTACACTGAACTGTGACACTTCAAAATACACAATTCAGGTAAATTAGGTGGCAATTTCCCCATATGATTTTAGATTAAATTTCTTTGTGATATGACCAGTCTTATGTCCACTGATTGCACAAAATCCTGAAAGTCCATCAGATTTGTTGGTATGTAGAATAAGCCCCTGGGGATTTAAAGCATTTTCCCCCCAAACACACACAAGACAAGAGTGTTAGTCTTTTTTTACCTTCTTAATTATTATAGGAGTATAAATGCAACCCCTGCCTCTGTGCATTACACATTCCCCTATGATCACTTGCAAAATGACTAGGAAAATTTACCAGCCAAAGTGCACAATCTACTCACCATTTACCATGAGGATGATAGAGGGAGAAAAACAATATTTTACTTTCCCATAAAAAAATTACTTTCCTGGGGCCAATAGAATTTCACATGATCCTTCCATGATGAAGAGCCCTGGTTATGGGAAGAGATTGGAAATCATGGCTCCTGTTTTATTTCTTTATTCTTCATTATTTCAGGGAGGCATTTAGTATCACAAGTTTACCACTAGTAAGTTTAATATTCTAATAATACTTTCTCTCAGAAGGTGTGATGAAGCTTAAATAACTAATGTTTATAAAGCAATATGAGTTTTTTCAAATTAAAAAAGCACCATGTAAAGACAAATTGCTATCATTATTAAGTGCAAAGTACTTTTAGTATAAAGCGATAGGAGTTCAGGTCATCCCTGTTAAGGGCAAGCTACATTGATTTTTTTCCTAATCAGTAACTTAAAGTTCTGAATGTTTAAGATCAATAATGCTGGTGAGTTTTAGATCAATCACTGGGTCACTGAAAAAAAAGCATTAAGTGAAAGCAGTCCAACACCCAGTTTCAAATATATCTCATGTGCTTAACTAACCAAAAGGGTCTGGTTCTGTTGCGGTGTTAAGTATTTAACTCTTGCAGATCATCATAGCCTATGGAACATTCTTAGATATAAAGATTCCCACAGAATATGGAAATTTTTTTTATTAAAAGACATTGCACCTGTTTTGTTTAGAAGAGTGACAGAAAAGTTCAGACATTGAGATAGGCGTTCCTCAGTAGCAATAAACTGAAATGCCTTCGTAATCACATTTTTTGTAGTGGTCAATGAGGTGGATGGCTCAATGAACGAATGATGGAATTATGGCGTGTTTCTCCTTTACATCATCGGGACAACTGTGAGTCAGTTCAATATTGCATAAAAGCTCTTACCATCTGAGGCTGTCCCGTGGTCTATGTAAAATGGGTTTGTGGACTTAGTGCAGTTTCATATTCCAAAAACTACCAACACAACAACTAGAACTAACTGATACTGTTGGTTAGGAATGCCAGTAGAAAGGCCAAGGAGGAGAACATCAAGTCAGACACCTTCTAGGACTAGGCCTTCCATATTCAGTATTTTGGTATGGTGAACCTGCCTTGGCAATAACCATGCTATACTGCTCCAGAAGATAAACACAGCTATATTTTTCTTCTGTGAATATTGCATGCACTTTAAAATACCACCATGCATTTGACGCCACCTACTGTTTTTGTTTTGTGGGCATAGCCTCTAGTCAACAGCTGCAAACCTAAGACATGGATTTCAATTGGATAGTCTTACAGAGACATCAGGCTTCATCTGGGTATAAGCAAAATCTGATTAAAAAGAACTGCACTAAAACTAATATAGGATTTCTTCCAATATTTGATTATCTATACATTGTTTCTAACAGCCCCATCTGCTGAATCCGAATAATATTGTACAGATATATCCTGAATAAACTGGGCATGCAAAATAATGATCACTATTGCACCTGCAAATTGGGTAATGTAGAGCTCTTTGACCACACTTGATTTACTTTTATTTTCCATTTATTTCCAGTGAGCAATTATGGTAACTATGAGCATGATTTAGGCATGCAATTCTGCACACACTTTCATACACACATCTAGTACCATAAAATCAGACATTCTGTGATCAACACAAATTGGGTATGCTCAAACTGCTCTTTTGAAATGTTTCTGTTACATTTTGACACCTGAATATTTTAAGTATCTGTCTGTTTCTATGTTTGGAAGTTTGTGTAATATGCATACTTTCTTTATGAGATGCGATACCCTGTTTAGATATTTTCAATTTTATACCTGACAAAGAAGTAATCTTACTGCCTTATGGGCATATATCAAATATGAATTCATCTAATTATTACTAAAAAATGCCAGAATGAGAAGACTAAAAGGTGAATGGTACAGAACGGAAGAAGAGACCAATAGAAAGGCTCAATAACTACTTCAGCTATTGAAAACAATATTTCCTTTATCTGAGTTAAGACTGTGAAGAATAGCTAACTAAGCAGTATAAAAACAAATGTAGGGATGCCTGGAAAAGCTTTCTGGAAGGTATCTGAATTTCAAATAGTTTGCTGGCTGTTTTAATACCAAATCTTTACCCCCTGCAACACCTGTCTGTGAGACATGGATTAAGTCTCACATACCTTTCTCTGTGCCAGACTGGAGGGCATGCATTGGAGTGCTGGGACACAACAGGTGCTGAGCCTGTATTTTTGCTGGTCCAACCCTGGCTTCTGATTCGAGAAATTCTTCTGACTTAACTCCCACTCCTCAAACCACAGCTTAAAAAATTGTCCTATTTGCCAAAATATCTGGCACTGCATCATTTAAAAATATATTTTATTAGCAATTTCATTGTTTTGTATAAGGGGTCTAGGATGCTTGGCAGAAAAGGGTACCATGCAAATATTTTTTGTTGTTATACAATGTAACACAATCATTCAGAATGTGATGCTATCTCTGGGTATCAGATGTATTAGAAACGTGCAAGCCAGCAAATTTTTAATCACTAATATCCCACCTAACATGTGGAATACATAAAAGATGCTGATTCGAGGCATTTTACTTGCACTGTTTCAAAGCTAGAATTTGAGACCCATCTCCTCAAGTGCTTTGCTGTTAAGAAAACAGGATCACAAATAACAATGGACCTGCCAAAACGGGCAAGCTATTTTCTGCTGCCTTCCATCTCCAGCTTGAGATGGTGATTTAAGATCTAAGTTGAAAAAATACTTTGCAAATGTAGGAAGCCAAACCATTGCCTCTAATTACAGTAGTAAAGTAGAAGGAATGACTTATTTTTGTTGGTTTCTCTTTACTGAGCCAGTTCAGACATCCTATGTTGCGTGGTGACTTTCTTTTTTTTTTTTTTAGACATACGTAGTGATGAGCTGAAAATCCGCACTGGGTACATTGCTCTTTCCACCATGTAAATGAGAAGTGAAAATAGATTCTTGTTCGTGTGTGGAGACTGCACAGACAATATAATGAGTTGCAGTGGTAAATAATCATGACTGGCCCCCCAGTTAGACCGGAAAAGGAACAATATCTGGACCAGCCAAGCAGTATGCTTGGGATTGGAGAGTACTATTAAAATCAAACAGTGACTCTCCTTAGGGTGAAATTCACCCTAGTGCAGAGGGACTGCACAAGGCTATGTACAGCACTTATGCCTTGAGTTGAGACTGCATTGAGGAGCTGGCTATTAAATATGCTATCCTCTGTGCATAATGGAGGGGTCTCAATAATGGTCCTGTGTAGAAGGCAGTGAAAGGCTGGTGTGGACTAGAGGGAAAGGCCATGGGATGTGCAGTTACACAGATGGTCCAACAGCCTGTACAAGTAGCGTGGTGATAGTAGTGGGAGCTGTGCCATGGTGGGCAGGGCTACACATAGTACTGAGCCCTGGTCTCGGTTTGACAGCTGGATTTCACCAAGTAACCCAGGCTTTCTGCGGATGACATGAACTGATGTGGTTAATAGTATTTATTACTTGTGTCATTGTGGTGCCAAGAGGCCAAGGAGCTGCATTGTGACAGCTACTGTATATTAACAGAGTAAGTGACAGAGCCTGCCTGGCAGAGCTTGCTATCTGAGGGGGAGAGGTTAAGTCACAAAGAGTAGGTGCGCACCCTCTCCTCATTAGAAAGCCATGGAGGATGTGCACCTAGCTCTCAGTTGTGTCTTTGGAAATCTCCCCCTCAGTAGACAAGACAGACAAAGGTGAGAGAGAGGAAATATTGTCCCTATCTAACAGATGGAGAACTGAGGTTCAGAGAGATGATGGTCAACATCCCCAAAGAATGAAAGTTAGGGGCCTAAGTACCTTTGAGGATCCGGACCCAAGTGGTGTGCCAAAAGTGTCAAAGCTGGGGATTTGACCTTCCTGACAGGTTAATGGTTTAAATCCAGACCCTGCATGCTTTGTGGCCCCAAAACTAGCAGGATTTGAGTGCGCAGTGAAAGCAGGATTGAGCTGTTAAACAGAGAGAATGTGATTCAGTTCCTTTCATCTCTGCAATATACTAACTCATGTTAACTATGGTTCAATATAAATATATTTCACATGTGGAAAAACTAGAGGCTAGATTAAAAACAGTTCAGCCACATGAAAAGCTCTGTTAACTGCCCAGTTACAAAAAGACGAGCCATTTATGTCAAGTTACAATGCAATCTGATCTAACTAAGGTTCTCCTTCCACAAAGTGCTCTGCAGAGGCAGCCCAGCATTTATTGCAATGGGGCTGTGCATAAGAAAAGGGGTTCATCAGCGCAGATGGAGAAAAAGTCTGTTCGTAACAACAGATACGTCTTGTAAAATTTGTACTTAATTCACTGTGTATTTTATTTCTTCAGTTAAAAAGAGTTTCCCCACAACAGTATAGGTAGGTATTTTGACATAAATATGTCACCTGTTGAATTGAATTTGTGATATTAAAATAATAATTAGTCTGTGTATGTAAGCACAGATGGTGAAATATTTTAATGGCCAGTATTGGCAGAGCAATATCCGAGGTCAGTCCTATGCACACAGCAGCAGTTGTGCCCTTCTAACTTGGCTTGAATCATTGTGACTTTCAGTATTAATACCAATTAAATTAATGAAATGCCTTCATAAATTTTAAATGCTGTGCTAATAACAAATAAATACAATTGAGTAACTATAAAATAGACTGAGTTACATTACTCATCAATGTCCAATATCCATGACATGTCTAATGATTAGACTTTGGCCCATTTATAAATAATCATAAATATTTGCATTCATTACTATCAAACCTAGTAATATGGCTGATTAATACAAACTGTAGTTAACATATTTTCAGTTTACATTGATAAGCCATTCCTTAACTTCCAATTACCACAGTGTCCTCAAAGTCTTTTATTCCTAATTCCATGATAAACTGTGAGCAATAAACTTTGCCAAAGTTTCCTTGCAAAATATTTTGTTTTATTTGTACAGTATGTGTTTATTGGTCTCTAATGTCACACCATATCACTCTGGCCTGAGATTACATTCTATGGACTTTAATAGAGGTTGTGTTATTTTAATGTCACTCTGAAAGTTTGATAGTGGTCTTTGTTTTCTGGTAGAGATACGCCATTCTAGTGAGTCTCAGTTTGAGCTGCTGGAGCCACTGGATTTGATTCTAATTAAGCCAGTTTTCCCCTAGTCTAATTCCATTGACTTCATTCCTCAGCAGCCCAGGCTTCCAGAGTCTGCAGCTCCAAATCAATCCACCAGGTGGACTTCCCTGGAGCCAATGCTCCATTTTCTTTCACAGGCACCTTCAAAAATGTTATTTTTCATTCTAAATCAGAACAAAACCACATTTCCAAATATCAAAATCCTCCAGGGAAGACAATTACCTTTCTCCACCTAATTGTCACTGCCAAACTCTGCTGGCTTTTACCAGAAGCAAATTACATCCCTACCTATTCTAGGCAAATACTTACATATCCAAATCTTCAGCCTGCACAGGGAAGCAAAAGGATAAGTGCGGGGGAGATTCCATTGTATGAACATATAGCACCAGCTAAATCCAGCCTTAACAGAGATCAGAGGTCAGACTCATATGGGTGCATTCTTCATTGCCTGGCCCCTTCCAGAGTTATTTATGCTTGTACAAAGTAGATGTGAAAAATATGCTACCATTGTGTTTTATACCGCTTTGCATAAGTGTAAATACTGACACAGCATGGAAGGTAGTGTGAAATTGAAATACATGCACTGTATAAATACTGGAGCTTGCACATACTGCGAATTTCCCCATGATTTCTTCACTCTAGCTTCTTATAAGTAAAATATAATAGCTAGCAACATTTGTTAATTTCCTCTGAACATGGTCTGAGTTTGCTGAATTGCAGTGCGGGGGCTGGAAAAGCTTTTAGTTTTGTTGCTTTTAGTTTGACTTTCAGTGAGATGCAGGAGTTCCCAAACACAAGAGGAGAATGGAAATTTCCTTTCACTGGTTGGAATAAATAGGTTTATATTAAAAAGAGAGAGGTGCTATGTATGGCTGATGTTGGACAGAGTCATCATGTGTTTGTTTGCATGTTAGATTAAAGAAACCATTCATGAATTCTTACACAAATGTTATCCCTTCAATGCTACCAAAGTTAGTTTCTGGTCACATTACCAAGTACTGGCCATTAAATAGAGACCTGCCCAAGAACCAGTCTAGTTTATGCAGCCAGCTTTTCAAAAAATATGTTTACAAATTATAGAAGCTTGATATGTTGTAACGATTATTCCACTTGTCCTCTTTCTCTGCAGCAAGTCCTCTTGAGCACCCTTCATGGCTGTGTCAATTTGTCCTATTGTCCTCTGACAACTTGAGTTGAGTGCCTCAGCTTTTCTGTGCGATCTTGGCAAGTCAGTTAGGGTACATCAGCACAGCCATGACTGTCCTGGGCCCATTGACTCTGGCTCCCAGGACTTGGGTCACGGAGCTAAAAATCATTGTGTAGACATTCAGCCTCAGGCTGGAGTCTGAATTCCGGGATCCTTCCATCTTTGCAGGGTCCCAGAGCTCAGGATCCAGCCTGAGCCTGAACATCTACACAGTGATGTTTTTTCAGCCCTGTGAGCCGAAGTCAGCTGACCAAAGCTAGCCATGTGTTTTTTATCCCTGTGTAGACATACCCTTAGGGTCAGATTTTGCCATCATTATTCATGCTTAGCGGTACCTTAGTTTGAAACTTTTCCCTATTGAAATCAATGTGATGACTCAGAGTTACTGTTTATGTTCACAGCATAAACACAGAGGAGTTAGCTTTAAAAAAATATTCTTGATGGAAGGTTGCAATCTAGCACTTGTTTATTTCTTAGAATTCAGAACGATAACACACAAGGACCCCAAAACAGAGAGACACAAAGCAGACTGCTCCCTAAAACAGAGCACAGCTCACTCCATCATACAGCTGTCTGTCTGCAAACTAACAGTTGCTAGGCCCAGTTCACATGCTTCCCTTCAGAGCACCCTAGCCTGCAAGCAGGACCAAGGGAAAAACCCTGAAATTGAACATGTCAGTCTACAATTTTAACACAATTTTAGAACATCTCAGTTACTACTCAAGGTGAGTAAGGATGGCAAAATCTGGCCTCTCCTCCTCTTTTGGAAGTGCTAGACTGTGACCTATTACTCACTATGGTGAGCAATTACTCCAATGAGTAGTTGCACTGATGCTAAATAAATACCTAAGCTGCCACTTCCTGCAAAAGGGCTGTTGTAGGAGATCTTTGTAGTCTCTGAATCTGATTCTGCAACCCTCCCTCTCATAAGTACCTTACTATCCAAAGAATCTCTTTATAATCTGTGGGACTGTGGGGCAGCAATGTGAGGAAGGTGGCAAATTTGGGCCCTGAGTGCTTGAAGCGGTTGAGTATCATGTTGCCTCACCACCTCCGAAGCAGTTCTCCACAAAGAGCTTGATTGTACCTTGTGGGTTAGTAATATGTTGGGAGGATGCATGTCCTTGTTGGCCAGAGGTGGGCAGTGTCATGGTATAATTCCCAAATCTGAACCTTAGAGTCCAAAAGTTGGGGTACCAGCATGAATTCCTCTAAGCTTAATTACCTGCTTAGATCTGATAAGCTGCCACCAATCAGGAATTCCAGTGCCTGATACACTCTGGTCCCCCCAAAAACCTTCCTTGGGGACCCCAAGACTCAAATTCCTTGAGTCTCACAACAAAGGGGAATAAACCATTTCCCTTCCCCCTCCTTCCTTCCTCCCAGCTCTTTCCCGCCCAGGGTACACTAGGAGATCACCGTGATTCAAACTCCTTGAATCACCACATAGAGAGGAATGTTACCTTTCCTCCACCCTTTTCCCTTCACCCAGAGGCAATACAGATTCAAACTCTGTGAATCTAAAACAAAGAGGAAATTCACCTTTCCCTTCTCCCTACCAATTCCCTGGTGAGTACAGACTCAGTTCCTTTAAGCCTTAACTAGGAGAAAAAAATCAAACAGATCTTAAAAAGCAAAACTTTTAATAAAAAAGAAAGAAAAAAGGTAAAAGTTATCTCTGTACTTTAGATGGTAAAAGTTACAGGGTCTGTCAGCTTATAGACACTAGAAAGAAGCCTCCCCCCAGCAAAATACAATTTAAAATACTTCCAGCAAACTACACATTTGCAAATACAGAAACAATCAAAAGACTATAACCGCCTTTCTTACTAAAATATTCACTATAAGAGACTGTAGCAGGGAGATTGGCAAGAAAACTGGTTGCCTGTCTAGTCCCTTCCAGGACCCAGAGAGAACAAAGCAAAACCCCAAAAACACAAACAAAGGCTTCCCTCCACTGAGATTTGAAAGTATCTTGTTTACTGATTGGTCCTCTGGTCAGGTGTCCGGTTCACTGTTTGTTAACCCTTTACAGGTAAAAGAAACATTAACCCTTAGCTATGTGTTTATGACATGCAGTGAAGGCATTCAGCCACAGATAGCCTCCTGAAGCTCTCTGGTATGCTGAGGTGCCATGCCCACTGCAACTCTGTTGCCTACTAACTCCCAAAGTGGGGCCCCTTTAGCTTCACTGGTCAGTATGTGTCTTCTTTGGGGCTACATGTGTCCCAAGCATAGTAAGGGACTGGTTAGTGGGGGCTTGGGGGTAGTTGCTGTGCGCTCAGCACAGAAAGCGCAATTCTGCTTCACCCATATATGGGCTGTGCAAGGTGTGTGTGGGGAGGAGAGTGGGGGAGGCTTCTTCCTCCCGGTGCTAATAAACAATAGTTACTTAAACACCACCCTATATCGGAAACCTACTGACCACTATACTTACCTACATGCCTCCAGCTTCCATCCAGACCACATCACAGGATCCACTGTCCACAGCCAAGCTCTAAGATACAACAGCATTTTCTCCAGTCCCTCAGACAGAGACAAACATCTACAAGATCTCTATCAAGAGTTCTTAAAACTACAATACCCACCTGCTGAAGTGAAGAAAAAGATTGACAAAGCCAGAGGAGTACCCAGAAGTCACCTATTACAGGATAGGCCCACCGGCTCTACAGTTTTAGCCGCTCCAAGCAGCATGCTGAATTGCCTCCGCAGGTGGCAGGGGCAGTCTGTATGCCCTTAGGGCGGCAGGCGCATTTCCCCGGAGGCAGCAATTTGGCAGCAGCTTCTATGTTTAGCTGAAGCCACCCCAGACAGCTAAATATAGAAGCTGCTGCCGAATTGCCCTCACCGCGGAAATGCGCCTGCTGCCCTAACAGCGCACGGACTACCCCCGCCTCCAGGGCTGCAATTCAGCATGCTGCTTGGGGGAAAACAACAGGGACTGCCGCCCCTGCAGAATGCTGTCCCAAGCACCAGCTTGGCATGCTGGTGCTTGGAGACGGCCCTGAACAGAACGCTACTAGCCGTCACCTTCAGCCCCCAACTAAAACCTCTCCAGCACATCATCAAAGATCTACAACCTATCCTGAAGAATGATCCCTCATGCTCAGAGATCTTGGGAGACAGGCCAGTCTTTGTATACAGACAGCTCTCCAATCTGAAGCAAATACTCGCCAGCAACCACACAACAAAAACACTAACCTAGGAACCTATCCTTGCAACAAAGCCCGTTGCCAACTCTGTCCACATATCTATTCAAGGGACACCGTTATAGAACCTAATCACATCAGCCACACCATCAGGGGCTCATTCACATGCACATCTACCAATGTGATATATGCCATTATGTACCAGCAATGCCCCTCTGCCATGTACATTAGCCAAACCGGACAGTCTCTGCGCAAAAGAATAGATGGACACAAATCAGATGTCAAGAATTATAACACTCAAAAACCACTCGGAGAATACTTCTACCTCCCTGGACACTCAGTTACAGACCTAAAAGTTGCAATTCTTCAACAAAAAAACTTCAAAAATAGACTCCAATGAGAAACTGCAAAACTTAAATTAATTTGCAAACTGGACACCATTAAATTAGTCTTGAATAAAGACTGGGAGTGGATGAATCATTACACAAACTAAAATCTATTTCCCCGTGCTAATTTTCCCCCTACTGTTACTCACACCTTCTTATTAACTGTTGGAAATGGGCCATCCAGATTATCATTACAAATTTTTTTTTCTCCAGCTGATGATAGCCCACCTTAATTTATTAGTCTCATTAGAGTTGGTATGGCAACCCTCACTTTTTCGTACTCCTCGTTCTTTTTATAGTCAACAGGCTCACACTTGGGTTCTTAAAGTTATTCATGTAAGTCCATGACCGGACACCAAGATGGGCTGCCTACCATTCACAGGGGCAACTGCAGCTCCCGTTGCTTTCAGTAGGAGTGGAGTCCTTGAAAATGGGACTAAATCATATGAATTTAGGTGGCAAGATTAGAGATTTCAAAGATTTCAGAGATTTCATCTTAGCCATATATAAAATAAAATAGATTAAAATAAAATAGATTAAACCACTTTACAATTCCAGCTCTTCCTTGACCATGCAGACATTGGAACAATCTTTCACCATCCTTCACAGGAATGTTGAGGCTGGTTAAGGTCTCTAAGATCGTTTTTGAAATCCTCAGTTGGGAGGTGCTATTGAGAAAAAATACTGAGGACTCAATGTTGGCATTAAGACAGAGGCCTGCACTCACCACAGTCCAGAACTGATCTGCCTAAGCTAGAGTTCAGGGAGGCATCAAATCTTAAAGAGGCTCCCTGTGAATGCTTTAGTAAAAAACAATTTCAAGAGGCACTTCCTGTCACACTCTGCCTGCTTAACGCAGGCTAGTTTTAACAGTGACTAAAGCCCAAGGCAGTGTCCAGCCCCCTACGCATGGGAGAAACTCCTTAAGATTGGTCCCAGCCTTGGTCAACTGCACAGGACACGTATTTTATGCATCTTGTCTCATTACACAATCTCCATGCAAAAGTGACATGGAAACCAAAATGTAAAACGATATCCATGCCATTTGTGCATGCTGGTTTTACAAATTTCCTAAGTTTAGTTAGCTTTCCTCCAACCCCCCTGCACCTTTGCAGAGTAATCTTTGGCAGTTAAATGGCTGGTTCAGGCACGTTCTTTGGGCTTCGGCCCTTTTGATTGTTGAAATATGTCATTCCAAAAATCATAAACATCTGTGTAAAGGGCCTGTGAAGCATAAAAATTGCATAAATGATAAAATACCCAACCTTTGGTCTCTCAGCTTCTGCCATCTGCAGAACTGAAATCTAACAATTGTGCTCCTACTTCTCTATATTTTATCTTTGAAATGCAGTAGCCTCACCACACTTTCAGCTTCTTCAGTTTTCTGTTACCTTTATGGTAAAGTTGTTCCAGTAAGTTCAGCCATATGTATTGATGACTGAATGCAATTAATTCCTACAAGCCAGAGATGAACAATGAACAAAACACTTTTTATTTTATTTGCAAAGTCTTAGTTATTGGTGAGTAATAAATAGCAATATATGGGAGCTTTTTCACTTACCCCCATATTGATTCACAAATTTCACTAAGCTGAAAACAACTGAGGCAAATCAGCTGGGTGGAAGAATTTAATCAGAAAAATGGGAATGATAATTTGGAATTGTTTAAGAACACTTTATTAGATGCCTAGAAAGTCACAATCCCACAACTGAGGAAGGTTGTATTGATTTTTTTTTTTAAATGTGAAGTTAACTATGATAGCAAATGGAAGAAAGGGGAAGTTGATAGTAATAAATCAGAAGCTGGGTATTGTAAAAAAATTGTTAAAGGAAGCAAAGGGACACAAGGTGAAATCTATGGCCAGCAGAGTTATGGACAATACGAGGGAGTTGTTTAAGTATATTAGGAACAAAAGGAATCCTAACAATGCCATTGGTGCATCACTAGATGGAAATGGTAGAATTATCAATAATAATGCAGAAAAGACAAAAGTGCTCAATAAATATTTCTGTTCTATAGTTGGGGAAAAACAGATGAGGTAGATATATATAATAACACATACAATTTCACTAATATCTCAGGAAATTTTTAAGCAGAAGCTGTTAATGTTACACATTTTTAGATCAGCAGGTCCAGATAACTTGTATCCAAGAGTTTTAAAAGACTGTCTGAGGAGCTCATTGGACCATTAAAGATGGTTATCGGTAAGTATTGGAACACTGGGGAAGTAAAAGAAGAAATCTAATGTTCTGCCAATATTTAAAGGGGATGAACAAGATGATCTAGGTAATGATAAGCCTGTCAGTCTGACAACAATTCCAGGCAAAATAATGTACTGGCTGATATGGGATTAGATCAGAGGTCCCCAGAATGTGTGGTGTGACCCTTTAGGGGAGTGCAGAGAACCATTGAGGGGGCATGGAATTGTAAAGTGGTTTAATCTCTTGAGGGGGGTAAATAAATGCATACAGATTTGGGGAAACTCTTTCCTAATCCCTGGCCACGTCCCTGCCCCTTCCACAGCTGCTGTCCAACTCCTAGCTCTGGGGTGAAAGTGGACTGTGAACAGGAGTAAGGGGGTGCAAGGTAATAAATTTGGGGACCGCTGGATTAGATTAATAAATAATTAAATGAGGGTAATATAATAAATGCCAATCAACATGGGCTTATGGAGAACAGATTCTGTCAAACTAATTTGGTATCTTTTATGAGATTATAAATGTGGTTGATAAAGCTAATATTGTTTCTGTAATAAACTTCTGTAACACATTTGACTTGGTACCACATGACATTTTGATTAAAAAAATAGAATGATATAGAATTAATGTAAAACCTATTAAATGGATTAAAATCTTGCTAACCAACAGGTCTCAAAACGTAACTGTAAACAGAGAGTCATTATCAAACAGAGGGGGTTGTAGTCAAGTCCCACAAGAATCAGTTCTTGGTCTTTATGATATGTGACATTTTTATCAATTACTGAAGGGAAACATGAACTCATCACTGCTAAAGTCTGCACCTTCTGACTATCAGGCTCCTTTAAGGCATCTGAAATTGTGGCTCAGAATCACTGGTCAGATTTGAAAAGTTTAGGCCATAAATTATTTAATCTAGTGTGAATAAAGAAGCTGTGTAACTTGATTTCCCTTGCTTTATATTGTTTGCCTCGACAAGGAGGTAATTATCTTTTATCTCTATATGTTGCCCTAAGAAGACATCAGTTTATGCTAAATGAATGGTGTTGGACACAAAGAGGCTTACACATTTTGATGAATAATACTGGAAAATCCAGACTCTTCCCAACACCACAGACCGATTTAAAGGTCCAAACCAAACCAAGCTGATTCAAGTTCCAGGAGATAGAAAATAGTAATCTTGAATGCACAAGTCTTGAACATAAATATGCATGGGACTAGTCCAAAATTCAGAGCCAAACCTAAACCTTTTGTGGTTGATCCAACATTATGTTTCCATAAATTAACTCACTGTGAGCATGGAAATTCAAAAGGCAGATGAAAATTTAAGGAAAAATAGCAAAATTAGTTACACAGAGACGTGTTACTGTAAAATTTTATTTGCTAATACTCAGAACAGGGGAAACCAAAGGCAATGAGGGTATCAAAAAGTACAGTAGAATGGTTTTTTATAAGGTTCCTGACAATTCATATAATGCTTTGGGTCTTTTTCTTTTGTTATCTCTGGATGGTTTTATGAGAAGGCATTGAGCATGCAATTGAAATATTTTCTTCTAAAGTTCTAGATCAATATGCATCTTGTGGCATAAAAATACACTCCAGACATCTTAGTTACAAGGTCTGTTTAGGTGGATGGTAACACTTCTTGCTTATTTTAGGGCCCCAGCTTCTAGGATTAAAGGCTGAACTGAGATTTTCAAAGACCACCTGTGGAATTTGGACACCTAATTCCTATTATCACTCAGAGTGAGCCATGTACCAGAGAAATTGGGTGTCCAGATCTCCTAGATGGCATTGAAAATCTCATCCTAACTCCCTCTGATTGTTGTGACTTGGAAATGCCCCCTAAGAAGGATTGTGTGTCAATCCCTAGTTTGGCATATCTACAACTAGGCCATTGGAGGTGATGGTGATGTGCTTTTGGTACTAACAGACAAAGTAAGCATCACGTAGCTGCAAAAGCAAAACCATAAACTGAATTCTTTTGAGCCGAATCAGGCCTGTTGTCACATTTTTTCATGTGCAGTATGTTCAATCATTCATTGCCAAGGCTTGTATTTTTGTGCACGCTTGCAATTTGATTCCAGAACATTGAGTAAAACACTCACTGCAACTGCTTGCTTAGTGGTGGTAACTAATATATAGATATAAATACAGTCAGTCACTCACTCCTAACCAAAATACTTACAACAGTAAAACTTTGAAGTGTAGAGCAGGCCTGTGGATTGCACCACCAATAAGCAACTCTCTGCCTTATGCAACAACTTTAAAGTATCCCAATTGTTTCTAGGACAGTTTTATTCAATATTTAGTTACAGACCAACTTCTACAAACTGAAGGATATTTGCTTCACTTAAGTGGTTCCTTGAATGGTCATGTAAGCACAGGCATCATTGTTTATTTGTCCCAGAAACATTTTAGTGGTGTACATTTTTAGCTTTTATATGCTTTTCATATATGCTGTTGTCTCTTCAGGAGTGGAGGAGCTGGTCTGAAAAGCAGCTTGTTAGAGAGTAGGATGCAAAAGAAAAGCACATGCTACAGACAGACAAGATCTATGAGAGGTAACTCACCACCATTCCTGCCCTATCTCTTTTGCTCCAAAGAGGCAGGTTCACGAAGTGCTCATGTTTAAGGAGGGAAATAGTCCTGCATCACATAAGAACGGCCATAATGGGTCAGACCAATGGCCCATCTAGCCCAGCATCCTGTCTTCTGACAGTGGCCAGTGCCAGATAAATCAGAAATGAACAAACAGGGCAATTTATTGCGTAATCCATCCCTAGTCATCCAGTCCCAGCTTCTGGCAGTCAGAGGCTTTGGGACACACAGGCCATGGGGTTGCATCCCTTAGCATCTTGGCTAGTAGCCATTGATGGACCTATCCTCCATGAATTTATCTAATTCTTTTTTGAACCCAGTTATCCTTTGGCCTTCACAACATCCTCTGGCAACAAGTTCCACAGGTTAACTGTGTGTTGTTTGAAGAAGTACTTCTTTTGTTGGTTTTAAATGTGTTGCCTATTAATTTCATTGGGTAACCCCTGGTTTGTGGGTTATGTGAAGAGGTATATACAACTTATTCACTTTCTCCACACCAATCATGATCTTATACACCTCTGTCATATTCCCCCCCACACACACACACACACATTTTCTCTTTTCTAAGATGAACAGACTAAGCCATTTTAATCTCTCCTAATATAGAAGCTGTTCCAATCACTTTTTGTTGCCCTTTCTCTGTACTTTTTCCAATTCTAGTAAATCCTTTTTAAGATGAGGTGACCAGAACTACACGCAGTATTCAAGGTATGGGAATACCATAGATGCACTATGATATTTTCTATCTTATTATCTATCTAGTTCCTAACATTCTGTTCACTTTTTTGACTGTCGCTGCCATTTGAACAGATGTTTCCAGGGAACTATCCACAATGACCCTGGGATCTTTTTCTGGAGCCATAACAGCTAATTTAGATCCTACCATTTTGTTTGTATAGTTGGAATTATGTTTTCCAAAGTGCATTATTTTGCATTTATCAACATTGAATTTCATCTGCTATTTTGGTGCCCAGTCACCCAGTTCTGTAAGATCCCTTTGTAACTCTTTGCAGTCTGCTTTGGACCTATCTATCTTGAGTAACTTTGTATTGTCTGCAAATTTCGCCATCTCACTGTTTACCCCCTTTTTCAGATCATTTATGACTATGTCCTACTACAGATCCTTAGGGAACTGCTATTGACCAATTTCCTTTGTGAAAACTGACCATTTATTCTTACCCTTTGTTTCCTATCTTTTAACCAGTTACTGATCCAGGAGAGGACCATCCCTCTTATGCCATGACTGCCTATTTTGCTTACAAGCCTTTGGTGAGGGACCTTATAAAAGGCTTTCTGGAAGTCCAAAAACATATATCCACTGGATCACCCTGTTCCACATGTTTGTTGACCCCCTCAGAGAATTCTAATAGACTGATGAGGCATGATTTCCTTTTACAAAAGCATCTCCAACATTCATCTGTGTGTCTGATCATTCTGTTCTTTACTATAGTTTCAACCAATTAGCCCAGTATTGCAGTTAGTTTACTGGCCTGTAATTGCCAAGATCAACTCTGGAGCCTTTAAATCAGTCATCCACCAGTCATCTGGTACAGAGGCTGATTCAATAGGTTACATACCATAGTGAGCAGTTCTGCAATTTCATATTTGAATTCCTTCATAACTCTTAGGTGAATATCATCTGGTCCTTATGACTTATTATTGTTCATAAGAACATAAGAACGGTCATACTGGGTCAGACCAAAGTCCATCTAGCCCAGTATCTGTCTACCAACAGTGGCCAATGCCAGGTGCCCCAGAGGGTGTGAACCTAACAGGCAATGATCAAGTGATCTCTCTCCTGCCATCCATCTCCATCCTCTGATGAACAGAGGCTAGGGACACCATTCCTTACCCATTCTGGCTAATAGCCATTTATGGACTTCACCACTATGAATTTATCCAGTTCCGTTTTAAACATTGTTATAGTCCCAGCCTTCACAACCTCCGCAAGTAAGGAGTTCCGCAAGTTGACTGTGCGCTACATGAAGAAGAACTTCCTTTTATTTGTTTTAAACCTGCTGCCTATTAATTTCATTTGGTGACCCCTAGTTCTTGTATTATAGGAATAAGGAAATAACCTTTCCTTATCCACTTTCTCCACATCACTCATGATTTTATATATCTCTATCATATCCTCCCTTAGTGTCCTCTTTTCGAAGCTGAAAAGTCCTAGCCTCTTTAATCTTTCCTCATATGGGACCCTCTCCAATCCCCTAATCATTTTAGTTGCCCTTTTCTGAACCTTTTCTAGTGCCAGTATATCTTTTTCGAGATGAGGAGACCACATCTGTACACAGTATTCAAGATGTGGGCATACCATGGATTTATATAAGGACAATAAGATATTCTCAATCTTATTCTCTATCCCCTTTTTAACGATTCCTAATGTCCTGTTTGCTTTTTTGACCGCCTCTGCACACGCGTGGACATTTTCAGAGAACTATCCACGATGACTCCAACATCTTTTTCCTGACTTGTTATAGCTAAATTTAGCCCCCATCATATTGTATGTATAGTTGGGGTTATTTTTTCCAATGTGCATTACTTTACATTTATCCACATTAAATTTCTTTTTCCATTTTGTTGCCCAATCACCTAGCTCAATTTATCAATTTGTTCCAGAACTTCCTCTACTGACGTATCAATATAGGACAGTTTCTCAGATTTGTCACCTAAAAAGAATTGCTCATGTGTGAGAATTTCTCTCACATCCTCAGCAGTGAAGACTGATACAAAGAATTCATTTAGTTTCTCTGCAACGGCCTTGTCTTTCTTGAGTGCTCCTCTAGGATCTCAGTCATTCAGTGGCCTCTCTTATTGTTTGGTAGGCTTCCTGTTTCTGAAGTACTTAAAAACATTGCTGTTGGTTTTTATCTTTTGCTAATTGCTCTTCAAATTCTATTTTGGTCTACCTAATTATACTTTTACACTTGACTTCCTCAGTTTGTTCCTTTCCATTTTCCTCGGGATTTGACTTTTAATTTTTAAAGGAAGTCTTTTTGTCTGTAACTACCTCTTTTACTCTGTTTAGCTATGGTGGCATTTTTTTGGTCATCTTACAAAAACAAAAACAAAAAAAGTTGTTGTTTTTTTAATGTGGGGTATACATTTGATTGCTAACATTTCTTGTCAGCTGTAACTCATTCTTTGCCTTGGCTTTCCTGATTTTGTCCCTACACACTTGTGCTGTTCCCCTGTGTACTTCCTTAGTGACATGCTCCTTCTTCCGTTTCCTATATGTATCCCTTTTGATTTTTAGATCGCTAAAAAGCTCCTTGTGCAGCCACGTTGGCCTCCTTTGGCTCTTGTTAACTTTCCCCTGTGTCAGAATAGCTTGATGTTGAGGCTCTAGTATTACATATTTTAGGAACTGCCAGTCCTCTTCTACTCCTTTTCTTCCTATTTGTTTTTTCCGTGGGACCTGGCCTACTATTTCTCTGAGTCAGTTGAAATCCACCTTTCCAAAGTCCAGTGTCCCTGTTTTGCTGTTCTCATGTCTTCTTTTCCATTGTTACCCAGGGTTCTTTCAACCCAAAGCTCTTGGTAACTTTTACTCTGTGCAAGGAGGTGTCAGGAAATAAATCAGGGGAGACACAGCCATCCAACCGATAGATGGCTGGCACAAACAGGACAACACAAGAGTGCTTTCGCTTAAAGCTAAGCTTTACTTAGTCTCAAGCACTTACACATGTCCACAACAAGATTAGAAAAACACCCCTAACCCTTGATCATTACCAAAGCTGAGTGTGTCTTTCGAGAGACACAGCGGCAACCCGTCCGCTGCTGGGGAACACAAGCTGCATCCAGAGGGAGAGACCAGTCCCGAAAAGTCCCCAAACAAGTCCCACCATCTCAAGCTTTTTCCTCTTATTTATACATTAGTAATAGAATGACATGTCCCCTAAAGAAACCTTGGTAAGTAAGCATTTCAATGATCAAGCAAGAAGTTCTTTCTGATTATTGATTAACCAGGTGTGGGTTTTTCCAGAGCCTGCAGCCTTGAGACTCCAATAGACATTCCTGGGGCACATCCTGCTCTTCAACACAATTTTTATAAGGAAGGATGCGGGGTCAAGCTGCCCTTTCTGTGGCACCCAAAACCCCCTCCCCTCCTGCCTTGATCAAGCCAAGATTGCTGAATGGCCAGTTTACAGCTTGCTGACTAGGCCGCCTTTAACAATAAGCCATAGTTTCAAGCACTTTACTGGTTTGCCAAAGTCTCCCCGTACACCATAGGATCTTGAATTCTATCAGATCATGATCTCTTCCTCCCAAATGACTGACCACCTTCACATTCCCAGCTAATTCAACGCTGTTGTCACAACCAGATCCAAAATGGATAACCCACTATGTTGTTTCCCCAACTTTCTGAATGAGAGAGTTGTCCCCTATACACACTAGGAATTTGCAGGACATATTATGTTTTGCTGTAATAATCTTCCAACAGATATGAGGGAAGCTAAAATCCCCCATTAATATAAGCTCATGTGTTAGCTAATCTTGTTGCCTGTTTGTAGAATGACTCATCCACTTCCTCTTCCTGATTTGGTGATCTATAATAGACTCCTACCATACCGTACCAGCTATATTCACCTCCTGGGCCAGATCCTGTGTGCCACTTAGGATTAAATCAAGAATTGCCTCTCCCCTTGTGGGTTTCAAGACTAGCTGTTCCAAGCAGCAGTCATCTCAAAAGCTGACAGGATGAGAGATGGTGAGCTATGTGGCCAGCACAAAGGAGAGTTCAGGTAAGGCTGGAGAAAAATTGAGAGGGGCTGCTTTGCTATTAGGGGCCTGGATATAAATGTACATGAATCCTAATCTACATGAAAACCTGACCCAATTTTAAAGAAAGCATTAGGTTAGGCTTCTCATGTGCCCCAGGCTAGCACCTCTGCCTCCCCTCCTCACATGCAGATCTGAAGCTTGAGGAAACTTGTTAGTGTTTTATCACAAAGCTCCAACTCCTGGTGTCATGTGATAGTTTTTGACTTTTTAATGAAAGCTGAGATTCTCTCAAAAACAAACAATGTCTAACCCTCTCTGAGGCAGAGAAGAGCCTGAAAATGTGACATAGGTGCACCCAAAGCAGGGCCGACTCCAGGGTTTTTGCCGCCCCAAGCAGCGGAAAAAAAAAGCCGCGATCGGCTGCAGCTCCACCACGCTGTTTTCTTCTTCAGCGGCACTTCCAAACTGCCACCGAAGAGCCCGACGTGCTGCCCCTTCCCCTTGGCCGCCACATGCACCTGCTTGCTGAGCTGGTGCCGGGAGCTGGCCCTGACCCAAAGGACTCAGAAACCAGAGGGCAAATAAAAACCCAATTTTAAAAAAATCCCATTATTTTTAAGCCAATCTCAAGATTTTTTTTGTGGGGGCCTGAATCTTGATTTTTGAATGCTTGGAGCTGGTAATACTAGAACTTTTGCAACATAGGTAGCATGTGCCTTTTCCAGCTCCCCACTATTGGAATTCACTCTCCTAAACATTAGCCAGCCAGTTTGTCACAGTGGCAGCTATTGAGATTGTTTCCCCTACCCTTTCTCCAAACTCACTAGCCTTTGATGTAGGGGAGTCTTTCCTCCGTGTCACAGCCTCTCAGCATAGCAGCTGGAACTTCCCTTCTTCTTAGATCCTCATTAGGTGTATCCAAGGGTAAAATTTTCAAAACACCTTGGTCCAGTTTTCAGAAGTGACCGAAGCATTTAGAAGCCTCAGGCTGGTCTAAACTACAGGATGGTGCTTGCACAGCTATGTCCAATCAGGGGTGTGATCTCTGACTGACATAACTTTATTGAGCCTTACACACACACACACACAGAATCTATCTATATCTATATATCTTGCGATAGCAATAGTTTTAGAGCACCCTAGATAGTTACCCAAAGTTTTGAGTGATCAACAGCTGGAGTTCTGGGGGCCCTCCTTCCATCCAGCTGCTGCAGGGAAGATGTCATTGTCTGCTTGAAGAAAAGCTCCCTCGAACTGCTTCAAAGTGTATTTTTTTATTTAATTTTTATAGCTAACTTAAACAAAGCACATAACTCATAGTGACTCCTAGTGGATCACCACAGTAATCTCTAGTGGGTCACTAATTTTTCTAGCTTTAGCAAATTGCTTGTTATTCCTTATTAACAAAGCAGTTTTGTATTTTTAACCATAACAACAAAACTTGTATGTCAGGGGCACTGAGAACAAAGGTCTGCTATTTACACAAGCCCTTTTATTTTTATGATCCATTAACTTTGTCCCATTTTTTATTTTGATTAGCAAAATAGGCAGCAAGTTTAAAACAAACAAAAGGAAGTATTTTTTCACACAACACACAATCAACCTGTGGAACTCCTTGCCAGAGGATGTTGTGAAGGCCACAACTATAACAGGGTTCAAAAATAAACCTAGATAAATTCATGGAGGATACATCCATCAATGGCTATTAGCCAGAATGGGCAGAGATCGCGTCCCTAGCCTTTGTCTGTCAAAATCTGGGAATGGGCAACGGGGAATGGATCACTTGATGATTCTCTGCTCATTCCTTCTGGGGCACCTGGCACTGGTCACTGTCAGAAGATACGATACTGGGCTAGATGGACCTTTGGTCTGACCCAGTATGTCCGTTCTTATGTTAAAACTGCAATCATGCAGCTCTTTGGCCTTGTTATGAGAATCCTAACAATTATGCCTAACTATGTGGTATTTGGTTTTTAGCTAATGGTGGCTGGACACACAAAATGGCTGTGGTTATGTCAAGTTCAATTATCTCATTACAAGTCTACCAGTGTTTTTATATCATTAACAAGCTTCTAGTGGAATCTCATTGAAAGATGATAGAACATAAGCTCCTAAATGCCTAAACCACTTCTGAAAATAAGATTTAGACTCCTTAGGTGCTTTTGAAAATTTTACTATTAGATCCATCAGTAAGTGGGTATAGGGTGTTAAAAACCAATCTCCATGTAAAAGCTCTTGGGGGAAAAAAAGAATAAGCGTTTAAAGATTTAAGGGCTTTTAAACTTGGTCAAGTTATCTGGGCAGAAACCGCAACCCTATAAAGAACCGCTTTAATCAAAAAATGGCATTTCAATCTCATGGGAATTTAAAATATTTCTATTTTTGTTTTAATCCTAAATCAGGATCAAAATATCAAATTTTTTTTCACCAAATGAGTAGTTCTAAAAAAAAAATTGAAATTGTTGAAATTTTTAGTTTTGGATTATTTGAATGTTAACCTCTGTCCATCTCAGCCACTGTGGTGCTCAGAACTCCAGAGAGGCTGTATTTTAGAATACTCATGTCCACATTCTTCCCTATGGGTCAGTCTCCCTGGACAGGTTACATCTCACATGATGCGCCTTGGCAGTTCAGCCAAAGGGAAGACTGTGGTGTATCATGGGAGATCTTGTTCAGCTGGACAAGCCTAGCTTATAGGAGAAGAATAGGGACATGAGGCACCCAAAATTCAATTCCCATGGGGAACTGAAGTTCCCTGGGTGGACACATTAATGTTGAACCAATGTGAAACTAAATGTGTCCTTTTGATTTTTTTTTCCCAACAGAAAATCAAAAAATAATGGCAACATGGCAAACAATTGCCATGAAACCACATTTTCTATCCAAAATTATTTTGACAGAAAATTTCCTAGTAGCTTCAGTGCACTACCGCAGATTGTTCTGCCACAGGGCAGAGTAATACAGCCTTTCTTCTCTACAATCTATTCTTATTCCAGTGCAGATAAAAGCTTTCTTTTCAATTTCGCCAATTTTCTGCTGCATTTTCTTCAAAGCTTAACTTCCCTGAAGGCTATAATTGAATCTTTTTTTCTTTTAATCTTTGTCAGCCACCACGCAAAAATTGTTGCAGGTTTCCCGGTAAAAGAGTGAAGACATTATCTAAGAACATTTTTATCATGGACACTTCACAAGCAGCACATGTAAAAATGTGTTTATAGCGTGTACCTCTATAAAACATATGATGTGTGTTCCAGCCCCATTTTGACTTTAATGGAACTTAAGCATATTCACAATGTTAAACACATTCCTATGTGTTTTACTGAATAGTGATGGGCTTCAGCATATGCTTAAAATTAAGCATGCACTTGAGTATTTTGTTGAATCAGGGCTCTAGGGTCTTACTGAACAGTTCCTTTACTCCCCTCCCCGCCCCCGCCGCAACCTCCCAGTTAACTTTGATAGCTAAGCTGACATTCCTATTATAAATCACTGAAATTCTAAACAGAAGGAGCAATATCCCTCTTTTCTTAAAGACAAAATTGAGCTTATTGCCATGAAACAGAAACACGAGTATCCACCAAGTGTCAGACTCTGCCCTATTGAAGTCAATAAGAGCTTTTCCATTGACTTAGATGGGCACAGGATCAAACCCTCAAAAGATCGGAACTCAAAGCTGAACAGCAAAGGATGGTAATGTGTTTGGAATCACATGGTTCAATAGGTGAAAGAAAACTGATGGAAGAAAGAACACATTGAGACTGAAGACTTATGAAAGTCTAAAAAGAACCTACTGTGACAATAGACAAGTCATGCTACTAGAAAAATAGAAAGGATGGGAGGGGAGAGCATTATTAGATCAGAACTGAGATCAGCATTTATGTCCAGAAGGAGTCCACAGCAAACAACATAGGAAGATAAATTGCAATTCTTTTTCCAAAATCTGTATCATTGACCCCAAACAGAGATGTTTAACCGAATGGCCTGTACTGATTTCTTTTAGAATATATTGGAATGGAAAACAGATAAGCTATGAAAAAGAGAGGTTACTCAACTTAATACCAAAAACCAATTTAGCTCTCTGATAAAATCTGAAAGTGCTTGGCCTGAAAGATATGTTTTTTTACCATTACCCTGTTGTAGATTCAAAAAGACAATATTTAGTGATTCAGATCTTCCTGATTCATTTTAATGAATGCATTACAAAGAGAGCAATAGAAAACAAAAGCCAGTCTTCTTGTTTTTAGCAGGGAGGCAGAGTAGATTGTTCTTTGGTTTGATTGTGTGTGGGACACTGACAGAGCAGTGAGTGTCTTTGTTCAGAATCTCAACAGGAGCACACGTTTGGGTAGTTTGTAGTAATCCAGAATAAAGGTATAGATACAAATAAATATACAAATACATGCCTATGCAAAAACACACTATTTATGTAAAGCAAAGGAGAAAGCATGACCTTCACTGAGATAATAGGATAAACTAAGGATTAACTATCCCGGCAATACAGCTGGAACAATCTTGCTATTTACCTCACTAGATATTTACCATACCTAAGGTGTTTGCTGCACTTAGGTGGGGAATACTGCAAATTTCATGGTAAAGTTAAGTGCTGAACATCACGTACATGCCAAAATTTTGATACGCTGTGCTGCAGGAAAATGGAAATAAAATAAAATGAGTAAATTGAATATTAGTTTGTCTAATTAAAACCTGGCAATAAAAAGTGTGAAAATTACAATACTTTTCTGAGCAAAGAGGAAGAAGTGTGTGTATATATATTTTTTTTCTGCCACGCAAAATAGACGTATTGGATTCTCTTCCATCAGTGGAGTTACAGTACATGAAATTGTTGTGTATATTTATAATAAATTTGAGGTTCTTGTGTCTCCCTCAGAGGTAGAGGCCATTCTAGCCTTCATTTCAATGGTGGCCAGAAACCTCAACCACTGTCAGGGCCCCATGCTGATAGGTACTGTAAAAACACTTAGTCTAGCCTGAAAAGTTTGCAGTCTAAAAAATCATCCAGCTACACAAAGGGGAAACAGAGCAATGAAGTGACTGTCCCAATGTCACCCAACACATCAGTATCAGAGACAAGAATAGAGTTTACATCTTCTGAATCCCATTCTAGGGCCTTATTCACTAGACCAAGCTGAACCATCACATTAGCCAGTTAATTACCTCAGTTGCTGGCCATATCTAAGAGCAAGAGGGTAGCTTAGTTTTTGACTCCATTCAGTCCTTGTCTCCCACGATGAAACTTACAGTAAAGCTGCTGACTGGTGGGTGTTAGTGGATTTTGTGATGTAGACACCTTTCCCCAGAGAACTGCATCATAATTACCAACTCATTTTACACAGGCTATTAAACATCCATCACATGGAAATGACTTGTAGTCATTACTGAGTGGATTGTATTTGAACCAATGACCTATGTTTGGAGCAAAGGCATATTTAGGCCTGAAAAAGTTTGTTCTGATAATGGTTAACAGCTCAGCATAAGTAGAACTGGAATGTATATGTAATTGCAGAGTAATCATGTTTAATGTAATGTGTAAAAAAGATGCAGAGTGATCAATTTGTGAGGAAATGAGAAGATGGAAACAGCTACAGAGTTAGAAAAGACAGGTTTGAGTTAACACAAAACCTGCATTGACAGGGGTATCCAATTGCTAGGGAAATGAAAAACTAATACAATATACATAATGAGATAGCAAAAGTTATACATAGCCAGCCTAAGAAAGGGAAGCTGAAGCTGGTCCTGGAGGTGTGAGGTGTTACCCCGATTAGCTTCCCGCCTGTAAGTGATCATTGCTTGCTATTGTTTTGCCTTAATAAAGAGTTGTTACTCCAATGTGCTAAGTGGTGAATCTCAATCCAACAACCTAGAGTTGATGAGTTATGATAGCATTAAATTGTTTTCTACCATAAAGTAAGCAGTGTTTTCTCAAAATGTAGTTGGAAGAGTCAATGTATTGAAGTGCAGGTTTATAACCATTATTTGTTGCATCCTTAATATCATTCAAAGCAAAATCAGCCAGTTTACTATTTATGAAATACTATTCAATCAAGACATTAGCCAGTCATGACATACAAAGTTCAGCTTTGATTTTTGTCTTCCTTTGTTTCACCTGCTGCACAATGGTTGCAGCATTACCAAATGCAGAAAAGTTTGTTGGTGATAAAATCTATAGACAGGAGAAAAACCTGCAAATGAATCAAGGGCAAAAAAATGACCCTGGTACATAGTTTTTAATAGCAATCATAGAAATGCAGGACTGGAAGGAACTTTAATAGGTCATCTAGCCCAGTTCCCTGTACTGAAAAATACAGTCATGCCCACTGCTTGATCTTGGAAATGGTCCATAATGAGGATCCTACACTTTTCCTCTGGTTGAATTCTGCATGGATTGATTTCCATTAATTGATGTACACATGAGTAATTGAATGCTCTGCATATTTATTGTTAACATTGTTGTCTGTCTGTGTGATATCCAACTCTAAATGGAATTAGAAACTGATTTGAATCCATTTATAAATTCCTTAGGAAATCATTGACATATGTGTATCTGTCCCATAGTTAAAAATAAGGATACCCAGGCCTCACATACCACTTTGGCCAGGACAAAAGGCAGTTGTTCTATAAAGAAAAATTGCATCCTTCAAATTTTGTATCTTTTCAAATCTGATTCACATACAGGACAGAATAGGAGTTTTCCCCATTATTCGCTTCCTAGAATAGTTAGGGAATGTAAATTTGAAATAATCTTATTATGACCTGAATATAAAACACAGCTGTTCTTGGCACCTCATTGTTCTGCTACTGAAAATATCTTTTTGGTATTTGTTCAAGACATTTTTTCATTCCAACTACAGTTTTCACATTATTTCCAGTAAGAATTTTAAAAAACAGAGAACAGGATACACCCACTTTTAGGCCTCTTCTGCAGCATATTATATGACTAGATAACAGAAGGACAATGGCTTCTTTCACATTACTTCAGTAGTAGTGACTTCACCTGCCTTACAAACCAGAAACTGGACAGTAATACTTATCTCATATTGCCTGGGGTCATCAGTGCTTGTATATACAGATAATGCATATGTGAGAATATCTTCTTCTATGCCCTGAGTGCAGTATACAGGAATGGAGAACAACTTTATCAGCATAAACAGAAGAAAGAACCCATGATTTCAAAGAGCTACTCAATTATTTATTAAAAAGCACCATGGAAGATACATGGCTGAAAAACAACACATCTGACATAATCCCATCAGTGATTTAGGAAGTGAACTCACACACACACACAAGATTTGAAGAAGATTTTAATTACTTATCCCTTGCTTTTTACATCCTACATCCTGGACATATTAATGACCTGCTCCCAGGTCCTTCATTTTGAGTGCAATGATGTGAAGCTGAAAGTGAAAAGGTGTGAATCTGCTTCTTGAAATTATCATAAATGTGTCCACCAATGGAAAACATATATAGCATTGCATGCACAATTTCCCACCTAGGGAGAGGATAACACTGAACAAACCACATGGGAGTCACATCACTTACTGCAGTAGTGGAAGGATCTCAGATATGACTGTGATGAGGCTGGTGTAAGGCCCTGTATAGAATTGAACAGTATTATCAATTCAATATGTGCAAGCATGTGAATACAATGAAAACATCTTAAACAAAAGTAATAAACGCTGTCTTACTCCCACCACCATCAGTGGAAAATATTACTCCTTTCTTTGCATTTTTCTAAGCAGTAGTTAAACAGAAAATATTCTTGAAACTGAACATTCAGTGTCACAGTCTTAGATATAAATGTTTTTCAGATGCCGAAACCTCATTGAGACTTGTATTTCAGTATGAGTCATATTTCATCACAGTATATACATTTTGTTGTTAATTTCCATTGAGGGATTGTCTTATAGAACATGTCAGTGGAAACCTTGTTGTTTCCAAAAGAATATTGTGTCATTTTAATGCAGTTTAGATCCAGTGCCTGCAGCTGATTTCTGTTTAAGACTTGTTTCATTTAAGTTTATAACATTCTTAAAGACTTAATTCTTATTCATAAATACTTGCATCTAAATCATTAGTTTTATTATTGATGTGATGCAGCACAAGTTATCCTACTAAAAGTTGTTCTCAGCTCAGTGGTTAAGCAAAACATCAATCCAGCCCCAGGGCTCAAAGCTAATCTTTCAGTTCATTACATTTTAAAGATTGCAAATAGTCAGAAGGGTTGGAATATGTAACTTGTTATATACAGTAAACACATAAAATAGTTATATAACTTAATGTTCATATCAGATGTTGAAGCATAATAGGAAAATCAGACACAGGTTCATAAAAATGTCTGAGGAGCAGTTTCAGATATATTTTGACTAAACATACAAAAAGTGATGCATTTTTGTATGTAATCAATTTTCTCACCATTTCCAAATGAAATGCATATTTTTTTCAGCAGTTCAGCTTTTGTAGTAGTGCTGGCATAAATACTCTTGCATATTCTCAGATTCTTGTGATTTTAAATTGGTTTTATACATGGGGAGTTAACTTTAAATGCATTTATTGAAATTGCATCAGAGTTCCCATTTACCCAGGTTCTTAACACTACAGAATAGCGTTATAAACAGGACCACGTTTTTGTCATAGACATTTCTAGGGAAATTTATAGGTTCATCATAGTAAAAAGGCAAAAGTTATGGTAACATAGTGAAAATAAAATCAAGAGTCACTGTTATTACTTTCAGAGTGGTAGCCGTGTTTGTATCACCAAAAACAATGAGGAGTCCTTGTGGCACCTAAGAGACTAACAAATGTACTTGGGCAGAAGCTTTTATGGGCTAGAACCCACTTCATCAGATGCATGAAGTGAAAAATACAGGAGCAGGTATACATTTATTTGGGCTTAAATTAAAACAATAAATTAAATCAATTTCCCCAATACTAATTTCTCCCTACTGCTACTCACATCTTCTTGTCAACTGTCTGTAATGGGCCACTCTCTTACCACTTCAAACGTTATTTTTCCTCCTTTGGTATCCTGTAATTGATTTATCTCGTTAGACTGACCTCACACTTTGTAAAGCAACCCGCAGTCTTTCATGTATTTATACCTGTTCCTGTATTTTTCACTTCATGCATCTGATGAAGTGAGTTCTAGGCCACGAAAGCTTCTGCCCAAAATAAATGTGTTAGTTTCTAAGGTGCCACAAGGACGCCTCGTTGTTTTTATTATTACTTTGTGCCTTTGTTTTTAATTTTTAGGGAAAATAACAAGAGAAGTGTACATGCCCTGTTAACAGTGAACAGAGTTGCCCAGTCAGAGTAAACCATAAATACTACAAATAATCAAGACTGGATATCTTTCTAAAAGATATGCTGTAGCTCATACTGAAGTAATGAATTTGCTGCAGAAATTACTGTGTGAGGTTCTGTGGGACTGTGTTACCAGATGGCCAGATTAGAGGATCATAGTGGTCCCTTCTGCACTTAAAATCCCAGCCTGGCTTTCTAAAACAATAGGGTTGTATTTCTTTAATTACGCGAGCACTTCACAATTATTTGATGAATCCAAATTCTCAAGTAACCATTTTTCTAGGGTCACAGCAGTATAGTTTTTGATCAAGTGTTCTCTAAATGTGCGATCTTGCTCCCATTGCCTTAAATGGGGATTTTGCCATTTAATTCAGTGGGTGAAAAACCAGGCCTCCATTGGAGGTCAAGGCCCAAACTCTGTATTGAGATCTGCTAGTATTGAGGAGCTGCTTGCTGGACAGTCTTATTTACTTCAATAGGATTCATCATAGGAGAAGGTGTCTGTAGTCAGAACATTACAATATTCTTCCTCTTGTAACTCTCAGGACTCTTAATGTTTTTTCCACCTGTTCACCATTATATCTGCCACACACCGTGAGAAATCCCTTAATGTCAAAATGTTGTTTTGTATATCATGTAATCCTTGACTCCCATGGCAGCCAAAAGTACAGCATAGCTTACAAAATGTGGTGTCAGCAGCACTGTGGGGTCATTGAACAAAACTTAATGGAAAAACCACTCTTCTCCCAGCCCAGCTCCTACTTTCATCAAAGTCAATGGCAAAGCTCCCAGTTTCAGTGGAAGATAGGTCAGACCCTTAGTCCTTGAAGTGTTTTCCCACATACCTGAGGCTGAAGGGGTGGTTTTGCCTTTCCCCCATCAAATCATATAGACTGACCCTGTTCCCATTGAAATCAATAGGACCCTTGCCATTGACTTAAGTGGGAACAGTATGGGGGGGCCTGATTTTTGAAAGAATAATACATTGGTGCTTAATGTGTCATGCAGACCTTCTTGGTTGAAAATGCCTTTAATACTTCCAAGTTTCCATCCACCTTTCCTGAATAGACATGAACATCTAATTCTGTAATTTTGGGTCTAGCTAACATTTAACACATAGTCATATTCCTTTTTGTCTTTTTTTTTTAAAGAAATATTTAACATGTTCCACAATGTTAAGGGATGCCAAGAAATCCTTCCAGCAAGTAAGGTTTCATACATCTAGCTAGCTAGGAAGAATAAATAATGACCTTTTCTCTATGCCAGCAAATATAAAACTTCCATATTTCCACAGGCACAATCTTAATGGCCATCTAAGATGTCTGATATAGTTATGATTTAAGCAGTGTTTATGGGAGTTGACCAAGGAATTTACTTGATATCACAGAGCAATACAAAACACATGAGTAAATTATGCACCACAGATAGCCACATACAGTTCACTGACAGTGAAATGAGGCACACTTGGACTACAAAAGCATACTTTTTTACACACATGTGCAATCATGTGCATATACATTCATGTGATTTCTAGTTGATTCATGGTTTATAATATCCCCTGGAAACTTGAATCTAAACCATGTCTCTTGTTTCCTTCCCAGAATTTCCTTCCCTCTACTGCATATGCACAGGGTTGATATTTACTCTAATGCTGCTTGCAAATGCTGAAATTGATATTTTTATATACACAAGGCAGAAGAGCATTACAGCATATTTAAGGGATTATCACCCATATAAAGAATGATTCATTTTACAAAGCATTACTAAAGAGAGTCAGTTAATTTCTGTGTCTGCCAACACTGACAATATTAGTTCCTCATAGCTATGTCTCTATATAACTATATAACTTTTTAATTTACCAAATATTTGATGTTCAGGTTCCCAGATACAGTCAAAGAAGAACACTCAGAACAACAATAATATTTCTATTTTCACACATTTTACACTATAAAAACATGTCTGTCAAAACAGGGTAAAGAGAATTTCCATTCAAATTCTGTAGTGCTAAATTCTTAAATTAAACACAAGATGATCAAAATTTTCATTTTAGATACTCTACTTGGGAATCCATGGGCCTATTTTTCAAATGTGTTTAGCTCCTTCAGTTCTAAGTAAAGTCAGTGGAAGCTGATATACACTACAGACCACAGCTACACTATAGGTGTAAAGGTGTGAACCTTGACTGAAAAAGCTATGCCAGCAGAAGTTCCTAGTGTGCTTTTACCAGTATAGTTTGTTTCACTCATGGGAGATGGTTTTAACTATACTGGTCTAGCTGTGTCCACACTAGAAGTGCTTTGCCAGTACAGTGGCATTAAAATGCTTGTAGTGTAGACATGGTCTTATGCTGAAATTGTTATTACAATAGCTCTGTGATGGGTTGTTCATCCCACACCCAAAAGGAAAGGTTTAAAATAAAGCTAGGGAATCTGCACAGGGAGCAGCCAAACAGGGACCAGCAGGTTCACATAAAAGCAGCTGCAGGGGCAGACACAGTCAGTTGCTGAGGGAGCCTAGGAGTGAAGATTGTGTTCCTAGTGAGCTGCAGGAAGGGTTGCACCTTGGATGGAACAGTTGCCAGCAGGGACTAGGGAAGTGAGAGGAACCTCCTGGCTGACTGCAGGGACATGCTGGCTGCAGGACCCAAGAAGAGGGTGAAGAAGGTACTGGGGCTGCAGGGAAGTGGCTTAGGGAATGAAGCAGCACTGGCGGAGAAGTTAAGGAGAGGCGGCACAAGGCTGCTATTTACATGATCCTGGGACACGGAGCTGTGGGTGGATGTGAGTCCCCCTCACTCACCACTGGGGAAGTGGCTGGGCTATAGAACTGGGAGATACTTAACATGAGGGGGAAAGGAGTCCAGGAGAGCTGGCTATATTCTGAAGAATCCTTATTGAGGTTGCAGGAACAAACCATCCTGATATGTAGAAAGAATACAGGCGAGTCTCATCTTACATGCATTTAACATGTGCGAATTCAGCTTTGCACGGTCAGCAAAAACAAAAACAAAAAACAAAAAAAGCAAAAAATAACAATTTAAATACTGTTCCTGTAGTGCGGGCAATTCTGCCCACCATTACACTCAATGTAATTTTGACTATATGCGTTTTTCGCTTTACGCGCTGACAGAGGAACGTAACCCCAGCATAAGATGAGACTCGCCTGTAGTAAATATGGCAAGCGACCAGCTTGGCTTAACAGTGAAATCCTTGCTGATCTTAAACACAAAAAATAAGCTACAGGAAGTGGAAGATTGGGCAAATGACAATGGAGGAGTATAAAAACATTGCTCGGGCATTTAAGAGTGAAATCAGGAAGACCAAATCACATTTGGAGTTGCAGCTAGCAAGGAATGTTAAGAGTAACAAGAAGGGTTTCTACAGGTATTTTAGCAATAAGAAGGTCAAGGAAAGTATGGGACCCTTACTGTATGGGGGAGGCAACCTAGTGACAGAGGATGTGGAAAAAGTTAATGTACTCAATGCTTTTTTTCCTCTGTCTTCACGAACAAGGTCAGCTCTCAGATTACTGCACTGGGCAGCACAGCATGGGAAGGAGATGACCAGCCCTCTGTGGAGAAAGAAGTGGTTCAGGACTATTTAGAAAAGCTGGACAAGCATAAATCCATGGGGCTGGATGCGCTGCATCCAAGGGTGCTAAAGGAATTGGCGGATGTGATTGCAGAGCCATTGGCCATTATCTTTGAAAACTCATGGCAATTGGGGGAGGTCCCAGATGACTGGAAAAAGGATAATGTAGTGCCCATCTTTTTAAAAAGGAAGGAAGAGGATCCAGGGAACTACAGGCCAGTTAGCCTCACCTCAGTCCCTGGAAAAATCATGGAGCAGGTCCTCAAAGAATCAATCTGAAGCACTTAGAGGAGAGGAAAGTGATTAGGAACAGTCAGCATGGATTCATCAAGGCCAAGTCATGACTGACTAACCTAATTGTCTTCTATGAGGAGATAACTGGCTCTGTGGATGAGGGGAAAGCAATGGATGTGTTATTCCTTGACATTAGCAAAGCTTTTGATACGGTCTCCCACTGTATTCTTGCCAGCAAGTTAAAGAAGTATGGGCTGGATGAATAGACTATAAGGTGGATAGAAAGCTGGCTAAATCATTGGGCTCAATGGGTAGTGATCAACAGTTCCATATCTAGTTGGCAGCTGGTATCACGCAGAGTGCCCCAAGGGTCAGTCCTGGGGCCAGTTTTGTTCAATATCTTCATTAATGATCTGGAGGATGGCGTGGACTGCACTTCCAGCAAGTTTGCAGATGACACTAAACTTGGAAGAGTGGTAAATACACTGGAGGGTAGGGATAGGATACAGAGGGACCTAGACAAATTAGAGAATTGGACCAAAAGAAATCTGATGAGGTTCAACAAGGACAAGTGCAGAGTCCTGCACTTAGGACGGAAGAATCCCATGCACTGCCACAGACTAGGGACCGAGTGGCTAGGCAGCAGTTCTGCAGAAAAGGACCTAGGGGTTACAGTGGATGAGAAGTTGGATATGAATCAACAGTGTGCCCTTGTTGCCAGGAAGGCTAACGGCATTTTGAATTGCATTAGTAGGAACATTGCCAGCAGATCAAGGGAAGTGATTATTCCCCTCTATTCGGCATTGGTGAGGCCACATCTGGAGATTCAGCTGTTAGTAAGACATTCTCTTCTCACAGGGATGAAGTCTCAGTCTTGACCACACATCTGGAAAGGGAAGTGTTTCTTGCATATTCTACTTTTGCTGGTGACTGTTTACAAGTAAACGCTTCTGATCATCATATCTACCTTTATCAATAGATAACTCCCTACAGATTGTGATGAGGAGCCAGATTTTATCTATGTTTTTACATTAACAGTTGCCTTGCGCAGTAATGGGTGGTAATCTTGCAAAACCAGCAAATGGTGCAAACAGCTTGAGTTGTCTAATATCAGCTGAGTGGATGGTGGGAATTGCTAGGTGATCTAAGTATCAAGTTTCAAATACTTAGATTTCCTGGAATAACTAGTCTGATTTCTAGCAGGATTAACTCACCCTATCATATTTCCAAGGTTCCATTTGAATTCCATGGAACTTACTGTAGGAGTGGCTGGGATCTTTTAGCCAAATCATTAAACCCCTAGGTTTCTTTTACATGAGATGAATTTTAGATACTGTGGCAACTTTTATAAGATTAGTTTGGGTCATGTCCTTGGCCAAAACTGTACTTCTGGCCACTGTTTGTGTGGCATGTCAGGTACTGGTGCCAAAGGTATGCATTTTAGTGGTACTATATTATTGGAGTTTGATAAGTTCTTTGTGGCCTCTTGTGGCGAAGAGCTTATGGGCTTGATGCATAGTCCATTTAAGTCAGTAGGAAGTCTCCCATTGACTTCAAATTGGCTTTGCACCAGGTCTTGTATTGAATATAGTATATTAAATGCATGGGCAGAGAGCAAGCAGTCAGTAGGTGATTATCATCTTTACATAAACATCTTGTCTGGCTTGTGAGAGTGGGAGTTCTAGCTGGGAACATTCAAACCGCTGTCTGAATTCAGGTTATGTCATCAATAATGTAGCTCTTGGCTTGTGTCATTTCAAATAATAGATGTTTTTGTAACTTTGTCAAGCTATGTTTTGGATATGTAGAAGGCAGCTTAGTTACGTCTCAGGTTTGCTCTCCAAACAATATATTTCACTCTAAAACAATGTTGAGGGCCAAATTTTCAGAGTTGCTTCAACTTAGCCTCTAAAATTCCAGCTGTGAGTTTTGCACGAAACGATTATCTAGTTATCTAAATATACCAACCCCAAAGAGCTCAGAACATAATTCAGACGTGCCACAGCAAGGGATGATAATGAACCAAGATGAGAGGAAAGGAAGGGAAAACATCAGTAACAGACTACAGTGTCTCATTGGTTCCTTTTTATTTTAAATATATCAGTGTTTTAGGTCAGTGTTAGAAGGACTGAGAGATGTGACTCCTGAGGAGAAATTTGAAAGAGCAGGATGAGGTTGCATGATATATAGGAAACATGCTGGCAGAAGGAGAAAAGCTCTAGAATCAGAGTCAAAGTCTGATGCGCTCAGGGGGTTAAAATAAGGGGGAGCACAGCTAAAAGCAGAAGAAGACTCCTCCACCCTCTCCCTGGCTTGGAGGAACAACATCCCCCTTAAAGCACCCCTTACTCCTGTCATAAACAGATAGCTAAGGGTTAACGTCTCTTTCACCTGGAAAGAAGTAATCCGAACCACCTGACCAGAGGACCAATCAGGAAACAAGACTTTTTCAAATCTGCGTGGAGGGAACTTTGTGTCTGAGTCCTTTGTTCTGGGTTCTTCTGCCTGTACTTTCTCGGCTATGAGGAGTGAATTTTTCTATATCCTGCTTTCTAATCTTCTGTTTCCAAGTTGTGAGTACAGAGATCATCAAAACAGTAGGGGTTATTGTTGTTGTTTTTTTGTATTTACATGTCTATAGTTGCTGGAGTGCTTTGAATTGTATTCTTTTTGAATAAGGCTGTTTATTCAATATTCTTTTAAGCAATTGACCCTGTATGTGTCACCTTAATACAGAGAGACCATTTTTATGTACTTTTCTTTCTTTTTATATAAAGCTTTCTTTTTAAGACCTGTTGGAGTTTTTCTGTAGTGGGGAACTCCAGGGAATTGAGTCTGTACTCACCAGGGAATTGGTGGGAGGAAGAAGTCAGGGGGAAATCTGTGTGTGTTAGATTTACTAGCCTGACTTTGCATTCCCTCTGGGTGAGGGAGGAAGAGAGATTAACTCTCGGTACTTCTGTTTTCCAAGGCTGGAAACGGGGAGGGTGGAGTCCCTCTTTTTAGATTCACGGAGTTTGCTTCTGTGTATCTCTCCAGGAACACCTGGAGGGGGGAAGAGAAAAGGTTTATTTCCCTTTGTTGTGAGACTCAAGGGATTTGGGTCTTGGGGTCCCCAGGGAAGGTTTGGGGGGACCAGAGTGCCCCAAAACACTCTAATTTTTTGGATGGTGGCAGCTTTACCAGGTCCAAGCTGGTAACTAAGCTTGGAGGTTTTCATCCTAACCCCCATCTTTTGGACGCTAAGGTCCAAATCTGGGACTAGGTTATTGACAACTCCATAGTGGGTATGTTCAGCTCCGCTTCCTGCTCCAATCTGCTTTAACCACTTGGTAAGCTGCCATAGCTTATGGGAGCAGGCATGAGCAAGGGTCATATTTCCTGTGGTTGTATTCTCTATAGTACATTGATTTTTATTATTTATACTGTGGTAATGCCTAGGAGCCCAAGTCATGGACCAGGCCCCCATTGTGCTCTGTACAGTAATGCATAAGAAAAAGATGGCTTGTGCCTCAAAAACCTTGAATCGAAGTACAATCTAGCTGCTTGTGTGGCTAAAGCCAGGAAGTAATAACCGTAGTACCATGATTAATAATTTTTAAAAGTGGAGTTAAAATATTTTTATAGCAAATAATAAAGACTATGGAGACTATGTGTTTATCTTTGATTATTTTTTTAGTTGTCTCATTAGAAAGTACTTATCGTTCATGTAATTTTCTAACCCTATTATTTATCAGTTATATAGTATGTATATGTACTAATTTTATAATATTTTATACCAAATGAATCTCTGTGTGTGTGTGTGTAATATTCACGAAATAATTTGTATTCTCTCTACCGGCAAGTAATGGTTGGTTCCAGCATAAAATAATGTGTAGCTAGCTAGCTAATAAAATTCTTGTGCCTTAATGGCAGTGATCATTAATGGCCTAAGTATTCATAGCAAAAGAGAACATTTGAAACACAATAAGAAGTCTCTTTATATCAGATACTTTGCACTGATTCTGATAAAGCTGAAGATTGTCAGCTTTATCAGAATAAATGAATTGGACAACCCTATGATGCAGGCTCACATTTTAATTGAATAAGTAAAGGATGCGAATACTTCAAAAGAAGTAGTAAACAACATAGCTTACATTTATGAACCACAAGGCTATCACTTAATTACAATAATTCTTTAAACCTTCAGAGCCAAATTCTCTATTGATGTAACTCTACTAACTTCCGTGGAGTTGCACTTGCAGAGAATTTGGCCCTCGTTTAGTGACAGATTCTCACGAGACAGAAAAATTTCTGACTTTGAAACAGGAAGCAAATGTGAGTTCCCATTTTTAAGCAACTATTTGTTCCACTACCTCTATTAGCTTCTCTCACACGCATAGGAAATGCCAAATGTGCCGCTCATATGTGCATGTGGCTCCCATTGACTTAAATGGGAGTTGTGTACATGTGAAGGAATATTTGGATGATGTCTGGGGTGACCATTTTCTCATCCAGTCACTGATTAAATGGTTATGCAGCTGACTCCATTTAGAAGCCAGTATCAAAAATATTTCAAACCTTGCCCTGCCACAAAGCTTTTCTACACAGCCCTTCCTAGGGCCCAATTCCCTTGAAGGAGAAGAAGAATTAGATTGTCCACATTACCTTTTATCATCAAGATATCCCAGAGCAGTTTTCCAATAACAAACACTAATTTCCATTCACATAAGTTTTGGGAACTGTACTGATCTGTTCACTTTATGGTTTCAACACCCTCCTTCATTTTGGATTCCTTCAATAGCAAAAACAAGTACACCCAAGAGTTTTGTTGGAACAATCAAAATGTGCATGGAGCTCTCCTCCCCAAAGAATGGATGACTCCTCCCAGTGGGTACTGGAGAGGATTCACTGAGACTTGTACTTAGGTTCAACCCAATGAGGAAAAGAGGATTTATATCCTCCAGCATTTGAGAGTACAAAACATTTACATCCTTAGTTATCGTCTCTTCTCCAGTCGCTCAACTGTCTGATTATTCCCTACCCCTCAATTACTGCCCCCTTTATTTATCAGAGGGTTCCATGATGCTTAGTAGGAGCTGCAGAGAATGTTGGTAATTTATTAGGGGATGGAGGTGGAAAACTAGGTCTGTGCGATTTTTATGTTTTGGTGCTGATAATTTTGTTAGGTACTCAGGTAAGACAGCAATGAATGCTGTACAAATGCTTAGATGAAACTGAGAGATAATGAAACAAATGTGATGGCTATTAGGTTGCTTACTACACTCTGGAAGGCTTTCAGATATGATGGTGATGAATGTGATACAAGAATATGTGTAGGATAGAATTCCTACACCAGTTTAACATTTTTCTGATCCTCCCATGTATAACTAACGGAGTGCTGGGTCTTCATCGGGATTCTAATGCTGTCAGTGGGATTCTTGCAATTGACATCAGGTGGAAAAGGAATTAGGCTCTTCATTATATTATGAAACCCCATCTCCATAAGGGTTGTGAGTGTATAATATATACAAAATGGGGATACACTTTTATACAAAATAAGTTATTAATAGAAATCACTAGGCCAGTCTAAATCTGTGGGAGAGTAAATGAAAATCTGCAGAGATGTCTTTTCATTTCCTGGAGGGGAGACATACTCACCTCTTATAAAAGTTATTAATTATCTGCAGATTGGCTAGATGTCATGTCAATTAAAGTAATAATCCGTCACAGTTACAAAACTTGAAGCCACTAATAGTTTTGGCATTTCAGTAGTTGTAATTAGGCTTCAAAGTTAACAGCCTATTGTGATGAATAAGGAAGTTCACACATTGCTTGGTGCCATCATGTCATTCTGACTGAAAGTGCGATAAGACAGCAGGGCATCAGTTTGCCATATGAAGGATTTTGGCTATGTCTTCTCTAGAAACACTACAGCAGCACATCTCCAGTCGCTGTAGTTTATCCACCTCCCCAAGAGGTGGCAGCTTGTTTGACGTGCCCCTAGCACTGTCTATGCTGAGGCTTAGGACAAATTAACTATGTTTCTCAGAAGTATGGATTTTTCACACCCCTGAGTGACATAACTTGGTTGATCTAACTTTTTAATGTAGACCTGTCCAAAAAGTTGGGAAAAGAAACCAAAAACCCTGCATCATAGTCCTATAACCTGGGAAACCAAGATTCCTAAAGACCCAAAATAGTGGTTATTGTCAACACTGTAAACTAGTCTTATAATAAAATCTGATGATTAATAACTCTAGTGCTGTACATCTGTCACAGATGAACTGTATCAAGCAATTTATAGGTCTCAGAGCTCACACTCTAAAGTCACAGTGGCTATTAAATAACCTCATGTTACAAAGCAAGTTTCAGTCCCATAAAAGGGTAAAACAGGATGAAAGATATTTCCACAGATCTTCATTTAATTTTCCACAGTCTCAGTGATTTTTGATTAACAACCCATTCTATGAGGCAGTGAACTGATGAAAAGAAACAAAGAATTGTGTTAAAGTGACAGGACTAGCCGAACTTAACTGAGATAATTTTCCTCTTCTAAAAGCAATTAAAACAACATGTCACATAATTATGGGCTTGAGGCTGACAACTACATAGTTTTATATTGAGAATTCTCTGTTACAAGAGCTAATAGACAAAATTATAAGCTTTTCATTAAAAGTTAGCAATCTTTCTGGAAATTCAGTGTCATAAACAGATAGTTAAGGGTTAATGCCTCTTTTACCTGTAAAGGGTTAAGAAGTTCACCTAACCTAGCTGACACCTGACCAGAGGAACCAATGGGGGAACAAGATGTTTCAAAAGGAAGGAGGGAAGTTTTCCTTTGTTTTAGAGTTTCAATTTCAGCCGGAGTGAAAAAGATCAAGGAACCAGCCTCTTATCAGAGTAGTAAGTTTTAGAAAGGGATAAATAGGTTTATGTTTATTTTCTTTGTAACTTGTCTTGGTACCATTAAGGGAATTAACAAATTTGGGTATTCTTGTGTGTATTAAGATTTTTGCCCAGGGGAACATTCTCTGTGTTTTGAATCTGTTGTCTGTGAGAGTAGTTGGTATGCTAATCTCTCCCAGAGGGTTTTCTTTTACCTTTCTTTTCTTTAATTAAAAGCCTTCTTTTTAAATACCTGATTGATTTTTTTCCTTGATTTTAGATCCAAGGGGGTTGGATCTGGATCCACCAGGAGTTGGAGGGAGAAAGGAGGGGGGATGGTTAATTTCTCCTTGTTTTAAGATCCAAGGGGTTTGGATCTGTGTTCACCAGGAAATTGGTGAAGTCTCCCAAGGCTATCCAGGGAAGAAAAGTAGTGCTTGGGGGTGGTGGCAGCGATACCAGATCTAAGCTGGTAATTAAGCTTAGAGGTGTCCATGCAGGTCCCCACATCTGTACCCTAAAGTTCAGAGTTGGGAAGGAACCTTGACAGACAGATTAATAAATCCAGCCTTTCTCTTTTTGTACCAGCAGATTGTGAGCAAAAATATTTCTCATTTGATGTAATTCAGATGTCTAAATACTTAAATAAGCTCACAAAGCAGGAGTTTAGATGTATAAATGACATTGGTTGTGCTGGTGAAAAAATTGGGTGTGAAATTATCCCACAGGCATATTTGTCCACAAACTTATAGGCTCTGAAAGGGAGGTAGGGCCTGGAGACTCATTCAAGATTAGGCATCTACAGCCCACACAAGAGCTGAAATTAACCACACAAATATAACTGGCTCTGTTTTAGGGGATATCTTCTTGCATTTAGCTGCAGCCCTGAACATGTGCTGCGGCACAGTCATGTGGTCCCAAGAGGAACTCAGAGAGCATGCCTTCTTCAACTCCATGTGCATGCACCATCTTTGATATGGATCAGAGTGCTTTCCTCTGTGGACAGTCAGTTCCATGAGCCAGTGCAGAAGGTTAGAGGTGGAGCCATGGTCATTCAATTTATGCCCCCCTAGACCACACAATGGCAGAGTAATCCATCCATTCCACAAGCATAGGGGCTGCAATTATCCCTGGCCCTTTTACAGAATATGCATGGTGGGGGAGAAAGTCTCTGTTCTCCCTTCCCCCTCGTCTTCCCTATATCCTTTCCACACCGACACACACACAGCTACACAAGGCCAGGAACAATATTGTTCTATATGCCTAATAAAAACATTCAACATGAACATGTTTATATATTTTAAATGCGGTATTCATAAAATTGCATGGCATATGATCTTTAATAAGAGAAAATTACAGTAAATCATAGCTAGTGATTTGCCTTTTTGAAATACAGCACAAATGATGTCAGGTATCAGAGGGCTAACCATGTTAGTCTGGATCTGTAAAAAGCAACATGCATCTGACGAAGTGGGTATTCACCCACAAAAGCTTATGTTCCAATATGTCTGTTAGTCTATAGAGTGCAAACGATAATCATCACAGAATCATATGACTAGAAAGGTCTTCGAGAGGTCATCTAGTCCAGTCCCCTTTACTCTTAGCAGGACTAAGTATTATCTAGACCATCCCTGACAAGTGATTGTCTAACCTACTCTTAAAAAGCTCCAATGATGGAGATTCCACAACCTCTCTAGGGAATTTATTCCAGTGATTAACCATCCTGACAGGAAGTTTTTCCTGATGTCCAACCTAAACCTCCCTTGCTGCAATTTGAGCCCATTGCTTCTTGTCCTATCCTCAGTGGTTAAGAAGAACAATTTTTCTCCCTCCTGCTTGTCATAACTTTTATGTACTTGAAAACTGTTATCACGTCCCCTCTCAGTCTTCTCTTTTACAGACTAAATAAACCCATTTTTTTCAATCTTCCCTCATAGGTCATGCTTTCTAGACCTTTAATCATTTTTGTTGCTCCTCTCTGGATTTTCTCCAATTTGTCAACATCTTTCCTGAAATGCACACCCAGAACTGAACACAATACTCCAGTTGAGGCCTAATTAGTGTGGAGTAGAGCAAAAAAATTACTTCTCCTGTCTTGCTTACAACACTCCTGCTAATACATCCCAAAATGATGTTTGCTTTTTTTGCAACAGTGTTACACTGTTGACTCATATTTAGCTTGTGATCCACTATGATCCTGAGATCTCTTTCCACTTAGCTAGTCCTCACAGCATCACAGTGAGGTACACATACTGTATCAGAATCATTTTAAAGACTGCAAAATAGAAACAGAGATCAAGCAACTTGTCCAAGGCCATGCAACAAAGCAGCAGGAGATCCGGAATATAGTTCTTTGTAGAGATGAGAAAAAACTGGTGCTTCAAATCTGAAGCCCTTCTAATATTTGAGGAATGTCTGACAAATTTCCAGATCTGAACCTACTTCTGCAGTTGTTTGTTAATCACTTCTAAAGCCCGAATAAACCTCTTCTCCCATTCAGATTTGACCAAAATCCCACAGGAATGTCCACCCTGCCAAAGATGTTCCCTCATGAACTATGCCCTGCTATGCCCTCATCTTGCATATATTATGGTGGGGAATGACCAGCTTCCTTCCAAAGTTGCTGCCAGACTGATGGGGCTGGTGGTCTGAGGGGAAAAATGATGAGCACCCCTTTGGGCTTCAGTTCTCAAGACGGTAAAGAGCTTGATTTCATTATTTCATCTGTATGTTCAATAATATTTCATGTTTTTTGTGCTTTACTTTGGAATTGCAAAAACAGTTTCCTTTTCTCTTGTTTTTCCTTCTAGCATTTGGAGACAGACGGTGTCCTGGTCAGAGTACAGATTGAGGACATCTCTCCAGTGTCCCTCTCCCTCATCCTCTACATTAAGCTTTGAGGACTCCAGAAGATGTACCACTCCATAAAGGGGATGGGAGTGGTACCAAATTTGTCTCAAGTGGCAGTTCTTCATACATCTTGCACCTTTATTCGACTGCATTCTTCTCTATCATGTTGAAATGAAACCTTTCCTCACCATTCCTAATGCTATCCTGTTGTGTTCACATCATTGTACCTTATACATAACATTATTCTCAGCATAACTATTTAAATTCCATATTCTGCTGTCTCTTGGCAGGAAATATTACATATGCAATAAATAGCTTCCAGAGTAAGTTTTTCTTTGTTGCATTAAAAGGAGTAGAAGACATTTTGCAAGTGAGATTTTGTGGTCATCATTCCTTAATTATTCAAAATGCTAAGCAAGTCCCATGACCCTATTTGAAAATCTTGTTTTCTTTGCCCACTAAATTCACACATATGCACTAGTGAACTCCCTTAGGGTCAGATCATGCAACTATAATAAGCAAAATCCACATGAAGAAATAAGGATCTGACTATGCATAAAGAAATTAATTAAAATATGGCCTTTAATTAAGTGTATGTCTAATCTGACAGATCATCACCTGGTATTTTAAAAATAACTTGTGTGCTAACCACTTCCATGGAGCTGTTTTTATTTCTGTAGAGTGGATTTTAGAACATCAGGTAGTTTATAAAATAAATTAATTCCTCAACTTTTCTACCTCTGGGATAATTTAGTTTATCATGTTCAAAGGTTGCAACAAAATTAATTCAGAGAAGACCTCTGCAGGTTTTTCTGAGGAAAGAATGTAAATAACAGAATGATGAGACTAAATTCCAGTAGAGAATTAGTTCACTTGCAAATGATGCAGTGTTCCACTCAGTGATCAGATAAAATGCATTCTCTGTTAAAAATGGAAAATTAAAAAGTTTAGAATACTTAGTACTTGCACAGTCTTAATTTTGCAAGGTGCTGTGCTGAAGACAATGGGAGCGTAGGGCACTCAAACAGCTTTCAGAATCAGGCCTTAATGTCTTATTGCATTATAATACAGATTGAACAGGGAATGTTTAGTGCTTTAAAGTAAAGAGAGTATGGCTAGTGTAGTTGGTTTTCCCTGAAGTCCCTGACATGCCTGGGAGCAAGTGCAAGTTAAAAATTGAACTCCGCTTACCTGTATTTAAATTTATTCCTGACATTTAAACTTGCTTTTAAAATATGTTTTTAATTTGTGGAAAAAACCTAATCTGCTGGAGTTCTCTCTGATCCTTTAGTGCCAGAACAATGTACACATTAATTGCAGTTACCTTGCATGACATCACAGTCCACACAGCCTAATTCCTAGAATTTTTCTTTTAAAGATGAGTGACATATACATTTGTGGTGTTTCACACTGTGACTGTAATCTGGGAGAAATCTAAATTGTGATCTTGCAAATTGATTATAAAAATGTCACCTTTTCTATTTTCTTGATTAATCCCTTCTGATTATATAAGTATCTAACTATATCTGCTGTACTGGCTATATGTGTGTATATGACTATATACGTTATACTAAAACATTCCTTGTATTTCAGTGACCTTAGTGCTTTTGAAAATGCCTGATTGACATCCAAAGATGGCAAGAGGGCCAAATAGAGCAGATTGTCATTTTTTTGCAATGCAGGTAGTAGTCTACTATACAGTGAATTGAGAACTCCAAATCCTTTCACACAGGTCACTGAACTGCCATCAGATGTTGCAAACTTCTGACTATGTGAGTTGGCAGTCATCTTATAGGAGGTATGACCTCCAGGCTTCTATCATTTGACCCTGAGCAACCTCATGCTGCCATCAGCTAGAGCTTTGAAATGGTGCTAGGAGACATACATACACCTATGGACCAACACCCTATTATAGTCGGTATGACTCAGTGCCTGGGATGGACCACACTGAGAATGCCACACTCAGGCCAGACTGCAAGCATTAGAGCAGACAATCCCCAAAAACTGGTGGTTTGATCTATAATTAGATTCAGCAAGCCAGTAACAAAAGTGCTTCTGCAGTATCACAATGGTTAACCAGAGGTCAAACACAGTCCCCTGTGAGTTTCCAGCCCTTGACTCCAATCCAGACAAACAGGTCTGATATACTTAGGAGTTATTGAAAACCTAATTCACCATAAGTGAGGTTCTTACTAATCCCAAAGGACAGACACTTACTCCAAGTCAATATGTATTTTAGATGTTGCCCAAATATCTCACTGTCAGGCAATCCTTAGTAAACTAAAGATTTATTAATTTCTAAAAAATCAGAGTTATAAATTATTGCAATGTCCTCACATCAGGGTTTGTAGCAGTGATGGACTAGATTGCTGGCTTGCAAAAGCCTCTCTGATTACTTCTAAAAGATTGGAAGGTCTTCAGTCCACAGTTCAAGATGCTCCTTTTAGTTGTAAATTCACAGTTCAGAGAATTAGAGCAGGAAAGAGGCAAAATGAAGTTGTCTCAAGGGTCTTTTATATCCTTTGCCAAGTTCATGGAAATTTATTGTCCCAAGCAAAGCCCACAGCCCCAGTGTATGGAAATTTACTGTACAAGATGGAGTCCAGGGTCACATGAGCATATCACATGCCCTTACATGCTTTACTGAATCACAAGGGATGGCCATTGGCTCCTTGCTGTCTGAAGCATCTGCAGGAAAGACCTACTGGGGGGGATGAGATTCTTCAATGGGCCATTGTGAGAGCTGAGTGTCCTTAATGGGCCATCCATACATTGCTGTCTAGTCCTGATGTAAGGGTATGACTACATTATGGAATTATTCCGATTTTACAGAAACCAATTTTTGGAAATAGATTGTATAAAGTCGAGGGGATGTGGCCACACTAAGCACATTAATTTGGCGGTCTGCGTCCATGTACCGAGGCTAGCATCGACTTCCGGAGCATTGCATTGTGGGTAGCTATCCCATAGTTTCCCCAGTCTCCCCCGCCCATTGGAATTCTGGGTTGAAATCCCAATGCCTGATGGGGCCAAAAATTTGTTGCTGGTGGTTATGGGTAAATGTCATCAGTCAATCCTCCCTGTGTGAAAACAATGGCAGACAATCATTTCGTGCCCTTTTCTCTGGATTGCCCAGGCAGACGCCATAGCACGGCAACCATGGAGCCCATTCAGCCTTTTTTCACTGTTACCGTATGTCTACTGAATGCTGCTGACAGATGCGGTACTGCAGCGCTACACAGCAGCATCCACTTGCCTTTGCAAGTTAGCAAAGATGGTTACCAACCCTACTGTACAGTCTGCTGCTTTGCAAGTTGACGAAGACAGTTATCAGTCATACTGTACCGTCTGTTGCTGTCATGGGTGCTCCTGGCTGGCCTCGGTGAGGTCAGCCAGGGGCACATGGACAAAAATGGAAATGACTCCCCAGGTCATTCTCTTCTTTAAGTTTTGTCTAATGGAGAGTCAGTCCTGCCTAGAATATCAGGCAAGCCTACTAAAGAACCAGAGAGGCAAATGGTCACCCCAGACATTCCTCAGAAATGATGAGCTGCATGCCATTCTAGGGGGTGCCCCTGCAACAACCCCACCCATTGTTTCCCTCTTCCCCCACCCCTCCTAGGCTACCATGGCAGTTATCTCCCCATTTGTGTGATGAAGTAATAAAGAATGCATGAATAAGAAACAACACTGACTTTATTGCCTCTGCAAGCAGAGATCAAAGGGGGGGAGGGGAGGCTTGGCTTACAGCAAAGTAGAGTGAACCACCATTCTGCACTTGCTCAGCCTATAGCTGAAAATGGGAATCTGTGATAAGCACTAGGATAGAAGCACAGGCAGGGCTGAATCTCCATTTTTGTGTGGGCCTTTGGTTGACACTGGTAAAATACAAAATGTCCCAGGATATGTATGTTGGGGGACGGTTCTAAACGGCAGCTTAATTTGTTTATTTGGAGCAAAATGTAGAGGTCTAAGTATCAGACTGTGAGCCCTGGTAGCAAGAGGTAGGCTGGGGTAGGCGCGACCGCGCAGTGCTGCTGACTGGAAGAGCAGCCTGAGGCATCTAGCTGGCATGATATTCCAGGCAGGACTAAATCTCCATTAGACAAAACTTAAAGAAGAGAATGACCCGGAGTCATTCCCATTTTTGCCCAGGTGCCCCCGGCCTACCTCACCGAGGTCAGCACAAGGAGCAATCACGGGATGATGATGATGGATACCAGTCCTACTGTACCATCTGCCATCCGTAAGGCAAGGCAAGGGGATGCTGCTGTGTAGCGCTGCAGCACCGCGTCTGCCAACAGCATCCAGTAGACATACGGTGACATTGAAAAAAGGCAAGAAACTATTTTTTCCCCTTTGCTTTCACAGAGGGAGGGAGGGAGGCTGACGACATATACACTGAACCACCCGCGACAATGTTTTTGACCCTTCAGGCTTTGGGAGCTCAGCCCAGAATTCCAATGGTTTTTGAAGAGTGCGGGAACTGTGGGATAGCTGCAGTCGTCAGTCGCCCCTCCTTCCATGAGTGTCTATTTGATTCTTTGGCTTTCTGGTACGCTTGTCTCAGCTCCTTAAGTTTCACGCAGCACTCTGTTGAGTCCCTGTTGGCCTCTGTCCATTATAGCCTTGGAGATTTTTTCAAATGTTTTGGCATTTCATCTTCTGGAACAGAGTTCTGATAGAACAGATTCATCTCCCCATACAGAGATCAGATTCAGTATCTCCCATACGGTCCATGCTGGAGCTTTTTTTTGATTCTGGGACTGCATGGTCACCTGTGCTGATCAGCACTCCACACTGGGCAAACAGGAAATAAAATTCAAAAGTTTGCGGGGCTTTTCCTCTTTACCTGGCCAGTGCATCCAAGTTCAGATTGCTGTCCAAAGCGGTCACAATGGTGCACTGTGGGATAGCTCCCCAGGCCAATACCGTCAAATTGCAGCCACACTAACCCTAATTCAAAATGGCAATGCCGATTTCAGCGCTACTTCCCTCGTCAGGGAGGAGTACAGATATTGGTATTAAGAGCCCTTTATATCGATATAAAGGGCTTCATTGTGTGGATGGGTGCAGGGTTAATTCTATTTAACACAACTAAATTCAAGGGGGGAGTGATAGCTTGAGGGGGGAGTGATAGCTCAGTGGTTTGTGCTTTGGCCTGCTTAAACCCGAGTTGTGAGTTCAATACTTGAGGGGGTCATTTGCAGAGCAGTCTCTGCTGAGGCAATCTGCATTTTGGTGGGAAGAACATCTCAACAGCCCAACACTGTGGTATTTAATTTCAAAAGGGGGAACTATGCAAAAATGAGGGGGTTAGTTAAACAGAAGTTAAAAGGTACAGTGACCAAAGTGAAATCCCTGCAAGCTACATGGGCACTTTTTAAAGACACTATAATAGAGGCCCAACTTTAATGTATACCCCAAATTAAGAAACGCAGTAAAAGAACTAAAAAAGAGCCACTGTGGCTTAACAACCATGTAAAAGAAGCAGTGAGAGATAAAAAGACTTCCTTTAAAAAGTGAAAGTCAAATCCCAGTGAGGCAAATAGAAAGAAGCATAAACACTGCCAAATTAAGTGCAAGAGTATCAGAAAAGCCAAAGAGGAGTTTGAAGAAAGGCTAGCCAAAAAGCTCCAAAGGTAATAGCAAAATGTTTTTTAACTACATCAGAAGGAGGAAGCCTGCTAAACAAACAGTGGGGCCCCTTGATGATCAAGATACAAAAGGAGCACTTAAAGATGATAAAGTCATTGCGGAGAAACTAAATGGATTCTTTGCTTCAGTCTTCACGGCTGAGGATGTTAGGGAGATTCCCAAACCTGAGCCAGCTTTGTAGGTGACAAATCTGAGGAACTGTCACAGATTGAAGTGTCACTAGAGGAGGTTTTGGAATTAATTGATAAACTCAACATTAACAAGTCACCGGGACCAGATGGCATTCACCCAAGAGTTCTGACAGAACTCAAATGTGAAGTTGTGGAACTATTAACTAAGATTTGTAACCTGCCTTTTAAATCAGCTTCAGTACCCAATGACTGGAAGCTATCTAATGTAATGCCAATATTTAAAAAGGGCTCTAGAGGTGATCCCGGCAATTACAGACTGGTAAGTCTAACGTCGGTACCGGGCAAATTAGTTGAAACAATAGTTAAGAATAAAATTGTCAGACACATAGAAAAACATAAACTGTTGAGCAATAGTCAACATGGTTTCTGCAAAGGGAAATGGTGTCTTGCTAATCTATTAGAGTTCTTTGAAGGGGTCAACAAACATGTGGACAAGGGGGATCCAGTGGACATAGTGTACTTAGATTTCCAGAAAGCCTTTGACAAGGTTCCTCACCAAAGGCTCTTATGTAAATTAAGCTGTCATGGGATAAAAGGGAAGGTCCTTTCATGGACTGAGAACTGGTTAAAAGACAGGGAACAAAGGGTATGAATTAATGGTAAATTCTCAGAATGGAGAGGGGTAACTAGTGGTGTTCCCCAAGGGTCAGTTCCCCAAGGATCAGTCCCAATTCTATTCAATTTATTCATAAATGATCTGGAGAAAGGGGTAAACAGTGAGGTGGCAAACTTTGCAGATGATACTAAACTGCTCAAGATAGTTAAGACCAAAGCAGACTGTGAAGAACTTCAAAAAGATCTCACAAAACTAAGTGATTGGGCAACAAAATGGCAAATGAAACTTAATGTGGATAAATGTAAAGTAATGCACATTGGAAAAAATAACCCCAACTATACATACAAATATGATGGGGGCTAATTTAGCTACAGCGAGTCAGGAAAAAGATCTTGGAGTCATTGTGGATAGTTCTCTGAAGATGTCCACGGAGTGTGCAGAGGCAGTCAAAAAAGCAAACAAGATGTTAGGAATCATTATAAATGGGATAGAGAATAAGACTGAAAATATCTTCGTGCCCTTATATAAATCCATGGTACGCCCACATCTCGAATACTGTGTACAGATGTGGTCTTCTCACCTCAGAAAAGATATGCTGGCACTAGAAAAGGTTCAGAAAAGGGAAACTAAAATGATTAGGGGTTTAGAGAGGGTCCCATACTAGGAAAGATTAAAGAGGCTAGTACTTTTCAGCTTGGAAAAGAGGAGACTAAGGGGGATATGATAGAGGTATATAAAATCATGATTGATTTGGAGAAAGTGGATAAGGAAAAGTTATTTACTTAGTCTCATAATACAAGAACTAGAAGTCACCAGATTAAATTAATAGGCAGCAGGTTTAAAACAAATAAAAGGAAGTTCTTCTTCACACAGCGCACAGTCAACTTGTGGAACTCCTTACCTGAGGAGGTTGTGAAGCCTAGGACTATAACAGCGCTTAAAAGAGAACTGGATAAATTCATGGTGGTTAGGTCCATAAATGGCTATTAGCCAGGATAGGTAAGGAATGGTGTCCCTGCCTCTGTTTGTCAAAGGATGGAGCTGGATGGCAGGAGAGAGATCACTTGATCATTGCCTGTTAGCTTCACTCCCTCTGGGGCACCTGGCATTGGCCACTGCCGGTAGACAGATACTGGGCTAGATGGATCTTTGGTCTGACCTGGTACAGCCGTTCTTATGTTCTTATGTTCTTATAAACTCGTAGTGTAGACCAGGCCTAAGTCTGTCTGGGTGGTTTCACCCAGGACTACAGCACATGTTTAAGATATGAGTACATAGGCAGTATTCATAATTTCAGATACAAAGATGATACATGCATATAAACAGGATAATCAGACTTAGTAAATCATAACTTTTCCATGGATACCTTACACGACCTACTTTTTACAAGACTTGTGGTAATTGTGTAATAGTGGTAACAACAGTGATATAAATGTTCACCTTTCTTATACACAGCATCACAAACAGACTAAGCAGTTTACTCAGCTTCTGCAGCCTCAGACTCCAGCCGGCCTACACAGCCTGGGTGGGCTCTCTTGAGATAAACTGGGCTAGGATTTGGCACTGAGAGCCTGGAAGTGAGAGAGGAAAAATAACTGCAGGCATGGGAGTAAACATACCTCCTGTACCCAGCATCTCCAGGATATCTTGCAAAATGCAGAACAAATGAAAAAACAAAGCAGAGGCATTTACACCATCAGACTATATTCTTATTTGCTGCTTGACTCTGAGACCAACAGGGTGTTCATGGATTTTGTGACATTGTACAAATGAAGGGCCAGATCCTGTAGCTGGAGCCACATGGACAGATCCTCATCAGAGGTCCACCTGCAGGATGTGGCCTGAACATTGTACTGTATATGTGTCTAATGTAATTACACACACCCACACAGGACTGTGAGGGAATGAATTTGAGTCATTCAGTTAAAGATAAATATCTGTGTAGACTTGGTACCAATCTCCTAAACCACCCAACCTCCCAGACAGACCTATCTTTAAGCATGTTCTAGTAATGCAAATTCTAATCCCATGTGATGTCTAATGTCATGTTGAGAGAGAACAAGCAAAAATGTATTAATACATATACAATACACTTGCTTTACAAGGCAAATTAATGGAACATGGTGTATCCAGATTCATGAAGATAGAGAGCATTCAAATGCATTTCTAATATGTTTACTGGTTGTGAGCCTGAGTAGAAACAGCATATGCAGATTGATTCTAAGCATGCAGTGTAATCTTAATGTATATGAGCTGTGCAAATGGGGAATTAAAGGTTGTTATCAGCTCTGACACATGATCTTTGTTTTCCTAACTGTGAGTCATCTGTCTCGCTGGCTGATCATACATTTTTGAGTGAATCTGTATAATACTTTCTCATTCTCCATTACATAGCCCCGTCATCTCATTTCTAAGAGAATAAATCTCAAAAGCGCCTTTCACACTAATGAGGTGAGTTATCGCTTTTTGTGGAGAAATATTTGTCTGCTTAATGACCTGAAAACTGGGACTTTAGGGAGCTGTCCACACCACTGCTTTATTGAGCTCCCGAGCATTCTGCCATTTGCCTAGTAAGCTTCATCTTCACAGCAACCGAGAATGTGCCCATCAGGCTCCCAGTGAGCAAAGTGAACTGAGTGAGTGCAGTGACACTGTATGAAATGTGGCCATGAAAAACAAATACACGAGTCACCCATTCACAGGAGCGAATGGAGTATCTCTGTGTGGTTTCCAGCAAACTGTTCTTAAAATATTATGATCCCCATATCCTGTTCCTTCTCGCTTATATTTTTTCATCACATGGCTTCATGAAGACAGGATGTCTGGCAGGAGTAAACTGAAGGGGCTCTATGGTGTATTTACTACTGGAAAAAATATTAAGGGTAGCATGAAAGAGCAATGGACAAATTGTCTCTTCTGTGGAATAATACTAAATCAGCTATAGGGAGAGAACTTGCACAAATCTCAGCTCCAGCAAATAATTTGCCAACTCTTTGAAACCTTAGATTAGAGAAGCCAGTGGGGCAAGAAAAGTTACATGTGACCAAGCTGGCAAGCACAAAATTCAAATGCTAGTAGCCACTCTCTTTTCCACATCTAATGGGCACTAAAAAGAAACATTCCCTGGGAGAAGTTTATCCCATAACTACCTACAGCAGGGTTTCTTGCACCTTCCTTTGAAGCCTCATGTGTTGGCAACTATCAGGAACACCATATTTAATTGGATCAGCCATTAGTCTGATCCAGTCCAGAAGTTCCTCTGATCCACATTCTCTGATCTGGTTGCCACTTGAGATTACAGTACAGTATTTTAAACGTTTGCAGCATTGTTGTAGCCTTTGTGGTATCTGTAATATCCTGAGACTATCTTTTATTGGACTAATTTCTGTTGGTGAAAAAAGAGCTCTGTGTAGCTCAAAAGCCTGTCTCTTTCACCAACAGAAGTTAGTCCAGTAAAAGATATTACCTCACCCACCTTCTCTCTCTAGAGGTTTTTTGAAAATAGAATTCAGTGTTTGTAAAAGGAGAGAGGCTAACAACTTTAGAGGGAGAAATCCTCTATTTAACCCCAGAACATGTACAGAAGAGCCAGTGGTCACCCTGGCTTTCTATCCACCTCCCGCATTGCTCCTACTATGTGTCCCAAGTCTGACTCAGAGGGAATACCTTTAATAAGTGGGCAGATTAATCTGCATACTCCTTCAGCTCCTGGTCTCTATACTGAGACTGTCAGTTATGACGAGTTGTACACTAGGCTGACCATTTAATTGCTATCCACTGCCCATTGGAACAAGCGCCCAGCATCAATAAAATATTCTAATTTGCTTGTATAATAGGATCCAAAATACACTGAGCAACAGGACCCTTGTATTTTGAGAGATGGTGATTTTTGGCCTAGAGTTTAGAAAAATGTTTCAAATGAGACCCACTGAACATTAATTTGCACCAGTCACTCAAATGCACACAATCAAACACCTCTTACAATTTATTAGCGCTTGTTAAACTTTTTGGGCTACATTGCGACAAGCCCTTTTGTGGATAAACCAGGGTTGGGGGCATTCAAGGAGACTCCTTGATTCTGTGGGCCACGCAAGACCCTGTCACTATTGCAGTCTCTCTGCTTGAGGGGTACAGGGACTGCACTTTTCAAACTCCCTGGGATACATGGCACACCAAAGCAGAGAGGAGATATGGTCGCAGTCTCCCCACGTCCATCCCAGCCTACAGAGCAGCCAGCTACATTTGTGAGCATGCAGCACCACCCAAATGGACGGTGCAGCCAGTACAACCAAACTATATGCACAGGGCCCCTCAGAGTGAGCTCCCTGTCTGAGGAAAAATCCTTCCCCAGGCTTCCCAGAGGGGTCTGTGGCTGAATGACAGTTCTTAGATCCTAATGCCAGAAAGGGCCATTATGATCATCTAGTTTGACATCTTCTATAACAGAGCACAGAACTTCCCCAAAATAATCCGTAGAGAAGCTCCTTTAGAAAAACATACTATCTTGATTTTAAAATTGTCACTGATGGAGAATCCACCACGACCTTTGGTAAATTGTTCCGAGGGTTAACTATTCTCACCATGTAACCCATTACACCTTATTTACATTTACATTACACCTTACACCAGTCTGAATTTGTCTAGCTTCAGCTTCCAGACTGGACCATGTTATACCTTTCTCTTCCAGACTGAAGAGCCCATTATTAAATATTTTCTTCCCACATAGACACATACACTGTTATCAAGTCACCCTTCTCTTTGTTAAACTAAATATATTGAGCTCCTTGAGTCTAGCACTATAAGGCACATTTTCTAATCCTTAGGCATTCTCATGGCTCTTCCCTGAAACCAGGGCCAGTGCACCCATTTAGGTGACCTAGGCGACTAGGATTTGGGGGGCGCCATTTTCTTTGGCAGCGACCGTGGCGGCCGGATCTTCAGCCGCCCCAGTCACTTCCGGCATTCGGACAGAGGGAGCTGGGACAGGGGAGCACGCCGTGCGGGGAGGGCCGCCTACAGCAAGTAAGGGGAGGCTTTCAACAAGTTGTATCTGAAATCAAAAGACAGACAGGATTCAATAGTAAGAATGAGCAATGTGTTCTTTGAAAAATGTGCATGGCCCCAGTGAATGTTTTAGAAAACAGTATTACAGATTTTATAAAGATTAAATTGGCTATGCACACTTTATCAAGTATGTGGGAACAGCTGTTAACAATTAAAGTCCTTATTATTCAAACCTCTATTACAGAGCATAGTGCTTACTGCCATAAGAAATCTAATCCAGTGATACATAACTTCTATACAGAAATAGACCATATATGCCTTTCTTTTTGTAATATAATATTTCCCTGCATGACAAACAAAAATTAAACCTCAGGACCTGAATCTCCTCACTTACTCCTGTGTCAAGCAGGAGTAACTCCTCCAAAGTCAGTGGAGTTGGTCTGGTGCAAATTGATATAATCTAGAAGGACAATTCCCCCCACTCCCCAAACACATTTTAATTTTTGTAACCATAATATCTGAAAAATAAAACAAGTACCTGCCAAGCTGCTACCAGTAAAAGGGTCACTCTTTCAGGGAAAGGCAGAAATTCTACTTACTGCAGATATCTTTTCCACGGGAAGAAGGAATCATGTGTCAGCAATATTATGCTTAACCATGGGAACAGACAGCAATAGCCTGGGTCAAAAAGTTGGCTTTCCTTGCTTCGCACACACCTTTTCCTCTACCATTATAAAAGTTTACAGAAAAGGAATATTCTGTTACGTCCATAGAACAAGATATACATGGGAGGAAATGGTTTTGCAAGCCTACTTCCAAGGATAAATGGTTCTCTTATTTCCAAAGAGTTCAGGCCAACAAAATTAAAAATCTTCAAACAGCACTCACATTGGTCATTCCTTATGATGCATTTCCATGCTCCTAAGTCTTCCTTCCTCTTAAATGCTTTATGTTCTAACATCAAATAGTCACTACGGATCAACTTTTTCCATCAGACCCTTGGTACAAATCTCAGGTAAGTGACTTGGGACTAGAACACTTTGGGGCTGCTTAAAGTTAGAACTGTATTTAAGTATGTTCCTGAATCAGGGCAGTAAGTGAGGAGTACTTACTCCAACTAACATTTTATGTTGGATCCACCTTGGGGTCGGGGAAGAGAAGAAATCCCCAAAAGAACATGATTTGGCTATAAATGGGCATATTTATAACAAGACACCACAGAATCAGATTCTTCTGTCTTGATACTGGCCTATGGAAAGGCTAGTACACCTGAAAAGGTTATTTTGGCCTTCAGATGGAATGAGTGGCCTACAGCAACCTTAATAATAAAGGTTCCACTAGGACCGTGTATGTATATTTTCATACATACATTTGCTAAAGGTTACAATGCTGGTTGAAACATTTTGAAAATTCTAAAATGTTGATGAAAACACAAACTTCAGTAGGCAAAAATATTGCAGGGATTTGGAATCATCTTTGGAGATACTTAGTTTCATTTGTAAATCATGGTAGAATTAAACAGTTATAATTCTAAACCCATATGAACTGTTTCATTTAAAGGGTCTAATTTCCTCACATCATGAGTCTATAATTTAAAAAGATATGCACAACTCAACATAAATAAACGCTAATGTATGACATTTCATGTGGCCATCATCAGCTCATAGTTCAGATTTTTGGGACTAATAAAATGTTTATAATTTTCTATAATTTTTAACACCATGGATGAGAGAACACAAAATAAAAACCTTTATCCAAAATTCTACCTGGGAGGCGATGTTTTCTAACATGTGTGCAAATGAAAGATCTGTCACACCTGCTTTTCAGATATGCCATGCCACAAAATGGTCATGATGTGCAATACCAGAAAAAAGGGGTTGTGACATATATTTCATTTCACTGATACTCATGCAGCATGCCACAGCATGCTGCTTCCTTTTGAAATCTACAGAGATAGTACATATGACATAGTGAAAGGTCCAGAACACAGTAGGTATTAAATATACCCTCTGGACTTTTCCTGGTACATCAAGAAAAGTAATCACAAAATGGTATTTTGAATTATCTCGTCGGACTCTGGTCTTCCAAAGTACTTATAAATGTTCTTGAGCTGATGATCCACATTATGTGTAAATCCAGACAATAAATAAGATGTCTGGTTTACATTTGACAAATGGAACATGGCACAAGAATATATGCTTAGATCAGAGGCTAGCTATTGATTTAGTACTGTCCATGTCCTGTGTAGATATGGAATCTAAGCTTTTCCAGTGAGAACCATATTACAGGGGTGATTTCAGCCTGATTTCCTATGCTCTGCTTATACACAGTGATCGACAGTCAATTAAGCAATATTCAGTGTTTTCCCCGCCAGTAGAATGTAAACTCCTGTAATTACAGTAACTAGATTTTGTCTCAATTTCTTTATATTAATTTCATTTTATTTATGAAAGTATGTTTTATGATGGTGAAATTGATACCTCGTTCCTTGCTCCAGTGAGCTTATGTCCTGTATAAACCAGTCTGATGTTTCTCTGAAAGCCAAAAGGAAATCACAGATTAGCTCGTTTCTTGGAAAAGCAACACAAATCTTTATTAGGGCAGTAATGAGCATTAATACATTGTAACTAAAATGGTCTGTTACTTCTTGTTGGAATCAGGATGATAGATGGAGACCATTTCATCATTCTGATTGCCATTGCAATTCTAATGAGTTTGATGAATAAATACATGATTGAACTGATCATGGGGGGAAAAAACAAGAGCATACGGCAGTGATTTGATCACATAACTCCTTTCTTTTCCCTCACCTCCCAAGAGACAAAGCTATTTAACTTTAATAGGTAATGATGTGGATGTTACATAATGACAGGAATGTTCCTATGTCTTTCTGTTTGTTGACTGGTTATTTTTAATTTTGAGAAGGTTGTTCTAGATGATGGCTCTAAAAAGAAAAACCTGCATTTCAATTTCTTTGTTCACTAACATCCTTCCTTGCTTGATGCCCTCCCCCTTTCACTTCAAAGCATATTTGTAGCTGCACTTTTCCAGGTTTGCAGCTGCTGTCACAAAACCAGATGCTTCATCCTAAAGGATTTAAAAGTCTGTGAAATGGAAAAATATGCTTTCATAAAAAGGTTTACGATGATTCCGAGAATGGTCTGCAAATTGTTTCTCTATAAAAATGTTTCATAGAACTAATAAGGGAAAATAGTGAAAGATTTAAACTGTAAATGAATGTATATATTTATGTCTGTATGTACCTATCTATTCCCAGAGACAAAAAAAATGCATTAAGATGGAGTTAAGGTCACTTAACTGTAAAGAACATTACTGGAATTTTGTAATTATCCCTCAAACTAACTATTATAAACCCAGAAAATTCACAATTAATGTTACACTTAAAAATGAATCCAAACATTAAGGTATGGAAATGCACAGTGTAGGCACTGAAACGACCTTAACTCTGCTCCGTAGTAATATCATGCAATAACTACATGTTTAAGGCATTCTAATGTTGGTGGTCCCTGGTTAAATTAAACAAAATTTTAATGCAGATTAAGGATTTTTTATATTTGTTCCCTGATAATATCATAGAAATGTAGGGCTGAAAGGGACCTCAAGAAAGTCCTCAAGTTCACCCCCTTGCACTAAGGAAGGACCATTCCTACCAGGTGTTTGTCCAGCCTGTTCTTAAAAACCTTCAATAATAGCAATTCCACAGCCCCTTTGGAAGCCTATTCCAGAGTTTAACTACCTTTATAGTTTTTCATAATATCTAATCTAAATCTCCCTTGTTGCAGAATAAGACCAGTACTTCTTGTCTTATTTTCATACCTATCAGATCTTCAGTGGACATGGAAAACAGTTGATCAGAGCCCTCTTTATAAAAGCCCTTAACATATTTGAAGATTATTATCAGGTCCCCACTCAGTCTTCTTTTCCCAAGACTAAATATGTCCATTATTTTACCCTTTCCTCCTCAGCAAGCTTTTCTAAACCGTTTATCATTTTTGTTGAGCTTCAATTTGTCCACATCTTTCCTAAAGTGGTGGCATCCAGAATTGAACACAGTGCTCCAGCTGAGGCCTCCAGTGCCAAGTAGAGTGGGACAGTTAACTTCGGTGTCCCACATACAATGCTCCTGTTAATATGCCCCAGAATATTAGCCTTTTTTGCAACTACATCACATCGTTGAGACATTTATGATCCCTATAGCTCATAGATCCTTTTCAGCAGTACTACCACCTAGCAAGTTATTCCCTATTTTGTATTTGATTTTTTCTTCCAAAGTGAAGTACTTTGCACTTCTCTTTATTGGGTTTCATCTTGTTGAATTCAGACCAGTTCTTCAATTTTTCAAGATAGTTTTGAACTCTAATTCCATCCTCCAAAATGCTTCCAGCACCTCGCAGCTTGGTGTTATCTGAAAATTTTACAAGCATACTCTCCAATCCATTATCCAAGTCACTAATGAGTAGTTCCAAACACAAGACTGACCCATGCAGGACTCTACTAGATATGCCCTCCCTGTTTGATAGCGAACCAGTGAATCAATTCTTTGCAAACAGTCCTTCAACCAGTTGTGCAGCAGCTTACAGCAATTTCATCTAGACCATATTTCCCTAGTTTGCATATGAAAATGTTACGTGGGACTGTGTCAAAATCCTGTGTCACTTCATACCTTAACATAATTGAGGCCTGTACTGTACACAATAAGTTAGGCAATCTAGCTTTAAAGGTTATACACTGGAATAAATTGCCCAGGGAGGTTGTGGAATCTCCATCTCTGGAGATATTTAAGAGTAGGTTAGATAAATGTCTATTAGGGATGGTCTAGACAGTATTTGGACCTGCCATGAGGGCAGGGACTGGACTCGATGATGTCTCGAGGTCCCTTCGAGTCCTAGAATCTATGAATCTAAGAAAGGCAGGGGAGAGCGGGGAATACTTATTTCTTTCTTTCTTCATTTCCATTTCTAAATGTTTTTTAAAATAGCTTCTCCAAAATGTGAGTTGAACAAAATACATAATGATTCAGTCTAATTTTGTTTATTGGCACTTATTTGGGAAGCGCTAAGTAACTTGTGTTTTCCAAAACATACATACACATCTGTGTGACCGAATATAATATTAGACATGTCTAAAATCAGCCATTTCCATGGCTGAGACTTCAAGCCTTCCAGCCCAGCACACTGCAGAAGGCCATAGATACTGGCTCAGAAGCAGCATGTCATATTCAAGGGAGAGAAGAAGGCTTTGTAAGGACACAATACCAAAAAAGTAGTATAGCAGGGAGTTAAGAACTTTTCACTTCCTACATTCTGCTACCCTCCTATCCTGGAGCTTCCTTTTCTGCTCTGCTGATGTGTCATACCATGGCCTGACATTTGTGATCTTGTCTAGTACTTGGTCCAAGTGACAACAAAGCCCACTATTATCTCATAACTGAAGAACTTCTCCTTTAGGGTAAATGATGGGAGCCTGTGGTTTTAGTCTTGAAGGACCACTCTTCCGTCCGCACTAATGACCATCGAACAATGCCTTTGTGTATCTGTGGCCCTGGTTTGTTCGGTTTTTTTAAAAGTGCACTCATGTAGCGCACAAAGATGGAAAACAGTGACAGTCTCTGGGGCATTTTTATTCTCATTTAAATGTTGGTGTTTGAAATATTATTTTAACCAAATGACTCTTTATTTTGCCACTATGTATTTTATATACCATTTTGTAGCGTTCATATGTAACTTTTAACATATACAAAATCCAATTTAGGCAAATATAAGTTTGGCTTGTAAAATTACATCTATACAAAAAGCCACAGTAGAGAAGGTTAGCTATTTAACTGAAAAAGGTCAGAGAGATGCAATTAGTACTAACATATCCCCACCCCACACACACAAATGGTTCATAAACCCACACATGGGACCTCTGATCTAGTAGGGAGAGCAACCTGGCACTAATTGTATCTCTAGGCTACACAGTCTTTGGTTAATGCAAATGGAAATGTACAGATGTTGGTTTAGCCCATGGAAAGCTCCCATAATTTTCTCCTGATTTAATAAAAGCATTGATAATTAACAAAGTGATTAGAGCTCTTATAATGTGGATTTTTTAATTAATTTGAAATAAAAATGGATTCCATAGTTCACAGCAGAATTGCCATGCAAGTTAAGTAGGGAGATGGTCAAACGCAATTTTCTGTGTTGCTTCTGCAGTAAAATAAAATAAAATGGCTATATTTTGGCTATAAATTTCTCCATAAATATGGCACCTAGTAACATGAATTTTATATAATATTAAAGTAGAAGAAACTCATAAAGAATCATATAGTACAGTGCAATTTTCCTTTATATATTGTCTAGCATATAAACTGTCTCCAAACTTTTTAGAGACTTAAATCGTGACATTTAATTTTATAATTTATATTGTAAATAAATTTTAAAATGTACATTATAAATTTATGACCTTAACCAGCCCATGAACCTAGGACTCTATACAGACCAGGTCTGAATGGGTCATGCAATCACCTTGTTTAGACACAATAGATCTAATAGCAGATGGAGGCTAACCTGTGCCTGGGTGCCTGTGATGGGACTGAGCGGCCCCGCACTGGTACTGCAGGGGTTAACCCTTCCTTCCTACCAGAGGAAGCCCTGCCCCTGAGGCTCTGCTGGGCATGATCCAATTGGAGAACAGGTATAAAAGCCTATGGAGCTGCTCAATCTGGGCTGGCTGCCGGAGGGGAAGGAGGCACGCCACCAGCTCCCGAGGAGAGACAGCCTGTGCTCCAGGATCTGGAAGCCAGCCAAGCCAGGATGCACCCTGATGCCCAGATAGAGCACGTTGCCGCAGGGGAACAGACTGGAGGACCCCTAGAAACAGAGGACCCGGAGGTTCTGGTAGGGAGTGACCCAGAGGAACTTTAGAAGAAAACGGCTTTTCAGGCGGATCCCTGCCAAGCTGGTGGCAAGGGGAACTTGCCACTACCAGGGCCCTGGGTCAGGACCCAGTGGAGAGGGCAGGCCCTGGTCCTCCTACCCATTGCCACTTGCCCCCTCACCTGGGTTGTGGGGGGTGGCTCAGCACAGGACTCATATGAACTCTGGCCACGAGGCTGCACTACCCCGCTTGCGAAGGGGAGTGTATGGACTCTGGCCATTGGGCCACACTGCTTCAATGCTGGGAGCAATTTATATGGACCCTGGCCAGTGGGCCACCCTGCCCTGACATTTGAGGTGACTTATCTGGACTCTGGCTGCTAGGCCACACTACCCTGCCTGCAAGGGGGGTTTATATGGATTCTGGTCACTGGGGCACATTGCTCTGATGCTGGGAGTGAGTTATATGGACTCTGGCCACTAGGAACCACTATCTCAGGTGATGCCTAAGGGGTGATTGCGTGGAGGGAGGCCATCGGGCCACATCGGGCTGCCCACAGAAAGGCGAGCATGCAAACTTGGGTGTAGCAAGGTTCCGACATCCCATTCCCCACTCCCCACCCCTGCCTGAAAGGGGTGGTAAAGTGCCAGGCCCACTACGGTGCCCAAGGAAGCTCCCTGTCCTTTATGCCCTCTCATTCAGGGACCAGCCTCAGCTCCCATTCTTACATTCTGACACTCTCCTCCATACAAGCATTGCTTCCAGAAAGGAAGAGGCAGGGTGCTACAGCCCTTGGATGGGCTCAGTGGTAGCATTAGGCCAAAGATATAACTGGGACACTGCAGCTCATCTTAGCTCTACATGTTCTCATTAAGGGCCTTTCAGAGCTGAGCTGTGGAAACAGGCTTCTCAAGGAAATCCTGTGCCTGCTGCTTTGGAGCCTCTAAAATAACATGCACATAGATTCTTTACTTGGGAGCACTTTTGAAATTGTCCCTGTACTCTGCTGGGGTTGTTCAGTGAAGTCCTCTTATTGCTGTGGAACCTACTAGGAGAATGTGTCTGGGGCACAGGACTTAGCTGCTCCTCACCTAGGAAAGCTATTCCATTGACCATGCAGTTGTGATGGGCATAGAGTTGGGATGAAGGTAAATTTTGTTTTGCTCAGATTGTGTATTCATATTTTTTCCCAGATGGGCAGTGTTTCAGGTAGATTCTTCACTGGATGGGAGGCATACAAGGAAAACCCCTGGGATATAAGAAGTGATGTAGGAGATGCTCTTTGCTGAGCAGCAGTATCAGACCAATATTCCAACACTATATAAAGGATCTCTTCTGCTGGAGAGAAGGTGCAAAATCAAGTTCCTCATCCTGGGGACTCCACTTCTATCTTATCTGTCAATTTGCTTCCACTAAAGTCAAAGGCAAAATTCCCACTGAATTCAACGGGAACTAGATCAAGCCCCATTTGCACTCATTAAGGACCCATTGTGACACTATTCTCAGGAGTATGCGTTTTCACTCTGGTGTTCTGGCCTCATTCTATTTGGATAACTACAATCAATTTTACTAAATTTGTCTAGTAGTTTCAGCTATTTACTTCCTGTCTTAAATCATCATATGATGATGATGGATACTTCTAAACAGCTGCTGCTTTCTATCCCAAATGTCATGGGCAGATTAGAGCAGGAACCTTGGATACAGGCCACATGGTCAGATGGGGCTCGAACTCTGAGTCAGAGGCTGAGCAGCAGGCAGCTTTGCAGAAAACAGATAATTGCTCTGAGCTTGACATCTGCTGTGGTGGGCTGAATTGACTTTTGGGAGGAAGTCTGTGGGGAGATATTCTACCCAGGGGCCTGAAATTTTGGATTATCTCAGAAGAAATTTTAATCAGTCCAAGCCCCATGTTGTTTTAACCTATCCCTTCCAAAGGTGGCTGTATTTTAGTGATGTGATATCTAAAATCTATCTCTTACTCTGTAAGGCTAGAGCAATATAGAGATGGTTGAGATGACAATATGACCATTGAAAAACAGCCACCTTGAGTAAAGAAGAATTAATTTTCAAACCGCTCTGAAATCCTGATCCCTCAAGAGGCAAGGAACTGTATAAATGTATGACAGTGTTACATATTATAATTAAATACCGTGTCTCTTTGCCTCCAATAAAGAGAGAGTATAAAATGTTGCAAACACTTTGCTGATGCACAAGCAATAATTTAACATTTTTTACATTTCATATTCATGTTACTATTGAGTGTGGCTCACTATTACTGTCACATATAGATTCATTTTAAATAGTATAGTTAATAGATATTGCACTGACCATGCACAACTCACATCTCATAAACTGTTTGATTTAAATTCACTCATGGCTGCAGCAGTTTCTGCTGCTCCTCATCTATGCTGGTGCCATGCTATCCTTAACTGGTTTTATGAAAGTGGATCTGACCTCCCATTCCCTATAATCATGGTATAAATAAGGGGGAATGAAGGAACGGTGAAGTGTGGAGGATACATGGCATAACAAAAGATGGACAAGTTTTATAACAATATAGTGACTTATCCCTATAAACCACTTGAAAACACTGAGAGACAAACAATCAGCTGATACAAATAGGTGCAACTGAGGATCTGGCCCGGCATCTCTGGTTAATTTCAATTATTCCTAGACAAAATGCATGATGAAGGACATTGTAATAAACTAGTTAGTTATGGGCTGATCCCTGCTTTTGCAAAACTCCTGCTGAAGTCAACATGAGTTTTTCCTGCATAAGGAGAACAAGTTAGGCCCCCAGCTTGGATGGCTAATTTTTTTTAGTAATGGAGTTGTTTTTATACATACAAGTTTGCCTCATTCACAGCCATATCTCAGAGACGTCAGATTCATAGCCAGTCAGTGAAGTGATGTTTTCACTTGGGTTATCCTACACTCACCTCAGATGACTGAGAAACAAAAAGTAAATATACAAAAACCAGGCCCAGACCTTGCAAAGATTAATGCAGCTGGGTGATCAGTGGGACTGCTCACAGTGCATAAAGTTAAGCCTTTAAAAATCAAGGGCCAGATCCTTAATGAGTGTAAATCAACATAGCTCCATTGACTTCAATAGGACTACTCACATGCTTAAAATTATGCATATGCTTAGCTGTGTTGCTTGGTTGGGTCAGGTGCTCAGCACCTTTTAGGGTGGAACCCAAAATGAGAGTGTGCCATGATTAAATTGATGCTATGTTCCTATCTACTGCATAGGATTATAATCACAGCTGTAACTTCCAATTATAGGGGGAAATCTTTACTGTAATTTAAGAATGAGTCTTCTATAAACTACACTTCAGTTGGGCTGTATTTTTGAATAATTAAGCTTTAAAGAGAAAGTCTAATGAGACTAATGGCTATCAAATTACTAGATTTTGAAAATCATTGGTTTTCTCATTTGCACTCATACATGGCTGCTAAACTTAACTGATCTCATTTGCATATAGTGATTACATTTCCTTTGACTTCCAGAATGTTTCTTTCCTGAGCTTCTCATCAAACTTTCAATATTCATTTTCAAAAAGGGAAATGATCCTTTAACCATGCTCGCTTGCATAGGAACTGAGATCTATCTATGCATTCTTTTAATTACTCTTTTTGTTTTAATACAGCTCATCACGGGATACGTAGGCATTTATACTGTGCTTATCCTGACATCTGAGTGCTTTGAAAAAAAAAATAATCCCAGCAAAAGTCCAATGCCAGTTTATTTCCTGTCTTTTGTGCTTTACCTCCTCTTTGAGTATCTAGTAAGAGACAGTTTCCTCTATCTTCTGAGCTTAGCGGATTTCTTTTTCCTCTTATTTACTTGCTTCTTTCTCTCCCATAACTTTCCCCTCTCCCATTCCTCCTCTTCCTGAATGAATGGGAATGCTGAGCAGTTCAATCGCTGGGAAAAGGTGAGAATACCAGATGAGTTTTGTTTCTCCTGGGTAAAAAATAGAAGTAAAAGGTATATTTAATTCTTTCCAGGAAAGTCTTTCCTAGTTGCTTCTACAGAAATATAGAACAGATTCAAATAATAATTATATATCAACTTAGTGTTAGTGAAATATGCTGGCTTGACACAGGCTGTCTTCCTTCATTCATTCAGCCATTCCTTTATACGGCCCTCATCACTGTAGTATCCAAGCACCACTGTTTATCCACAGAAAAGAGAACAGAATCACCAAGCTTCCCCATATTGTCCCACCAGTATACCTTAACCCTGACTTCCTCTTGGTCCGTCTGTTAACCTGCTTGTCCGTCTATCTCTCTCTCTTGTTCCTTCTTCTACACTGATCACCATGGTTTATCAGCACTTTACAAAATTCTTAAAGTAAATACAGAAAGATGTCTTTTCTTCTCCCATTCTAGAGAGAGATTTATGGGGGTGGTGGTGGTAGTTTTTATTTTTAAATATGTGATTTAGGTGGGGTTAGGTCAAATGAGAGGGTTTTGCATTTCACTCTGAAGGCACTGAAGTTTGTGGTCACTCTGGCCTCTTCTGGAATTGAGTTCCACAGTGGAGAGCCGGGGCGGTGAAAGTTTTGTTGCTGATGCGCATGAGTTTCACTTTTAAGGTTGACAATTCTATTGTTCCAGTGGAACATAGCTGTCATGAGAGGTTACAATAAGCATATCAAGTGAGACTTCCAGGTAATTTGGGTCAATCTTATGAAGGACTTTGAAAATGAGGATTGAGGCCCAGATCCTCAAAGACATTTAGGCATCTAATTCCCATTGATATCAATGGAAATTAGACACCTAAATACATTTCAGGATCTGAGCCTGAAACCTTAAAATTGACCTATGTTCAACAGAGAGCCAGTGAAAAGAACAGAGCCCTGGGACACTGTGTGCTCAGAGCCATGTTCTGCTGAGTAAGCGGACTACTGTATTCTGAACCATTGAGCGTTTTTTCAAGGCCAGTGGTTTCATTCCTATGGGCAGTGCATTACATTAGTCAAGGTTGGAGGACAAAGACAAATAGCTCACCATCGCCAAGTCTAAACCTGACTTCTGGCAAGCAGTAGGCAGGAGAGGGTGTTTCTTGCAGCCTTAGCTCGAGTATTCAGAATCAGTGATGTGTATTTCATTTCCATATCCATTCGATGCTGGGCCCCTGTGCTAGTGTGCCAACATGGGCACTGATTATTGTCAGTGGTGGTAGTAGGCATAAGCAGACTAAGCTTTAGGGCCACAAGCAGCTCCAGGGGGCCCTGATTTAACATTACCTCAAAAATATTGTTCATCTTATTTAAAGTGGGCTTTTTAACAAGTTCATTAGTATATATTGTTGGTATATTTTATTTGGTTTGGAAAAAATGAAACTAGTATTTTCATGAGGTTGGAGAGGGCTCAGGGGCCCCAAAATATTCATGTGTTTATCCGCCAATGGGCTAGCATGGCCTTTTTGCTTGATTTGATGGATGGACTGTTATCTCTTTCAAGTGTCGTGAGTATATATGTACTGGGTGAAGTCCTATCCCCATTGACATCAATGCAAGTTTTGCTATTGACTTCAGTGGGACCAGTGTCTTGTGGACCTAAATCCCAGTTGTGCAAACTGACTTCAGACAGTATTTGCACGTATAAATCCTCTAATTTTATGTGCAACATGCATTAATGCTCAAACTGTATGTGCAAGTGATTTGTTCACAGAAATGGACTCTGTGTGTCTTGTTAATATCCATAAATTTCTGTAGCTCTCCAAGAAGGCGAATTTTGGCTTCTGGTGAGCATCACATTGGTTTGAATGCCTGTTTATGTTCTCCCGGAAACAAAAAGACAGAGTTCAATTCTATAACTAAGCATTAAGGCCCTAAATCAATGAGGTACTTAAGCATGTGTATAATTTTAAGCAAATGATTAGTCCCATTGACATAAAGTTACACATAAGCTTAAGAACATAAGAACGGCAGTACCAGATCAGACCAAAGGTCCATCTAGTCCAGTATCTGTCTACCGACAGTGGCCAATGCCAGGTGCCCCAGAGGGAGTGAAGCTAACAGGCAATGATCAAGTGATCTCTCTCCTGCCATCCAGCTCCATCCTCTGATGAACAGAGGCTAGGGACACCATTCTTTACCTTTCCTGGCTAATAGCCATTTATGGACTTAGCCACCATGAATTTATCCAGTTCCCTTTTAAACACTGTTATAGTCCCAGCCTTAACAACCTCCTCAGGTAAGGAGTTCCACAAGTTGACTGTGCGCTCTGTGAAGAAGAACTTCCTTTTATTTGTTTTAAACCTGCTACCTATTAATTTCATTTGGTGACCCCTAGTTCTTGTATTATGGGAATAAGGAAATAACTTTTCCTTATCCACTTTCTCCACATCACTCATGATTTTTTATACCTCTATCATATCCCCCTTTAGTCTCCTCTTTTCCAAGCTGAAGAGGCCTAGCCTCTTTAATCTTTCCTCGTATGGGACCCTCTCTAAACCCCTAATCATTTTAGTTTCCCTTTTCTGAACCTTTTCTAGTGCTAGAATGTCTTTTCTGAGGTGAGGAGACCACATCTGTACACAGTATTCGAAATGTGGGCGTACCATGGATTTATACAAGGGCAATAATATATTCTCAGTCTTATTCTCTGTCCCCTTTTTAATGATTCCTAACATCCTGTTTCTTTTTTGACCGCCTCTGTGCACTGTGTGGACATCTTCAGAGAACTATCCACGATGACACCAAAATCTTTTTCCTGACTCGTTGTAGCGAAATTAGCCCCCATCACATTGTATGTACAGTTGGGGTTATTTTTTCCAATGTGCATTACTTCACATTTATCCACATTAAATTTCATTTGCCATTTTGTTGCCCAATCACTTAGTTTTGTGAGATCTCTTTGAAGTTCTTCACAATCTGTTTTGGTCTTAATTATCTTGAGTAATTTAGTATCATCTGCAAACTTTGCCACCTCACTGTTTACCCCTTTCTCCAGATCATTTATGAATAAATTGAATAGAATTGGTCCTAGGACTGACCCTTGGGGAACACCACTAGTTACCCCTCTCCATTCTGAGAATTTACCATTAATTCCTACTCTTTGTTCCCTGTCTTTTAAACAGTTCTCAATCCATGAAAGGACCTTCCCTTTTATCCCATGACAGCTTAATTCACGTAAGAGCCTTTGGTGCAGGATCTTGTCAAAGGCTTTCTGGAAATCTAAGTACACTATGTCCACTGGATCCCCCTTGTCCACATTTGTTGACCCCTTCAAAGAACTCTAATAGATTAGTAAGACACCATTTCCCTTTACAGAAACCACGTTGACTATTGCTCAACAGTTTGTTTCTCTATGTGTCTGACAATTTTATTCTTAACTATTGTTTCGACTAATTTGCCCGGTACTAATGGTAGACTTATTGGTCTGTAATTGCCGGGATCACCTCTAGAACCCTTTTTAAATATTGACATTACATTAGCTAATTTCCAGTCATTGGGTACCGAAGACAATTTAAAGGATAGGTTGCAAATCTTAGTTAATAGTTCCGCAACTTCACATGTGAGTTCTTTCAGAACTCTTGGGTAAATGCCATCTGGTCCCGGTGACTTGTTAATGTTGAGTTTATCAATTAATTCCAAAACCTCCTCTAGTGACACTTCAATCTGTGACAGTTCCTCAAATTTGTCACCTAAAAAAGCCGGCTCAGGTTTGGGAATCTCCCTAACATCCTCAGCTGTGAAGACTGAAGGAAATAATCCATTTAGTTTCTCCGTAATGACTTTATTGTCTTTAAGCGCGCCTTTTGTATTTCGATCGTCAAGGGGCCCCACTGGTTGTTTAGCAGGTTTCCTGCTTCTGATGTACTTAAAAAAGCTTAAGTACATTGCTGAATCAGAGCCTTAATCACCATTATTTTTTCCACAAATCCAGTTCTTATTATTGCACATATTCTGCTTTTGATCCTTCCAGTGGTCCAATAAACTCTAAACCAGTCTTCATCTGAATCAGTGGTACTGCAGATTTAATGTGTTTTTTTTTTATACAGAGACTTTGACCTGTTTCTTCATTTATGGTACATCTCACATACTCACCCCTAAGATTTCTATATTTATCCTACCTTAAGTTTATTAAATACAGAAGGAGATTTGTATACTTCACAGTTTAGAAAGTATAAAAAATATTCCTTCTTGAGACAAATGATCTAGGATTATCCCTTAATATCCTAGGAATATCCCACACTGATGGTCAAAGGGGAGGAAATTATTCATTGCAAAAACCTTCACCAATCTCCTCGCTTGACTAGTAACAAAGAGAGGATCACACATTTACATAAATGTGCATTGGAGGTTTTTTGAATGTGCAAATAATTATTTGAATGTGCAGTGTGGTTCAATTGTTGTACATTGAAATAAGTCACAAAGGGGCTCAAGTCCTTGCAGTGGAGGGAATGCTGGCCAGGGTTGTGATGAAGGCCAAGAGAACAAGGACTGTCAACTCACACTGTAATGCTAAACAAAAAAGTAGCTATAAAAATGAGGTTATTTATTGCACATGCACAGAGTGCTGTTCTAAAACATGGATAACTTTGTTTCTATACAAAAATGGTTCAAATGTGGTAAATGCATTGGCCCTGATGGGGGACTACGTCAGTGGCAAGTATGGAATATCCACCAGCAAAAAAGGAACATGAAATAGGAGAAAAACACCACTTTGTCACACCTGAATCCTAATCAGTATTGCATGATTACAATCTATCTTTGTAATAAAGTGCATTGGTATCCTGAAGCGAAACACTCTCAAATTTTGGGGACCAGGCAATTGTGATCCAAAACCTTCTGATTCCCAAACCAGGTCTAAATTTTGCAGTTTTATCCCTTTTCTTTATTTAAAAATAATAAATAAAAATTAAAAAAAACCTTGAACAATTTTCTGTTTTAAAGAAGATTGATTCTTTTTTTCTGAAAAATCAAATGTTTGGATAGCTAAACTCCTCTGGTGTGGTAAGGAAAGTGTTAAAGTCCTGAGTATGTTGCTCAGAAGCTGGTTGCAAAACAACGTAGAGCTAAGTGGAGCAGCACATGCCATGCAGAAACTGCAAACAGTATGTACTTTGACCTATAGACTCTAAATAGACTTTACTGATTTGGGTGAAGTCTTTACTAAAAAAGTTACTTGAAAGCATGTCATGGAGCAAGGCTTTTAAATGAATAGCTCTCTGAATGGCTAATTGATAATCATGGGCATACTAATTTATAAATAGACAATGATTTTAGGCTAGAGAAAATTACAAATGTGTGCTGTATCATTATGAAATGCACATGGCATTTTTTTGAGTTCATTTATGTGGCTGTGTACTCTACAGTAATAATAGTACTTAACACTTATGTCATTTATTTCCATCTTCAAAGTGGCATAGAAACATTAAGGAACGTGGGCCTCATCCAAACTCCACTGGAGTCAATGGAAAGACTCCCATTGATTTCACTGAGCTTTCGATCAGGCCCTAAATTATGACTTTAAGGCACAGGCTGTGCGAAGAGCAGGTGCGATGGTGCACTGCTCCTGTAGGATTTCACAAAGACACTGTGCCCGAGGGAGGCAACGTTGAGGATGGAACCACATAAGAATTAAATGCAGTATTCCATAAGGTCCAGCATATAGTTCCCCTACGCATTCTGCACTGGTTCAGTTCTGCCATCCAGTGCACAGACGAAGGGCCTGGGGGTTTCCAGAAATGCCAGTGACATTAAGGGCCCTGGGCCTAATTGGCTGTTGTCCTGCACCTTGTGTAATCATTTAGCCCAGTGCAAAGAGAATGTGAAATGCTACCATTCTGAGTAGGTAGCATTCTGTACCCACTTTGTATTGCTATGACTAGACAGGGTGCAAAGCAGCAGAAAATTAGTACACACACACACACACACACACCAGTCCTTATGCATATGGAGCACAATGGCAGAGACTGTGCTGGTCCCCTGTGTAGATGTGGAAAGCATGTGGAAAAGCTCTCTGAACCCTGGTGCAGAGTTTGGCCCTAACTAATTAACTGATTACTAATGACTTCTCTACAGCACAATCAAACAATCTTCTCTAGAAGACCAAAGGTACCTAGGGCTCCATATATGTTTTTCCAAAAATAAAATACTAACCAAAATAAGCTTTTTAGTCTACTATAAGCTAAGGCAACTTCACTACAGTGATACGGATGCCATGCCTGGTTTTGATCTCTGTGTTTCGAATACCAGCGAGTTTTTCATTTGCAAACTCATCATGACTCATGTCCCACATTTGCTGAAACTCATCATAATTAGTACTTGGCTTCTCTGCACTCACTGATGAAAGGTACTTACTTTCCTTGTAGAATTCTCTTCTCTTGCTTTTATCTGAGTGCCTACTGTGTCTTGCTTGGAATTCAAAAGATGTCACAAGAAATTTCTTCCTCTCTCTGTCAACAAAGCCAGAGGATTTAACTCAGTATTAGTGTTTCATGTGAACACTTTGTCTTGTGGATTAGAAGTCTACTAATGGCAGCGGAAGCAGCACTATTTTGCTCCTGTGGATCTTAATGCAGGCCCCATTGCCCTCTCCTCTGCAGGAGCTGTGCTACCAGGGCAGACTGACAGCCAGAGGAGCAGCATAGCAAGCAACCCTCCATTCAGGATGTTGGATTTAGAAGATTCCATGGATTTAGGAGATTCTTTCCCCATTAATCAGCAAGGCCTATAAAGCTGGGAATTCTTGCCCGTTGTTATTGGGCAGGTTGCTTTGCCGCTCTGCACTTCAGTTTCCTTCTTTGTACAATACCCCCTTTGCAAAAAATAATGAGGTCTATAGATGAAAAGTGCTATGTAAGAGCTAGTTGTTATTGGCTCAGTATTACAATTAGCTAGCACTGGTTGTCATGATTTTATGTAAGAGGCTTCCCTTAATCTAAAAAACATAGATATTATTCTAGAGTGAATTAGTTTTATTTAAAAAAAAAGGGTCTGGGTTTAAATGACAGGAAGTGAAGGATTTGCAAACTTTAACTAATTTTGCAAACTCAAAGAACATTTAGAGAGACTCATAAGTGCCACGCATTTTCTATTTAAAAGGCAAAACCATGATTGGGTTACATCGAATTAATGAAACACATGTGAACTGTAATTTAAAGCATTAGAATAAAGACACTACAGTTATTAAGTGGTGACTATGAGACAAATTGAACACCAACTTTGTGTGTTACTCCGCCTCTAGAAAGAATCAAGACATATTAATTGATATTGCCGTTATTTAAGTGGTCTCTCCATTGGAAAAGAATAGGTGATTTGACTTATTAACTGGGTAACTTTATTTTATTGATGTGTTTTTGTTTAAATTAGATTACAGCTCTTTATCTATGGCTTTTAGGAGCTGAAGAACAATGTTGCCAGTCTATAATCTATTGTCAGATTATATTGCTTTGTTATCATAAATGAACACAGAGACCAGTTCAAGTTTTTGTCAGCTGTGATGCCTTTTGGACACACTTCAGTCAAGCGGCAGGCATTTCTTTATATTCAAGGAGTCATTAGACCAGCTGATGTCTTTGGGGAAATACATTTCCGTCTCTCTGCATATTAAGTAAGTATTTTAATTCGCTTGAGATCTACCAAATAATTTCTTTTAGCCTCAGTTAGATTTTAATGTCTAATCTACAAAGAGCCAAGACTTTTTTTAGAAGTCTTAGAGCTGCAGAAATCTCTGTGTGTGTATATGCACACGTACAAACTCTTCCTTAAGGTCACACACCATTATGAATTTTAACTACTGACATCGCCCACACCTCACTGTGAACCTGGTAAAAGCTAATAGTTCGGTTCACTTTGGTTCACACAAATTTAGATGCTGACACGATGATTAGACAGACCTTCTGAAGCACCCTACCACTTAAACAGCAACACTTCCTTTTCTGTAGCCCACCTAGATGTTCTAAACCTCTCCTTTCCATCCCACAACTCTCCACTAGACCTTTTCTTCCAATCCAACCAAAACGGTTGAAATGTATAGTGAAGCCAGCTCTACCAACTGAATTGCAATACTTTGTGTTCTTTCTAAGCCCCAGTTAAGTGATTAGCTAAGAATCTCAGCTTTCATTTTTTTTAAAAGTTTCTAGCCCTCACGTTTGCAGAGAATATCACCAGAGTGTACTTCTAATGGCTCAACATGGAGCAGGCATACAAAAAATCTCATTTATTTATTTAATTTAAAATCTCATTATAGCCAATCTCGTGAGTTTGGGGGTAGAGAGGGCTTGGTTCATGATTCGGGGTTAGCAATACTGAAGGTGTAATAGAAAACTAGGGAAAATGGGGAATAGAAGGGGCAGAATTGACATCATTGGATTTATTCTGGATTTATGCCAGTGTTGGTGCGAGTTTGGCCTATTCTGTCTCCCATAGTCCACCATCATCGGTAATGTTTGCTAAGAATAAACAGGACAGAATGTTTCAGAGCTAAACATGTGCCACAGTATTGTGGGGTGGTTTTTTTCCCCCAAAAAAGTTCAGTACCATGTTATAATGGCAAGCTGTGCCATAGTTTAATGTTCTGCACGATGGGAGAATAAAAGCCAATAATCATTCCCTTGGACCATTCATTTATGTTAATGTGAGGAACATCTACCAGTGCTAACAAAATGGCAGCTTTGGTAGCAGTGCAAAAAGCAGGTGGAACTAGGGACATTTTCTCAACTTGCTACAGCATTAGCCTTAACAAAAAAAAGCAGCACACCTATATTATTTTAATGATTCCAGGGTGTCTGTTTTAGTTACGAGGTACGAAAAAACAAAGTGGTTTCTGATTTCCTATGCCAAGTCCTATCTTAAAAAGAACACAGCTTTGTTTGAAAAATACGTTTTTTAAGGGCCTAGATGGTTCAGAAGATTGTTCACCTCCAGGTCACTGTTTTTGAACTTACCTATGTCAAAACTGGTCACCATTTGCTAACTGGGTCTGTGTGAGTGGAATTAGTGGTCTCAGTTCACTTCCTACTTACTTTCTCCTGTCTAGGTTCTGCAGAGGCGCTTCCCCCTGTGGTCCTCCATTCTCCACCCCTGTGAATCCTGTGAGGTTGTCTTGGAATCTTCCAAATCCCACAATCCTTGACTAAAGATGGTTAACATTTTCTTACATTCAATTTACTGACAATTTTTAACTGAAATTTCAAATTTAGACCTAATAACAGGGTGAGCTGAAGGGAAACACTTATTTTCCCCCCACAAAATTTTAGCAAAATAATCATTCTGTCTTCTGACCAGCTATAGAACTGGTCAAAATTCTGATAAAATATTGTCAAACTATTGACATTTTTGATGGATTAAGCCATAAGGAATTTTTCACAAAAAAATTGCTAAAACAATTCCCATTTTTCCACCATCTGTACTTGTGAAACTTATCATGCCACTTATACTACCTTTGAGAGCCTTCACGTGCTTATCAGAGCCCCCATTCCACCCTCCATCCCCGAACATCAGCTTTTTAGTTGGCTCTTGCTCCCTGAAGAAGCTAAAATGGGGTTATGGGCTAACAAGGGGCTCAAGGGGATCTAGAGGTGGCCTTGATGAACCTCCTGAGTCTTGGAGGAAAAGTGTTGGGGCCCCAATGAGGCTTGTGGAGAGCTAGGGGAGCCCCTCTGATGAGTGTCTTAAGGCTTAGGGATTGGTAACAGCTCCTTGAAAGGCTCACAAATGTTGTATATGGAATTCCTAAGCCTTATTTTAAGTTCTCCTTTCCCACAGAGTTTAGTAGGTCCACAGAAAGGAAGCCCCTTTATCTCCCCTCATTCCTGTTTCTCTTTCTGGGCCCTGCCTCTACAGATCTCTGAAAGATCCCTTCCTATGGGCCTGAGGGGGCTGTGGCTGGTGGGGCAGAGATCAGGGAGGACATTTCCTGTGTTTCTGAGACTTTCTACAGGAGAGGAGAACATCTAGAAAGTTTTATTAAGTTATTTTAATTCTGTCTATGCAAAGAAAAGGGCTAGAGATTTTTTACAAATGAAAGTTTACATTCACAGCAGTCCTTTGATATCTTATACTAAGCTTGTTGGAGCAACTTATCAAGGGTGACCTACAAAATTAATAACTTAGATATTGTGCGTTGGGGGCTAGATCCGCTAAGAGGACTTGGACTCAGCATTGCAATGCCTAACTTTTGGGTGCCCTGCTGCCCAGTGAATACACAGACGTGAGTTGGGCTGCCAAGCTCTGTATCTAAAGCATAGGGAGGTTTAGGTGTCACAGGGTATGTCTATACTATGGGATTATTCTGATTTTACATAAACCGGTTTTGTAAAACAGATTGTATAGTCGAGTGCACGTAGCCACACTAAGCACATTAATTCGGCAGTGTGCGTCCATGTACCGAGGCTAGCGTAGATTTCCGGAGAGTTGCACTGTGGGTAGCTATCCCGTAGCTATCCCATAGTTCCTGCAGTCTCCCCCGCCCATTGGAATTCTGGGTTGAGACCCCAATGCATGATGGTGCAAAAACAGTGTTGCGGGTGATTCTGGGTAAATGTCGTCACTCATTCCTTCCTCTGTGAAAGCAATGGCAGACAATCATTTCCCGCCCTTTTTCCCTGGATTGCCCTGGCAGACGCCATAGCATGGCAACCATGGAGCCCGTTTTGCCTTTTGTCACCATCACCGTATGTGTACTGGATGCTGCTGACAGACGTGGTACTGCAGTGCTACACAGCAGCATTCATTTGCCTTTGCAAGGTAGCAGAGACAGTTACCATCCCTATTGTATCGTCCGCCATGCCATTGTAAATTGGTGATGAGATGACGGTTATCAGTCATTCTGTACCGCCTGCTGCTGTCATGGGTGCTCCTGGCTGGCTTTCGCTGAGATCGGCCGGGGGCGCAAAGACAAAAATGGGAATGACTCCCCGAGTCAATCCCTTCTTTATGGTTTATCTAAAAAGAGTCAGTCCTGCCTAGAATATGGGGCAAGTGTACTAGAGAACCAGTGTATCAGAGAACCAGAGAGCACAGCCGCTCCGTGTCAGATCTCACAGAAATGATGAGCTGCATGCCATTCACGGGGGGTGCCCCTGCAACAACCCTACCTGTTGATTCCCTTCTCCCCTAACCTTTCTGGACTACCGTGGCAGTGTCCCCCATTTGTGTGATGAAGTAATAAAGAATGCAGGAATAAGAAACACTGACTTTTTAGTGAGATAAAATGAGGGGGAGGCAGCCTCCAGCTGCTATGATAGTCCAGGCAGTACAGAATCTTTTGTTTAGACCTGAAAGTGGGGGGGCTCATGGAACTCAGCCCCAGTTGCTATGATGAGGACGGTTACCAGCCATTCTGTACCATCTACCGGGAATGACTGGGAGTCATTCCTATTTTTACCCAGGTGCCCCCGGCCAACCTCACCTGAGGCCAGCCAGGAGCACTCACGGGATGATGATGATGATGGCTAGCAGTCATATTGTACTGTCTGCCACTGGGGAGGGGAGGAGAGAGGATGCTGCTATTCATTGCCGCAGCACCGCATCTACCAGCAGCATGCAGTAGACATAGGGCGACATATAAAAAAGTCAAGAAATGATTTTTTTACCTTTTCTTTCACGGTGCGGGGAAGGGGGGGTAAATTGACGACATATACCCTGAAACACCCCGGACAATGTGTTTGACCCAACAGGCATTGGGTGCTCAGCCAAGAATGCAAATACTTTTCAGAGACTGCGGGGACTGTGGGATAGCTGGAGTCCTCCGTACCCCCTCCCTCTGTCCATGAGCATCCATTTGATGCTTTGGCTTTCCGTTACACTTGTCACACAGCACTGTGCTGTGGCCTCTGTCTATCATAGCCTGGAGATTTTTTTCAAATGCTTTTTCATTTCGTCTTCTGTAACGGCGCTCTGATAGAACAGATTTGTCTCCCCATACAGCGATCAGATCCAGTATCTCCTGTATGGTCCATGCTGGAGCTTTTTTTGGATTTGAGACTGCATCACCACTCATGCTGATCAGAGCTCCACGCTGGGCAAACAGGAAATGAAATTCAAAAGTTCGCGGGGCTTTTCCTGTTTACCTGGCCAGTGCATCCGAGTTTGGATTGCTGTCCAGAGCAGTCACAATGGTACACTGTGGGATACCGCCCGGAGGCCAATACCGTCGATTTGTGGCCACACTAACCCTAATCTGATATGGTAATACCGATTTCAGCGCTGCTCCTCTCGTCAGGGAGGAGTACAGAAACCGGTTTAAAGAGCCCTTCATATCGATATAAAGGGCCTTGTTGTGTGGACGGATGCAGCGTTAAATCAGTTTAATGCTGCTAAAATCAGTTTAAACGCGTAGTGTAGACCAGGCCTAAGAGTGGATTTCATAGAAGCCAGCAAGCTGAGTGGGAGCCTACTACAGTAGTCAATGGGAAATGTCAAGATGAGGGGTGTGGCTTAAACCCCAGACCTCAGAAGGAGTTAGGTGCCTCAGTCCAGGTTGGAGGGCGTGAAAGAGAACTGGACAAATACTGTATGTTCTGCATAGCTACAGCTCACTGCTCTGCTGACTCACCCCTTAAACATTGTACAAGTCAGGTGACATTACCACAGTGATAAATCTGATCCATATCAACAGAGTAAGAATGCTGAGCCAGTCTTCTGTAGCATATTGAAGGAATATTGAGGAAATTATTGCCAGATGTGAACATTTTTTGAGTGGTGCCTCCTGACAAAATACATATTTTCCATTCTTTATAGCGTTGTTTATGTAGACTAGAATTATGATACACTTTTTTCAAATGTTTCATTTTTCCAGGATTCATGTGGAACAAATTAAAATTAAGTTTCCATAACAAATGACTTAGTAGCAGAGCTGTGAGATCGCCTTCTCTCCGTCCCTCTAGCAAGCTTCACACCAGTAAAGATATTAATGGCTGTGTTTGTGGCTTCTGCACACAGCTGTGTATTGGGAATAATATAGGGTCATCTCTCCACAGCAGGAAAGCTAGGAGATGAAACATTGTACCTTGGGTCAGCTTAGTGTCTTCTGGATCATGTTGGCTGTGCTACCTCTCCAATAGTGCAGAATATGCTCCTCTGAAAGGCTGAGCCTTGAGCAAGAGACTAAAGGATGGGGAAGACTAAATGCACTCTTGTCTAAGTATTTATGTGGCCCTATTCACCGTAGCATCTGAGCATCTTTGCCATGGTGTTTGAGTATCAGGGCTGGAGACAATCTAGCCCTATCTTGGGAAATCTCTGAGTAGAGAAAGTAAAGATGTAGACGCAGTAGGCCCATATGTGTTTCCTCTAGGACACTGTCTTCACTGGTATATGTTGCACTAAAATAAACACTACTTTAATGATTCCAGGGCAACAAGAGAGCAGAATTGACTTGCTTCCTTTTCATATTCTCTATAAAAATGTGGGCAGAGCTTTTCAAAAAGGAACTGTGGGGAGACAAAAATCCCTTATTTATGATGAGCCCTTTCAAGAGCACCATCAAATGTCTCAAGTAGCTTTGCTTGGACCTTCTCCATTCTGTGTATGGGACTGCATCACGTATTGGTGCTTCTGTGGAGGTCTTGGTCCTCAGGGACTCTGAGTACGTGCAGGAAGAACTGGTGACAAATGTAATCTATGGCTTGTATGAATGTCATGCTGACGCTATGCATGTAATGGAACCTGTTTGTATCAGGGTATGTTTGTTGTATAGGTGTATACATTGAATATGGAGCACTGTGTGCTTGATAGAAGTGCCCCTAAATGAGTCAGATGTCTGATATGGGTAGAATATGTATTCATTTTACTCTGCAGTAGACTTTTGTCAGTGGGTGTCATAGAACAAGGCATTTCCAACAGCATTTGTCTCAATGTGAACAACACCACTGCAGAGCGGTCAGGTGTGCATGAGTGCCATAGAACTGATCCTGTATGTAAGAGCACTTTCACATTCAAGTCAGGTGAGCATTTATTTTCATACCTCCACTGTTATTACCTGTCCTGGGATTCTGTACTGTGGTCTCATTATTCACTCTCTTCCACACTAATAATACACTCCTGAGAAGTACAATGGAGCTAGATATCAATAGAGAATTCCCTCAATAGACATTCCCTTTCTGACTACAGTCACAGACTTTGTTCAGTGAGCTACCAAGATTTCCCAAGTATCAGCTGTAATGTTTTCATTCTTAGCTAAATTCTCCAGGCCAGGGCCGTAGCAACAAAGAACGTGGCCCCCTCCGAACATATGTCCGGGGCCCCTTACAATGCAGAAACTGGAATGCGGTATTTATTTTATACAATATACAGGGTTCATGTATACATAGGCCTACAGTGTACATATATTCCGTATTTACTCAAAGCGCTTCTTTCGAGCCTTGTTCTCTGCAAATTGGTTAATCAATGTGTCATAGTTCAGAGATCTGGCAATCTTGTTTTCGACTGAGATAACTGCAAGCGCAGAAAGCCTGTCATCTGTCATGGATGAGCGCAGGATATTCTTGATCAGTTTCATTCTGATGAAGCTCCTTTCAGCACCAGCGACAGTAACTGGTGTGGTCAGAAGAATTCTGATGCAAATGCAAAGATTCGGATATATCTCCTGAAGGCTTTTCTTGTATATGTACGTTAAAAAATTGTTTGCCGTGACAAGTCCTCTCTCTTTCTCGATGACATAAATAAAACTATTCAATTCCATTATGAGTTCGTTGGCATCAATGTCTCCCATTTTTCTTTCAAAATTTTTGCTGTGATTCTCCAGTTCATTTTCTCTGTGACACTGCTTCAGGCTGTTAGCGTTGTACAGAAATCCAGACAACTTTTACTACTCCATGACTTGGTCAAATCGCGACGAAACAGAAGATATGGCCTGATCAGTGAGAACAAGAAAGAACTGCGATTTGAATTTTTCTTGGACAGAAAGACGACTCGAATCATCAGCACATTTGTAATCAAACATTCTCTTCTTATGTCGCACCCTGGTTTCTGGAAACACCTGCTCAATACCCATATGCTCTGCTATTTCACGTGCATTTGTGACCACAGAGTTATATCCTGTATTTCGATAGTCTTCCAAAAACTTCATTGTAGCACCGACTTCTGCCTGCAGTACATCAATTGACACATCTGGTGACTGAATTAATTTGCTGGTTTTATTGATGTGAAATAGTATATCGTACCACGTGTACACAGTCAGAACAAAAGGCCACGTAGTAACATGGTCTAAAAGCGCACCAGCTTCTGTTGCTGTATTGCCATCTTTCTTTTCGAGCGCATATTCTCGCAAAGATGACAAAGCGTTGCACAATTCTTCAAGGTGATAATGCAATGGCTTCACAGCATCAATTCTCGACTCCCAATGAGTGTCCGATAACCCTTTAACAGATATTGGCATATGTTCTTGAAGTATATCCCAACGTGAAGGTGAAGAAGAAAAGATAACGTATTCTGTTAATCAGACCGAAAAAGTCAACAGCATATTTCGATGACTTTGCCACGTCTGAGATCACAAGATTCCAAGTGTGAGCTCCACATGGTACATACAAGGCACGGCTTGAACTCCTTTATTCTTTCCTCTCATATTTGCGCCGTTATCAGAAGCTTGGCCTCTCATGTCAGCAATGTCTATTCCTAAGTTGTTTGCCTTTTCAAGAAATGCTTCCAATAAGCCCTCGCCAGTTGTATCATGAACATTAAGAAAACCAACAAACGCTTCACGAATATTGACACTATCTTCACCGTTGCATTCAACAAAGCGTAACACCACAGACATCTGTTCTTCATGTGACACGTTGTGAGTACAGTCCAAAATAACTGAATAATATTTTGCTTTTTTAAGCTGCGCTATGTTGGCCTCTTGAATGTTACTGGCAACAAGTTGAATCAGCTCTTTTGGATCTGTGGACTGAGGTACTGAACATGTGTCTCTGCCTTCTTAATCCTCTGTAAAAGTTCGCTGAGGACAGTATCATACTTTGCAAGCAATTCAAACAGTCCCAAAAAGTTGCCGTTCAAAGGATCGCCGAGCTTTTCATTACTTCCTCGAAATGCCAAGTTTCTTTCGGACAAGAAAATAATGACATCAACCATGTGTTTGACAACATTTCTCCAGAAATCTCTTTCTTTCAGAAAAGCCTGCAATTCGAGTTGGTCAATAGATGTACGGTTTACTATGCCTGACCGAAGGTCAAACCATTTCACCATACAGTCTTGATGACCTTTGCCTGTTTCATGCTGCTGAAGTCTTTTTGACAGTGCTTTCCAAGCAGATGTTCCACAACGTAGCGGTATGTCGCCAGTGCCAAATTTACAACAAAAACAAAAAATGGCATCTTTCTGAACTGAGTACATTAACCATGAATGTCTTATTTTCTCGCCATTTGCCATGGTTTGATAGAAATGAGTACTTGTGAACCTCCGTCTTTCCTCGTTAAATGGAAATTCATAACTTTCATTCTGCTGCGGTGGGCCACGTGCAACAATGTCACACACTTGCCTGTCCGATATTATAGACGGCCAATCTCCTGGATCATCAGTCAGTTGTTCAGATTCAGATACTTCTTTCCCGGCAGAAGCTGGAATATCTGTCACAGTTTGTTTCGTAGAACAAATGGCTTCACCTTCGACCTCACTTGAAGCACTTCTGGATACTTTGGGATACGATTCGTCACTGCTAGTGCTGTCCGTTTCATGTGCCTGTACCTGTACGTTGGATTGCAGCGCAAAATACGTTGACAACTTTGGAATTTTCTCAAGTTCCTTCTCGTCTTTTGCTGCCTTTCGTTTACTAGCTCCGCTCTTATACATTCTCTTAGACATCACAAAGTACGCTTCTGCGTTGGAAATGATAAAAAATTAAACAACTAAAATAATAACATTTATCCGCCGACCGCCATTATGAACGCAAATACACATTCTTTGAATGGGTCCAACTAAAATTCAAAACTGACCCACAGGCAACTGATGTAGCCAATAGCATTATGATGTATCATAATGACTTCACGGTTTTGTCAGTAAAACCGACATGGATTGTGCAATAGCGTCAATAAATGTCACTTACCTAGTTATACCTTACATTTTTTTGCCACTTTTAGGGGCCCCCTTCCTTGCGGGGCCCCTTCCGGTTGGAGGGTACGGAGGGCGCTCGCTACGCCTCTGCTCCAGGCAGTCTTAAAATTAGAAAGAGTGTTCCCTTGCCCAGCATTTAACCTCCATATATTTGGCTGTAGAAGACTTTCTTTGGCAGAAACATAAAAGCTATTCAAATAATGTGTCCAGTGTGATGCAGTTGAATTTCCTGAAGCAGCACCAGTATCTGGTAGTTTTATTTGATAATGAACTTGAACAAAGGAATATTAAGGATTTATTTGACCCTGGAATTAGCCAACTATATCGGGAACTGCACCTGCTAGTGCCAGGACTGATTTTGGCCTATAATCTCACCAGACTTCAGTCCATAGATTTACCTGAATGTTCCTGAGAATTTTTATAGAGAATCAAGGACATAATGCAATAAATAAATGTGCCTGCTATACATGAATGACAGGCCACATCCCTTGTGATTAAGAATGAGACAAAAGCAACATGTATTTAATTCAAAAGGGTAAAACCAAAGAGTTCAGATCCAGATACAAACTCCAGATTCCCCAGAGTTTGTGTGTTTTGCTGTTTCTCGAAGTTTGCTCAGTTTTACTAAATTTTGATCCATAATACAGTATTGGAATAAATCCCTTAGATTGCTTTATTTGTTGTACATTTTGTAGTTTCTAGTGAAAAAAATATGAATAAATATGATATAAATGTGATGCAATTAAAAAGGATCTTTCTTTTTTAGATATTCTGTTCCCCATTACAACCAATAATATAACAAGGAAATATCCAATCCAGAGCAGAAGTGACTTAGGACCAACTTTCTGTCAAACTTCAGCATGCATTTTACTGGCCAAATATGTCTTACTTTTGTAGGCACAAACTATGTAGTACATACCATGGAAATATCACTCTACTGTTTACAGTCTTTCTAACTTGAATGGCTAATAAGTTTAGCACATTCATGTTGCAGGACAAATTAAGCCTGTCAGAGTGACTCTCACTTCTATATAATGGAAGTTCTAAACATTTAAGAGGAAATTTAGCTGTCAAAGTCAATTAGCTTGTTGAGGTGAGAGGAATCCCATGTTTCTTTGAAACCTTTCAGAGACTGCTATACCTGGTAGATGTAGACCTGTGTACTGTGAACGTTGCTTGGAAATGTATATACAAAAATACAAATTAGCCACTACAAATCAACATAAAGCGTAAAAGGAGACACACTTCTTTGCTCATAGCTAGCATTCATTCTCTCAGATGCTTGGCTGGCTTGCTCACATGTTCAGCTTCTAGCCAATGGACACAGGTGGGGTTGGGTAGAAATTTCCCCCCAGGTCAGATTGTCAGTGGTCTTCGGGGGTTTTGCCTTTCTCTGTAGCATGGAGTGTAGGTCACTTGCTGGGATTATCTGGATATGTCTCAATCAATTCCCTGCCATTCAGGGATCTTGGGCACTGGTGCATCTTGTTGTCTCTTAATCTGTGCCCGTGGCACGTCATACTTCAGTCTCCTGTAAGCTATAATATTTTGGTCTAATTTTGGTGGTTGTTCCCTTTAAGCAAACACTAGCTCTTTCTTATCAGCAGTTATGCATGTAACTGGTCTGGTGCATCCATAAAAGCAGGGGACCTTTCCTCATAGCACACAAACACAGAGCATTGTTTGGTTATATTTATCAGTGTCTTCAGAACCACTAACAATGAATCAGAGTTGCCTCCTTGGCTATCTCTTGCATACCCATTGTAAACATTTGATACATTAACAATGAAATGCTTTTACTGTTGGTTCCTAAATTATTTCACAATCATAACTCTCTAATATTTATTGCTGCATTCCCTCCTTGCCCCTTACACCAGCAAAACTGTTAAGTCAATGGGCATTTTACCTGAGTAAGTTCTTAGCAATAAATTAATAATAAAACAATACTTAGCACTTATGTAGCATCTTTTCTCCAAAGATATTAAAGTGCTTTGTGTATATGAGTAAATACACCTCTACCCCGATATAACGTTGTTCTTGAGAGCCAAAAAATCTTCCTGTGTTATAGGTGAAATCGCGTTATATCAAACTTGCTTTGATCTGCTGGAGTGCACAGCCCTGCCCCCCCCGGAGCGCTGCGTTACTGCGTTATATCCAAATTCGTGTTATATCAGGTCGCGTTATATCGGGGCAGAGGTGTATTATTTCTAGAGATAGTCAGAAAATAGTTTTGTTTTATTTACTGAGGAAAATTTTAAAAAAAATTGTATTGAAATCTGCCAAAAAAATAAACAATTTTAACTTTGTTTTCCTATCACAAAATATTGAAACTATTTGAGAAAAGCAGGCGCTGTCCATTAAAATGTTTGTTTCGTTGAAAACCCAATTTTCCATTGTAAAAAAGTATTGACTGAAATTTTTTCACCAGCCCTAATGAATTCCCTCCTTTACAGATGAGGAAACTAGAACTCAGATAGGTCAAGTGACTTACCTGAGATCACAGACCAAGCTAGAGGCAGAACGGGTATTAGAACCATGGGTCCAGCCTGCTTTTTATTTATTCTATCCATTAGACAGCACTGACTGTCGAGAACCACAGTATTTTAAATGGAGCACAGCTGGTAGTATTGTTTCTGCTTCTCATTGAAACTTTGATGAAAGCAGAAATTTCTCAATGCAAAATTTCCATCACTTTAAGATGAGAACATTTTCATTGCTTTAATGGCTAATGAGAATTTCTGTGGATAATGAGAATTTCCAGTTACATGATTATGGATTAAAGAAAAGGCTGGTGGGGATAAAAACCCTACAGTTTCAGGGCATAACTCAGCCTCCAATTTAGGAGGCCTTAGGAAGAAACTTACCCTTTGACTGGCTTATTCCATAATTACCCACTACAGAACTTTTTTAACTTTCCTCTGGAGAATCTTGAACTGGTCACTATCAGACACAGGCTACGGTACTAGATGGACCACTGGTTTGATTGCATATGTCTAATTCCCACAAGGGAATTTTCAATGAAAATATATATATTTACTGCCCATTCTTAGGGCTAGTTTCTTTACACTATCTTTTGCTTCTAACTGAGAATGCTAATGCAGTATCATGAAACATCACTCAAAGTGGCATCAATAATAGGGCCTGAATAAAGGGAGTTTGAAGTTACTCAGCTGGAACAGGGGATTTCCTACTGAATCCATCTCAGAGGAGGTGGGGAGGAGGGAGAAGCACTTCAGCAGAACTCTTTCATGCCAGGCCAGTTGCCATGCCAACAAATTGTTCTGATGTTGGAACATATCATTTCGGAAGTGTGGTTACTATAATAGCACAATGGCTATATCACTTTAGTCTCGGTGCTTAAAAATGACTATATATTTCTCTCCTCTGACAAGAATAATGACATCATGCATGGAGAAAGAATAACAATGCAAAGGAAACACCAATACTGTCTCCAAAACAGACAATAAAAACCTTGCATGAATGTCAAGATGCCTGCAATGAATTTGATATTGATGCAAATTGAGTGCCATACGCTTTGGCTATCGTGAGTCGGAAGGTATGGCAGGGCTGATGTGACATGACTAATATGCCTGCAATGTCATCCTGGATCTCTGCTTGCTATTTATGCACAGCTAGCTGCACAGATGTAGAATGTTTCCGAAAAGCAGAATCGCCACTGCTACTTAAACTGCTTCATTCCTGACGATATTAGATAGAGCTTTGTTTAAAATATGATGATTTTGCATTTTAACAGAAGTGACTGTCAATATGTAAGCTGGTCATAGTCAGAGATTTTCATCCTATAATGTTACTCTTTTTCAGCTTTTTATTCTTCACTGTTAGGTATGTAATTTTCTAAATTCCTTGTAACAACTTAGCTAGGAAGGAGGTGGATTTTCCATTGGTTAAAGCATTTAAATCAATACTCAGAGGGGTAGCCGTGTTAGTCTGGATCTGTAAAAGCAGCAAAGACATCTGTTAGTCTATAAGGTGCCACAGGATTCTTTGCTGCTTTTATAAAGCAATACTGGATATCTTTGTAAAATATATGCTCTAGCATAACCAGCCATTGTGAGCTTGAGGCAGGAATTACTGAGTGAAATTCTATGACCTGTCTTATGCAGAGGGTCAGGCAATATGACCATAATGGTCCCTTCTGGCCTTAAAAGTTATGAATCTCTATAAAAAATATTTATATTAAGATTCACTCTTGTCAACTGACCAAGTTCTGCATGCATGATTAGGCCAAAAGAAGCCAATTACCTGAAGTTCAAAGAGTCAATCTAAATTTCATACCTCAGGATAAAGTAATTTACAATGTGGAAGTGTTCATTATATTTATTTATTCCATGGAATAAGACATAGGTTTCAACAGCTACCACAACATCAAAAACAATGTGGAAGATTCTGATTTCACTTTCATCAATGTACATAGAAAGTAATTCTAGTGCTGGCAATGAAGCTATCTGGGATTTACATGTGTGTAAATGAGATGAGGATCTAGCCCAATATAATGCACAAAGTAGTATTCATAATACCTAATAGGCCTCATAGTGTTCTAACATAAAGGTGGAAAATATTTCAACCTAATGCAGGAATTACTGGAGGCAATCCTATGACTGGGGTCATGCAGGAGATCAGACTAGATGATCATAGCCGTCCCTTATGGCTCTAAAATCTATGCATCTATTAAGTTAAGACAAATGTTACAACTAATCAACTACTCAACTACTTTTACTCTACTGTAACCCAAAGCATTATTTTTGAAAAACTGGACTTGCAAGACATGTTTCTTTATGTTTTTTTATTATTGTAGTTCAGCATGACTGTGCTCTGGAATAATGACACACCAGCATCAGTCACTCAGCTTAATTTAGTATTGATTGTTATACGTCTGCCAAATCCTGAAATCCTTACTGACATTTTTATCAGACCTAACTCAGGTAAAACTCCAAATGAGTTAGGCCTGCGTAAGCAGCAAATAAAGACTTCAGGACTTGACCCAGTATAAGTGTGGTGATCATTAGGGTATGTGGTCTGTTTAGGTATGAGGTATGTGGGAACTAAAATATGTGGGTGGAAGTGGTATAGTGGTGTGAAACCTAAGGACTCTGTGAGGGCTATTGGGTTGCCAAGAGCCATCCAGAGTGTTGGTTCAAAAGTCAGCTGCAGGAAGAGGCCCTCAGAGGAGGGAGTGTAGAGACTTGCCAGCTGGAAGTGTTTTGGTCTGGACTGGTTGAAATTGCCAAGATAGCTCACTCCAGACTCCAGAGACTGGTCCATCAGGGATGAGCGTTCCTGGCTCCTGTGAGATCAGACTGGGAGAACATCAGACTCTGGGACTCATGAAAAGGAAACCTGAATAGGGGTATGAAATAAGATTTCCAGGGATTGAAGAGGACAGTTGACATTCCCAGATGACCCATACTGGAGTTCATTCATAGGTTTAAATTGTAAATAACAAGCTACATGTTGGTTAATTCAATCCAGAGTGTAGCTGTGGTGAATGGGGATTTCTGCAGCAGCCTTCAAAGAACACCTACCATACCTATCAGGGGACCCCCTGCTCCTGGAGAGGGTTCTTGGAACAAGGAAGCAGAGGGACAGGTGCCTTGAGGTAAAAATTCCAAATGAGAAGTTTGGTCGTGGCCACAGATATCCAAGGAAGGAAACTCAGGGTTGTGGGAAACCCTGGGTCATCACAGTATGTAACCAGAAAGTCAAGTTATATCTATAGTGGAGAAACATATGGTATGCTTGTCACTTACAGCCTGCAATAGCAACAGAGTGAATAATAACGGCTGACATACAGTATCTGCGTGGATAGATTTGAAAGTCTTAAAATGGAAAAAATTGTGTAACTCTTTTGTAGAGTATGAAATTATTATAATTGTGCAAATGTAAACAGGATACATGTCATATGTTTTTATTTAGGTCTTGGGCACAGTATATTTGGCGGAGTGTAGCTGTGAACCATGTGCGATGTGTGTTTTAGGCACTGAGATGCATGTATTGAAGCGGAAGCCTACAAAATAGACATTTAGAACCTATGGTAAAAAGATAACACCTGCTAACAATCCCAGTTATTGCAAAGTCAAACATCATGGTAAAGCCACCTAAAAACATCTATATTAACAGTTATAGATGATGTAGTGGTTGAACTTTTTTCTTGAATGAATAATAACAATTGTTAAATCTATTTGAGGTATTGAGTAATTTATAAGTAGTTAAAAATACAAACAAAGTGGTAATTTTGAAATTTACACATTCTTTGGTTCCCCAATATGCTTTTCATTACTGCACAGTGCCTTGAAGAATGGAATCAATAATGCTAATGTTTAGTCATGTGTAGTATAGATTGTTTACTGTACTTGATACAATGATTTGGATAAAGATCTTTGCACTGAAAAAGATTAATCTGTTTAAATAAAGACAACTCAGATCCGATCTTCCAGATGAGGTGTTAAGAGGGAACACATTTCTTTTCCCCTCCCCCGCAGAGTTAGTTCATAGTCAGAAATGTACCAGCACATACCTTTTAAAGTAATCATGATGAAGTCCCACACTAGAAGCTGTTCTGAGAGAAACCTGAATACTGGCTAACAAAGCTGGCTGACTATTACAAAAAAAATTGTGCATATTTTCATGAAATACATAAGAATGGCAGTACTCGGTCAGACCAAAGGTCCATCTAGCCCAGTATCCTGTCTACCAACAGTGGCCAGTGCCAGGTGCCCCAGAGGGAGTGAACCCAACAGGCAATGATCAAGTGATATCTCTCCTGCCATCCATCTCCACCCTCTCACAAACAGAGGCTAGGAATACCATTCCTTACCCATTCTGGCTAATAGTCATTAACGGACTTAACCTCCATGAATTTATCCAGTTCTCTTTTAAATGCTGTTATAGTCCTAACCTTGACTACCTCCTCAGGCAAGGAGTTCCACAGGTTGACTGTGCGCTGCGGCCCATTAATTTCATTTGGTGGCCCCTAGTTCTTGTATTATGGGAACAAGTAAATAACTTTTCCTTATTTACTTTCTCTATATCACTCATGATTTTATGTATCTCTATCATATCCCCCCTTAGTCTCCTCTTATCCAAGCTGAAAAGTCCTAGCCTCTTTAATCTCTCCGCGTATGGGACCCGTTCCAAACCCCTAATCATTTTAGTTGCCTTTCTCTGAACCTTTTCTAATGCCGGTATATCCTTCTGAGATGAGGAGACCATACCTATCTGCAGTATTCAAGATGTGGGCGTACCATGGATTTATAAAAGGGCAATAAGATACTCTCCGTCTTATTTTCTATCCCCTTTTTAATGATTCATAACATCCTGTTTGCTTTTTTGACCGCTGCCGCATACTGCGTGGACGTCCTCAGGGAATTATCCGGGATAACTCCAAGATCTTTTTCCTGATTCATTGTAGCTAAATTAGCCCCCATCATACTGTATGTACAGTTGGGGTTATTTCTTCCAATGTGCATTACTTCACATTTATCCACATTAAATTTCATTTGCCATTTTGTTGCCCAATCACTTAGCTTTGTGAGACTTTTTTGAAGTTCTTCACAATCTGCTTTGGTCTTAACTGTCTTGAGCAGTTTAGTAACATCTGCAAACTTTCCCACCTCACTGTTTACCCCTTTCTCTAGATCATTTATGAATAAGTTGAATAGGATTGGTCCTAGGACTGACCCTTGGGGGACACCACTTGTTACCCCTCTCCATTCTGAGAATTTACCATTTATTCCTACTCTTTGCCCAGCACTGACATAGACTTACCAGTCTGTAATTGCTGGGATCACCTCTAGAGCCTTTTTTAAATATTGGCATTACATTAATTATCTTCCAGTCATTGGATACAGAAGCCAATTTAAAGGACAGGTACAAACCATAGTTAATAGTTCTGCAACTTCACATGTGAGTTCTGTCAGAACTCTTGGGTGAATGCCATCTGGTCCCAGTGACTTGTTACTATTAAGTTTATCAATCAATTCCAAAATCTCTTCTAGTGAAACCTCAGTCTGTGACCATTCCTCCAATTTGTCTCCTACAAAAGCCAGCTCAGGTTTGGGAATCTACCTAACATCCTCAGCTGTGAAGACTGAAGCAAAGAATCCATTTAGTTCCTCCGCAATGACTTTATCATCTTTAAGCCCTCCTTTTGTATCTTGATCATCGAGGGACCCCACTGATTGTTTAGCAGGCTTCCTCCTTCTGACTTACTTAAAAAACATTTTATTACCTGTTGAGTTTTTGGCTACCTGTTCTTCAAACTCCTCTTTGGCTTTTCTTATTACATTTTTACACTTAATTAAGCAGTGTTTATGTTCCTTTCTATTTACCTCACTAGGATTTGATTTCCACTTTTTTAAAGTAGCAAGGTTAGTTTATAGATGGGATTATGTTATTCTTTAGACATAGATGGCTGCTAAAGCCTTTAAGGAAACATTCTGTGCTGACTTTAGCATGCTATTTGCCTAACCAGCCAACAGCTTATCCAGTCTGGCTGTCGTGAGAAGTCACTATATTCCTTGGCCTCCTCATAGTATATAGTCATTGCCATCATCATTCCTATCTCATTGCCCATCACCCTATTCATTTGGTGACATTTTAAATCTTTCCCATACATGTCTCCATTGACAGTATGGATTACCAAGGGCAACCAACTAGAGTCCACCCAGAGAAGGGTCAAAATAATAAAGAGAATAAGATGCACTAAAATTACTGAGGGCGATCAGGATTAATGCTTGAGAAGAAATAAAACTGTGAGTGGATGCACACCAATAGATTGGGACTTCCCTGAGGGATGATGGAAACACTTTAGAATAATGGCCCAATTATTTAATTCTGAATTCAGTGAAAATCCTATAAAAGTACTTAAAACATCTCCATTAACACCAAATGAGCTCATTGTGATTAATGGTATTAAAACAATTGCCAAAGAGTTTAGTAATGATTAAGTCTTTTATCTCAAGTAATAAATTTATAACATCCTAGAAATATTTCTAATAAAGCAGAAAAATAAAATTTTGTTTTATTTTTACTCTTCCTAATTGCTTTTCATCCCTCTCCTTCTCCCCACCAAATCAGCCCAAGTAATGTGTATGTTTTTACACCCTAATCTTAAAGGACGCACAAGAAATTACACAACAAATGTAGGTCCCTAAATTTAAGGTACATAAAGCCATATTTAGCCATTTAAATAAAATTAAGGTGATAGATCCCAAAACCAAAACCCCTGATGTCATTTAAAGGCTTCCCATTGACTTCAATGGGCATTGGATCCGGCCATAAACCCAGATTTAAGTACCAAGTTTTAGGGCACCAGTATTTGAAAATGTTGGCAAAAAATCCAGTGCTGCCATAGTTTCTTCCTCTCATGGGTTTCAAAAAGAGCATGGGGTGGGACTTTGAGAATTGCC